>NC_082733.1:8619088-8923116 GCF_030144855.1 Hypanus sabinus | reverse complement strand
TCCAACAGCCTCACGTACTGACTCTCCAACAGCCTCATGTACCGAATGTCCAACAGCCTCACGTACCGACTGTCCAACAGCCTCACGTACTGACTCTCCTACAGCCTCATGTACTGACTCTCCAACAGTCTCATGTACCGACTCTCCAACAGCCTCACGTACTGACTCTCCAACAGTCTCACGTACTGACTCTCCAACAGCGAGTCTCACGTACCGACTCTCCAACAGCGAGTCTCACGTACCGACTCTCCAACAGTCTCACGTACTGACTCACCAACAGTCTCACGTACAGACTCTCCAACAGTCTCACGTACCGACTCTCCAACAGCGAGTCTCACGTACTGACTCTCCAACAGCGAGTCTCACGTACTGACTCTCCAACAGCCTCACGTACTGACTCACCAACAGTCTCACGTCCTGACTCTCCAACAGTCTCACGTACTGACTCTCCAACAGCCTCATGTACTGACTCTCCAACAGTCTCACGTATTGACTCTCCAACAGCGAGTCTCACGTGCTGACTCTCCAACAGTCTCACGTACTGACTCTCCAACAGCCTCACGTACTGACTCTCCAACAGCCTCACGTACTGTCTCACCAACAGTCTCACGTACTGACTATCCAACAGTCTCACGTACTGACTCTCCAACAGCCTCACGTACTGGCTCTCCAACAGTCTCACGTAATGACTCTCCAACAGCGAGTCTCACATCCTGACTCTCCAACAGCCTCACGTACTGACTCTCCAACAGCCTCACGTACTGAATCTCCAACAGCCTCACGTACTGGCTCTCCAACAGTCTCACGTAATGACTCTCCAACAGCGAGTCTCACATCCTGACTCTCCAACAGCCTCACGTACTGACTCTCCAACAGCCTCACGTACTGAATCTCCAACAGCCTCACGTACTGGCTCTCCAACAGCCTCACGTACTGACTCTCCAACAGCCTCATGAACCGACTGTCCAACAGCCTCACGTACCGACTGTCCAACAGCCTCACGTACTGACTCTCCTACAGCCTCATGTACTGACTCTCCAACAGCCTCATGTACTGACTCTCCAACAGCCTCACGTACTGACTCTCCTACAGCCTCATGTACTGACTATCCAACAGTCTCAGGTACTGACTCTCCAACAGTCTCATGTACCGACTCTCCAACAGCCTCACGTACTGACTCTCCAACAGCCTCATGTACCGACTGTCCAACAGCCTCACGTACCGACTGTCCAACAGCCTCATGTACTGACTCTCCAACAGTCTCACGTACTGACTCTCCAACAGTCTCATGTACCGACTCTCCAACAGCCTCACGTACTGACTCTCCAACAGTCTCACGTACTGACTCTCCAACAGCGAGTCTCACGTACCGACTCTCCAACAGCGAGTCTCACGTACCGACTCTCCAACAGCGAGTCTCACGTACCGACTCTCCAACAGTCTCACGTACTGACTCACCAACAGTCTCACGTACTGACTCTCCAACAGTCTGACGTACTGACTCTCCAACAGCCTCACGTACTGACTCTCCAACAGCCTCACGTACTGACTCTCCAACAGCCTCACGTACTGGCTCTCCAACAGCCTCACGTACTGACTCTCCAACAGCCTCACGTACCGACTGTCCAACAGCCTCACGTACCGACTGTCCAACAGCCTCACGTACTGACTCTCCTACAGCCTCATGTACTGACTATCCAACAGTCTCACGTACTGACTCTCCAAAAGTCTCATGTACCGACTCTCCAACAGCCTCACGTACTGACTCTCCAACAGCCTCATGTACCGACTGTCCAACAGCCTCACGTACCGACTGTCCAACAGCCTCATGTACTGACTCTCCAACAGTCTCACGTACTGACTCTCCAACAGTCTCATGTACCGACTCTCCAACAGCCTCACGTACTGACTCTCCAACAGTCTCACGTACTGACTTTCAACAGCGAGTCTCACGTACCGACTCTCCAACAGCGAGTCTCACGTACCGACTCTCCAACAGTCTCACGTACTGACTCACCAACAGTCTCACGTACTGACTCTCCAACAGCGAGTCTCACGTACTGGCTCTCCAACAGTCTCACGTACTGACTCTCCAAGAGCCTCATGTACTGGCTCTCCAACAGCCTCACGTACTGACTCACCAACAGTCTCACGTACTGACTCTCCAACAGTCTCACGTACCGACTCTCCAACAGCGAGTCTCACGTACCGACTCTCCAACAGCGAGTCTCACGTACCGACTCACCAACAGTCTCACGTACTGACTCTCCAACAGTCTCACGTACTGACTCACCAACAGTCTGACGTACCAACTCTCCAACAGCCTCACGTACTGACTCTCCAACAGCCTCACGTACTGACTCTCCAACAGCGAGTCTCACGTCCTGACTCTCCAACAGCCTCACGTACTGACTCTCCAACAGTCTCACGTACTGACTCTCCAACAGGCTCACGTACTGACTCTCCAACAGCCTCACGTACTGACTCTCCAACAGCGAGTCTCACGTACTGACTCTCCAACAGTCTCACGTACTGACTCTCCAACAGCCTCACGTACTGGCTCTCCAACAGCCTCACGTACTGACTCTCCAACAGCGAGTCTCACGTCCTGACTCTCCAACAGTCTCACGTACTGACTCTCCAACAGCCTCATGTACTGACTCTCCAACAGTCTCACGTATTGACTCTCCAACAGCGAGTCTCACGTACTGACTCTCCAACAGCCTCATGTACTGACTCTCCAACAGCCTCACGTACTAACTCTCGAACAGCCTCACGTACTGACTCTCCAACAGCCTCACGTACTGGCTCTCCAACAGCCTCATGTACTGACTCTCCAACAGTCTCACGTACTGACTCTCCAACAGTCTCATGTACCGACTCTCCAACAGCCTCACGTACTGACTCTCCAACAGTCTCACATAGTGACTCTCCAACAGCGAGTCTCACGTACCGACTCTCCAACAGCGAGTCTCACGTACCGACTCTCCAACAGTCTCACGTACTGACTCACCAACAGTCTCACGTACTAACTCTCCAACAGCCTCACGTACTGACTCTCCAACAGCCTCACGTACTGGCTCTCCAACAGTCTCACGTACTGACTCTCCAACAGCCTCACGTACTGACTCTCCAACAGCGAGTCTCACGTCCTGACTCTCCAACAGTCTCACGTAATGACTCTCCAACAGCCTCACGTACTGACACTCCAACAGCCTCACGTACTGACTCTTAAACAGCCTCACGTACTGGCTCTCCAACAGCCTCACGTACTGACTCTCCAACAGCCTCATGTACCGACTGTCCAACAGACTCACGTACCGACTGTCCAACAGCCTCACGTACTGACTCTCCTACAGCCTCATGTACTGACTCTCCAACAGTCTCACGTATTGACTCTCCAACAGTCTCATGTACCGACTCTCCAACAGCCTCACGTACTGACTCTCCAACAGCCTCATGTACCGAATGTCCAACAGCCTCACGTACCGACTGTCCAACAGCCTCACGTACTGACTCTCCTACAGCCTCATGTACTGACTCTCCAACAGTCTCATGTACCGACTCTCCAACAGCCTCACGTACTGACTCTCCAACAGTCTCACGTACTGACTCTCCAACAGCGAGTCTCACGTACCTACTCTCCAACAGCGAGTCTCACGTACCGACTCTCCAACAGTCTCACGTACTGACTCACCAACAGTCTCACGTACTGACTCTCCAACAGTCTCACGTACCGACTCTCCAACAGCGAGTCTCACGTACTGACTCTCCAACAGCGAGTCTCACGTACTGACTCTCCAACAGCCTCACGTACTGACTCACCAACAGTCTCACGTCCTGACTCTCCAACAGTCTCACGTACTGACTCTCCAACAGCCTCATGTACTGACTCTCCAACAGTCTCACGTATTGACTCTCCAACAGCGAGTCTCACGTACTGACTCTCCAACAGTCTCACGTACTGACTCTCCAACAGCCTCACGTACTGACTCTCCAACAGCCTCACGTACTGTCTCACCAACAGTCTCACGTACTGACTATCCAACAGTCTCACGTACTGACTCTCCAACAGCCTCACGTACTAACTCTCCAACAGCCTCACGTACTGACTCTCCAACAGCCTCACGTACTGGCTCTCCAACAGTCTCACGTAATGACTCTCCAACAGCGAGTCTCACATCCTGACTCTCCAAAAGCCTCACGTACTGACTCTCCAACAGCCTCACGTACTGAATCTCCAACAGCCTCACGTACTGGCTCTCCAACAGCCTCACGTACTGACTCTCCAACAGCCTCATGAACCGACTGTCCAACAGCCTCACGTACCGACTGTCCAACAGCCTCACGTACTGACTCTCCTACAGCCTCATGTACTGACTCTCCAACAGCCTCACGTACTGACTCTCCTACAGCCTCATGTACTGACTATCCAACAGTCTCTGGTACTGACTCTCCAACAGTCTCATGTACCGACTCTCCAACAGCCTCACGTACTGACTCTCCAACAGCCTCATGTACCGACTGTCCAACAGCCTCACGTACCGACTGTCCAACAGCCTCATGTACTGACTCTCCAACAGTCTCACGTACTGACTCTCCAACAGTCTCATGTACCGACTCTCCAACAGCCTCACGTACTGACTCTCCAACAGTCTCACGTACTGACTCTCCAACAGCGAGTCTCACGTACCGACTCTCCAACAGCGAGTCTCACGTACCGACTCTCCAACAGCGAGTCTCACGTACCGACTCTCCAACAGTCTCACGTACTGACTCACCAACAGTCTCACGTACTGACTCTCCAACAGTCTGACGTACTGACTCTCCAACAGCCTCACGTACTGACTCTCCAACAGCCTCACGTACTGACTCTCCAACAGCCTCACGTACTGGCTCTCCAACAGCCTCACGTACTGACTCTCCAACAGCCTCACGTACCGACTGTCCAACAGCCTCACGTACCGACTGTCCAACAGCCTCACGTACTGACTCTCCTACAGCCTCACGTACTGACTATCCAACAGTCTCACGTACTGACTCTCCAACAGTCTCATGTACCGACTCTCCAACAGCCTCACGTACTGACTCTCCAACAGCCTCATGTACCGACTGTCCAACAGCCTCACGTACCGACTGTCCAACAGCCTCATGTACTGACTCTCCAACAGTCTCACGTACTGACTCTCCAACAGTCTCATATACCGACTCTCCAACAGCCTCACGTACTGACTCTCCAACAGTCTCACGTACTGACTTTCAACAGCGAGTCTCACGTACCGACTCTCCAACAGCGAGTCTCACGTACCGACTCTCCAACAGTCTCACGTACTGACTCACCAACAGTCTCACGTACTGACTCTCCAACAGCGAGTCTCACGTACTGACTCTCCAACAGTCTCACGTACTGACTCTCCAAGAGCCTCATGTACTGGCTCTCCAACAGCCTCACGTACTGACTCACCAACAGTCTCACGTACTAACTCTCCAACAGTCTCACGTACCGACTCTCCAACAGCGAGTCTCACGTACCGACTCTCCAACAGCGAGTCTCACGTACCGACTCACCAACAGTCTCACGTACTGACTCTCCAACAGTCTCACGTACTGACTCACCAACAGTCTGACGTACCAACTCTCCAACAGCCTCACGTACTGGCTCTCCAACAGCCTCACGTACTGACTCTCCAACAGTCTCACGTACTGACTCTCCAACAGCGAGTCTCACGTACTGACTCTCCAACAGTCTCACGTACTGACTCTCCAACAGTCTCACGTACCGACTCTCCAACAGCCTCACGTATTGACTCTCCAACAGCGAGTCTCACGTAGTGACTCTCCAACAGTCTCACGTACTGTCTCTCCAACAGCCTCACGTACTGACTCTCCAACAGCCTGACGTACTGACTCTCCAACAGCCTCACGTACCGACTCTCCAACAGTCTCACGTACTGACTCTCCAACAGTCTCATGTACTGGCTCTCCAACAGCCTCACGTACTGACTCTCCAACAGTCTCACGTACTGACTCTCCAACAGCCTCACGTACCGACTCTCCAACAGCCTCACGTACTGACTCTCCAACAGCGAGTCTCACGTACTGACTCTCCAACAGTCTCACGTACTGACTCTCCAACAGCGAGTCTCACGTACCGACTCTCCAACAGCGAGTCTCACGTACCGACTCTCCAACAGCGAGTCTCACGTACCGACTCTCCAACAGTCTCACGTACTGACTCACCAACAGTCTCACGTACTGACTCTCCAACAGTCTCACGTACCGACTCTCCAACAGCGAGTCTCACGTACCGACTCACCAACAGTCTCACGTACTGACTCTCCAACAGTCTCACGTACTGACTCTCCAACAGCGAGTCTCACGTCCTGACTCTCCAACAGTCTCACGTAATGACTCTCCAACAGCCTCACGTACTGACACTCCAACAGCCTCACGTACTGACTCTTAAACAGCCTCACGTACTGGCTCTCCAACAGCCTCACGTACTGACTCTCCAACAGCCTCATGTACCGACTGTCCAACAGACTCACGTACCGACTGTCCAACAGCCTCACGTACTGACTCTCCTACAGCCTCATGTACTGACTCTCCAACAGTCTCACGTATTGACTCTCCAACAGTCTCATGTACCGACTCTCCAACAGCCTCACGTACTGACTCTCCAACAGCCTCATGTACCGAATGTCCAACAGCCTCACGTACCGACTGTCCAACAGCCTCACGTACTGACTCTCCTACAGCCTCATGTACTGACTCTCCAACAGTCTCATGTACCGACTCTCCAACAGCCTCACGTACTGACTCTCCAACAGTCTCACGTACTGACTCTCCAACAGCGAGTCTCACGTACCGACTCTCCAACAGCGAGTCTCACGTACCGACTCTCCAACAGTCTCACGTACTGACTCACCAACAGTCTCACGTACTGACTCTCCAACAGTCTCACGTACCGACTCTCCAACAGCGAGTCTCACGTACTGACTCTCCAACAGCGAGTCTCACGTACTGACTCTCCAACAGCCTCACGTACTGACTCACCAACAGTCTCACGTCCTGACTCTCCAACAGTCTCACGTACTGACTCTCCAACAGCCTCATGTACTGACTCTCCAACAGTCTCACGTATTGACTCTCCAACAGCGAGTCTCACGTACTGACTCTCCAACAGTCTCACGTACTGACTCTCCAACAGCCTCACGTACTGACTCTCCAACAGCCTCACGTACTGTCTCACCAACAGTCTCACGTACTGACTATCCAACAGTCTCACGTACTGACTCTCCAACAGCCTCACGTACTAACTCTCCAACAGATTCACGTACTGACTCTCCAACAGCCTCACGTACTGGCTCTCCAACAGTCTCACGTAATGACTCTCCAACAGCGAGTCTCACATCCTGACTCTCCAAAAGCCTCACGTACTGACTCTCCAACAGCCTCACGTACTGAATCTCCAACAGCCTCACGTACTGGCTCTGCAACAGCCTCACGTACTGACTCTCCAACAGCCTCATGAACCGACTGTCCAACAGCCTCACGTACCGACTGTCCAACAGCCTCACGTACTGACTCTCCTACAGCCTCATGTACTGACTCTCCAACAGCCTCACGTACTGACTCTCCTACAGCCTCATGTACTGACTATCCAACAGTCTCTGGTACTGACTCTCCAACAGTCTCATGTACCGACTCTCCAACAGCCTCACGTACTGACTCTCCAACAGCCTCATGTACCGACTGTCCAACAGCCTCACGTACCGACTGTCCAACAGCCTCATGTACTGACTCTCCAACAGTCTCACGTACTGACTCTCCAACAGTCTCATGTACCGACTCTCCAACAGCCTCACGTACTGACTCTCCAACAGTCTCACGTACTGACTCTCCAACAGCGAGTCTCACGTACCGACTCTCCAACAGCGAGTCTCACGTACCGACTCTCCAACAGCGAGTCTCACGTACCGACTCTCCTACAGTCTCACGTACTGACTCACCAACAGTCTCACGTACTGACTCTCCAACAGTCTGACGTACTGACTCTCCAACAGCCTCACGTACTGACTCTCCAACAGCCTCACGTACTGACTCTCCAACAGCCTCACGTACTGGCTCTCCAACAGCCTCACGTACTGACTCTCCAACAGCCTCACGTACCGACTGTCCAACAGCCTCACGTACCGACTGTCCAACAGCCTCACGTACTGACTCTCCTACAGCCTCATGTACTGACTATCCAACAGTCTCACGTACTGACTCTCCAACAGTCTCATGTACCGACTCTCCAACAGCCTCACGTACTGACTCTCCAACAGCCTCATGTACCGACTGTCCAACAGCCTCACGTACCGACTGTCCAACAGCCTCATGTACTGACTCTCCAACAGTCTCACGTACTGACTCTCCAACAGTCTCATGTACCGACTCTCCAACAGCCTCACGTACTGACTCTCCAACAGTCTCACGTACTGACTTTCAACAGCGAGTCTCACGTACCGACTCTCCAACAGCGAGTCTCACGTACCGACTCTCCAACAGTCTCACGTACTGACTCACCAACAGTCTCACGTACTGACTCTCCAACAGCGAGTCTCACGTACTGACTCTCCAACAGTCTCACGTACTGACTCTCCAAGAGCCTCATGTACTGGCTCTCCAACAGCCTCACGTACTGACTCACCAACAGTCTCACGTACTGACTCTCCAACAGTCTCACGTACCGACTCTCCAACAGCGAGTCTCACGTACCGACTCTCCAACAGCGAGTCTCACGTACCGACTCACCAACAGTCTCACGTACTGACTCTCCAACAGTCTCACGTACTGACTCACCAACAGTCTGACGTACCAACTCTCCAACAGCCTCACGTACTGGCTCTCCAACAGCCTCACGTACTGACTCTCCAACAGTCTCACGTACCGACTCTCCAACAGCGAGTCTCACGTACTGACTCTCCAACAGTCTCACGTACTGACTCTCCAACAGTCTCACGTACCGACTCTCCAACAGCCTCACGTATTGACTCTCCAACAGCGAGTCTCACGTAGTGACTCTCCAACAGTCTCACGTACTGTCTCTCCAACAGCCTCACGTACTGACTCTCCAACAGCCTGACGTACTGACTCTCCAACAGCCTCACGTACCGACTCTCCAACAGTCTCACGTACTGACTCTCCAACAGTCTCATGTACTGGCTCTCCAACAGCCTCACGTACTGACTCTCCAACAGTCTCACGTACTGACTCTCCAACAGCCTCACGTACCGACTCTCCAACAGCCTCACGTACTGACTCTCCAACAGCGAGTCTCACGTACTGACTCTCCAAAAGTCTCACGTACTGACTCTCCAACAGCGAGTCTCACGTACCGACTCTCCAACAGCGAGTCTCACGTACCGACTCTCCAACAGCGAGTCTCACGTACCGACTCTCCAACAGTCTCACGTACTGACTCACCAACAGTCTCACGTACTGACTCTCCAACAGTCTCACGTACCGACTCTCCAACAGCGAGTCTCACGTACCGACTCACCAACAGTCTCACGTACTGACTCTCCAACAGTCTCACGTACTGACTCTCCAACAGTCTCACGTACCGACTCTCCAACAGCGAGTCTCACGTACCGACTCTCCAACAGCGAGTCTCACGTACCGACTCACCAACAGTCTCACGTACTGACTCTCCAACAGTCTCACGTACTGACTCTCCAACAGTCTCACGTACTGACTCTCCAACAGCGAGTCTCACGTACTGACTCTCCAACAGTCTCACGTACTGACTCTCCAACAGTCTCACGTACCGACTCTCCAACAGCCTCACGTACTGACTCTCCAACAGCGAGTCTCACGTACTGACTCTCCAACAGTCTCACGTACTGACTCTCCAACAGCCTCACGTACTGACTCTCCAACAGCCTCACGTACTGACTATCCAACAGCCTCACGTACCGACTCTCCAACAGTCTCACGTACTGACTCTCCAACAGTCTCACGTACTGACTCTCCAACAGCCTCACGTACTGTCTCTCCAACAGACTCACGTACTGACTCTCCAACAGCCTCATGTACTGACTCTCCAACAGTCTCACGTATTGACTCTGCAACAGCGAGTCTCACGTACTGACTCTCCAACAGCCTCATGTACTGACTCTCCAACAGACTCACGTACTGACTCTCCAACAGCCTCACGTACTGGCTCTCCAACAGCCTCACGTACTGACTCTCCAACAGCGAGTCCCGCGTCCTGACTCTCCAACAGTCTCACGTACTGACTCTCCAACAGCCTCACGTACTGACTCTCCAACAGCCTCACGTACTGACTCTCCAACATCCTCACGTACTGGCTCTCCAACAGCCTCACGTACTGACTCTCCAACAGCGAGTCTCACGTACTGACTCTCCAACAGTCTCACGTACTGACTCTCCAACAGCCTCACGTACTGGCTCTCCAACAGCCTCACGTACTGACTCTCCAACAGCGAGTCTCACGTCCTGACTCTCCAACAGTCTCACGTACTGACTCTCCAACAGCCTCATGTACTGACTCTCCAACAGTCTCACGTATTGACTCTCCAACAGCGAGTCTCACGTACTGACTCTCCAACAGCCTCATGTACTGACTCTCCAACAGCCTCACGTACTAACTCTCGAACAGCCTCACGTACTGACTCTCCAACAGCCTCACGTACTGGCTCTCCAACAGCCTCATGTACTGACTCTCCAACAGTCTCACGTACTGACTCTCCAACAGTCTCATGTACCGACTCTCCAACAGCCTCACGTACTGACTCTCCAACAGTCTCACATAGTGACTCTCCAACAGCGAGTCTCACGTACCGACTCTCCAACAGCGAGTCTCACGTACCGACTCTCCAACAGTCTCACGTACTGACTCACCAACAGTCTCACGTACTAACTCTCCAACAGCCTCACGTACTGACTCTCCAACAGCCTCACGTACTGGCTCTCCAACAGTCTCACGTACTGACTCTCCAACAGCCTCACGTACTGACTCTCCAACAGCGAGTCTCACGTCCTGACTCTCCAACAGTCTCACGTAATGACTCTCCAACAGCCTCACGTACTGACACTCCAACAGCCTCACGTACTGACTCTTAAACAGCCTCACGTACTGGCTCTCCAACAGCCTCACGTACTGACTCTCCAACAGCCTCATGTACCGACTGTCCAACAGACTCACGTACCGACTGTCCAACAGCCTCACGTACTGACTCTCCTACAGCCTCATGTACTGACTCTCCAACAGTCTCACGTATTGACTCTCCAACAGTCTCATGTATCGACTCTCCAACAGCCTCACGTACTGACTCTCCAACAGCCTCATGTACCGAATGTCCAACAGCCTCACGTACCGACTGTCCAACAGCCTCACGTACTGACTCTCCTACAGCCTCATGTACTGACTCTCCAACAGTCTCATGTACCGACTCTCCAACAGCCTCACGTACTGACTCTCCAACAGTCTCACGTACTGACTCTCCAACAGCGAGAATCACGTACCGACTCTCCAACAGCGAGTCTCACGTACCGACTCTCCAACAGTCTCACGTACTGACTCACCAACAGTCTCACGTACTGACTCTCCAACAGTCTCACGTACCGACTCTCCAACAGCGAGTCTCACGTACTGACTCTCCAACAGCGAGTCTCACGTACTGACTCTCCAACAGCCTCACGTACTGACTCACCAACAGTCTCACGTCCTGACTCTCCAACAGTCTCACGTACTGACTCTCCAACAGCCTCATGTACTGACTCTCCAACAGTCTCACGTATTGACTCTCCAACAGCGAGTCTCACGTACTGACTCTCCAACAGTCTCACGTACTGACTCTCCAACAGCCTCACGTACTGACTCTCCAACAGCCTCACGTACTGTCTCACCAACAGTCTCACGTACTGACTATCCAACAGTCTCACGTACTGACTCTCCAACAGCCTCAAGTACTAACTCTCCAACAGCCTCACGTACTGACTCTCCAACAGCCTCACGTACTGGCTCTCCTACAGTCTCACGTAATGACTCTCCAACAGCGAGTCTCACATCCTGACTCTCCAACAGCCTCACGTACTGACTCTCCAACAGCCTCACGTACTGACTCTCCAACAGCCTCACGTACTGGCTCTCCAACAGCCTCACGTACTGACTCTCCAACAGCCTCATGAACCGACTGTCCAACAGCCTCACGTACCGACTGTCCAACAGCCTCACGTACTGACTCTCCTACAGCCTCATGTACTGACTCTCCAACAGCCTCATGTACTGACTCTCCAACAGTCTCACGTATTGACTCTGCAACAGCGAGTCTCACGTACTGACTCTCCAACAGCCTCATGTACTGACTCCCCAACAGCCTCACGTACTGTCTCTCCAACAGCCTCACGTACTGGCTCTCCAACAGCCTCACGTACTGTCTCACCAACAGCCTCACGTACTGACTCTCCAACAGTCTCACGTATTGACTCTGCAACAGCGAGTCTCACGTACTGTCTCACCAACAGCCTCATGTACTGACTCTCCAACAGTCTCACGTATTGACTCTGCAACAGCGAGTCTCACGTACTGACTCTCCAACAGCCTCATGTACTGACTCTCCAACAGCCTCACGTACTGACTCTCCAACAGCCTCACGTACTGACTCTCCAACAGCCTCACGTACTGGCTCTCCAACAGCCTCACGTACTGACTCTCCAACAGCGAGTCTCACGTACTGACTCTGCAACAGTCTCACGTACAGACTCTCCAACAGCCTCACGTATTGACTCTCCAACAGCGAGTCTCACGTAGTGACTCTCCAACAGTCTCACGTACTGTCTCTCCAACAGCCTCACGTACTGACTCTCCAACAGCCTCACGTACTGACTCTCCAACAGCCTCACGTACCGACTCTCCAACAGTCTCACGTACTGACTCTCCAACAGTCTCATGTACTGGCTCTCCAACAGCCTCACGTACTGACTCTCCAACAGTCTCACGTACTGACTCTCCAACAGCCTCACGTACCGACTCTCCAACAGCCTCACGTACTGACTCTCCAACAGCGAGTCTCACGTACTGACTCTCCAACAGTCTCACGTACTGACTCTCCAACAGCGAGTCTCACGTACCGACTCTCCAACAGCGAGTCTCACGTACCGACTCTCCAACAGCGAGTCTCACGTACCGACTCTCCAACAGTCTCACGTACTGACTCACCAACAGTCTCACGTACTGACTCTCCAACAGTCTCACGTACCGACTCTCCAACAGCGAGTCTCACGTACCGACTCACCAACAGTCTCACGTACTGACTCTCCAACAGTCTCACGTACTGACTCTCCAACAGTCTCACGTACCGACTCTCCAACAGCGAGTCTCACGTACCGACTCTCCAACAGCGAGTCTCACGTACCGACTCACCAACAGTCTCACGTACTGACTCTCCAACAGTCTCACGTACTGACTCTCCAACAGCCTCACGTACTGGCTCTCCAACAGCCTCACGTACTGACTCTCCAACAGTCTCACGTACTGACTCTCCAACAGCGAGTCTCACGTACTGACTCTCCAACAGTCTCACGTACTGACTCTCCAACAGTCTCACGTACCGACTCTCCAACAGCCTCACGTACTGACTCTCCAACAGCGAGTCTCACGTACTGACTCTCCAACAGTCTCACGTACTGACTCTCCAACAGCCTCACGTACTGACTCTCCAACAGCCTCACGTACTGACTCTCCAACAGCCTCACGTACCGACTCTCCAACAGTCTCACGTACTGACTCTCCAACAGTCTCACGTACTGACTCTCCAACAGCCTCACGTACTGTCTCTCCAACAGACTCACGTACTGACTCTCCAACAGCCTCATGTACTGACTCTCCAACAGTCTCACGTATTGACTCTGCAACAGCGAGTCTCACGTACTGACTCTCCAACAGCCTCATGTACTGACTCTCCAACAGCCCCACGTACTGACTCTCCAACAGCCTCACGTACTGGCTCTCCAACAGCCTCACGTACTGACCCTCCAACAGCGAGTCCCACGTCCTGACTCTCCAACAGTCTCACGTACTGACTCTCCAACAGCCTCACGTACTGACTCTCCAACAGCCTCACGTACTGACTCTCCAACAGCCTCACGTACTGGCTCTCCAACAGCCTCACGTACTGACTCTCCAACAGCGAGTCTCACGTACTGACTCTCCAACAGTCTCACGTACTGACTCTCCAACAGCGAGTCTCACGTCCTGACTCTCCAACAGTCTCACGTACTGACTCTCCAACAGCCTCATGTACTGACTCTCCAACAGTCTCACGTATTGACTCTCCAACAGCGAGTCTCACGTACTGACTCTCCAACAGCCTCATGTACTGACTCTCCAACAGCCTCACGTACTAACTCTCGAACAGCCTCACGTACTGACTCTCCAACAGCCTCACGTACTGGCTCTCCAACAGCCTCATGTACTGACTCTCCAACAGTCTCACGTACTGACTCTCCAACAGTCTCATGTACCGACTCTCCAACAGCCTCACGTACTGACTCTCCAACAGTCTCACATAGTGACTCTCCAACAGCGAGTCTCACGTACCGACTCTCCAACAGCGAGTCTCACGTACCGACTCTCCAACAGTCTCACGTACTGACTCACCAACAGTCTCACGTACTAACTCTCCAACAGCCTCACGTACTGACTCTCCAACAGCCTCACGTACTGGCTCTCCAACAGTCTCACGTACTGACTCTCCAACAGCCTCACGTACTGACTCTCCAACAGCGAGTCTCACGTCCTGACTCTCCAACAGTCTCACGTAATGACTCTCCAACAGCCTCACGTACTGACACTCCAACAGCCTCACGTACTGACTCTTAAACAGCCTCACGTACTGGCTCTCCAACAGCCTCACGTACTGACTCTCCAACAGCCTCATGTACCGACTGTCCAACAGACTCACGTACCGACTGTCCAACAGCCTCACGTACTGACTCTCCTACAGCCTCATGTACTGACTCTCCAAAAGTCTCACGTATTGACTCTCCAACAGTCTCATGTATCGACTCTCCAACAGCCTCACGTACTGACTCTCCAACAGCCTCATGTACCGAATGTCCAACAGCCTCACGTACCGACTGTCCAACAGCCTCACGTACTGACTCTCCTACAGCCTCATGTACTGACTCTCCAACAGTCTCATGTACCGACTCTCCAACAGCCTCACGTACTGACTCTCCAACAGTCTCACGTACTGACTCTCCAACAGCGAGTCTCACGTACCGACTCTCCAACAGCGAGTCTCACGTACCGACTCTCCAACAGTCTCACGTACTGACTCACCAACAGTCTCACGTACTGACTCTCCAACAGTCTCACGTACCGACTCTCCAACAGCGAGTCTCACGTACTGACTCTCCAACAGCGAGTCTCACGTACTGACTCTCCAACAGCCTCACGTACTGACTCACCAACAGTCTCACGTCCTGACTCTCCAACAGTCTCACGTACTGACTCTCCAACAGCCTCATGTACTGACTCTCCAACAGTCTCACGTATTGACTCTCCAACAGCGAGTCTCACGTACTGACTCTCCAACCGTCTCACGTACTGACTCTCCAACAGCCTCAAGTACTGACTCTCCAACAGCCTCACGTACTGTCTCACCAACAGTCTCACGTACTGACTATCCAACAGTCTCACGTACTGACTCTCCAACAGCCTCACGTACTAACTCTCCAACAGCCTCACGTACTGACTCTCCAACAGCCTCACGTACTGGCTCTCCAACAGTCTCACGTAATGACTCTCCAACAGCGAGTCTCACATCCTGACTCTCCAACAGCCTCACGTACTGACTCTCCAACAGCCTCACGTACTGACTCTCCAACAGCCTCACGTACTGGCTCTCCAACAGCCTCACGTACTGACTCTCCAACAGCCTCATGAACCGACTGTCCAACACCCTCACGTACCGACTGTCCAACAGCCTCAAGTACTGACTCTCCTACAGCCTCATGAACTGACTCTCCAACAGCCTCATGTACTGACTCTCCAACAGTCTCACGTATTGACTCTGCAACAGCGAGTCTCACGTACTGACTCTCCAACAGCCTCATGTACTGACTCTCCAACAACCTCACGTACTGACTCTCCAACAGCCTCACGTACTGGCTCTCCAACAGCCTCACGTACTGTCTCACCAACAGCCTCACGTACTGACTCTCCAACAGTCTCACGTATTGACTCTGCAACAGCGAGTCTCACGTACTGTCTCACCAACAGCCTCATGTACTGACTCTCCAACAGTCTCACGTATTGACTCTGCAACAGCGAGTCTCACGTACTGACTCTCCAACAGCCTCATGTACTGACTCTCCAACAGCCTCACGTACTGACTCTCCAACAGCCTCACGTATTGACTCTCCAACAGCCTCACGTACTGGCTCTCCAACAGCCTCACGTACTGACTCTCCAACAGCGAGTCTCACGTACTGACTCTGCAACAGTCTCACGTACTGACTCTCCAACAGCCTCACGTACTGGCTCACCAACAGCCTTACGTACTGACTCTCCAACAGCAAATCTCACATCCTGACTCTCCAACAGTCTCACGTACTGACTCTCCAACAGCCTCATGTACTGACTCTCCAACAGTCTCACGTACTGACTCTCCAACAGCGACTCTCACGTACTGACTCTCCAACAGCCTCATGTACTGACTCTCCAACAGCCTCACGTACTAACTCTCCAACAGCCTCACGTACTGACTCTCCAACAGCCTCACGTACTGGCTCTCCAACAGCCTCATGTACTGACTCTCCAACAGTCTCACGTACTGACTCTCCAACAGCCTCACGTACTGACTCTCCAACAGCCTCACGTACTGACTCTCCAACAGCCTCACGTACTGGCTCTCCGACAGCCTCACGTACTGACTCTCCAACAGCGAGTCTCACGTCCTGACTCTCCAACAGTCTCACGTACTGACTCTCCAACAGCCTCACGTACTGACTCTCCAACAGCCTCACATACTGACTCTCCAACAGCCTCACGTACTGGCTCTCCAACAGCGAGTCTCACATACTGACTCTCCAACCGCCTGACGTACTGACTCTCCAACAGCGAGTCTCACGTACTGACTCTCCTACAGCCTCATGTACTGACTCTCCAACAGCCTCATGTACTGACTCTCCAACAGTCTCACGTATTGACTCTGCAACAGCGAGTCTCACGTACTGACTCTCCAACAGCCTCATGTACTGACTCTCCAACAGCCTCACGTACTGACTCTCCAACAGCCTCACGTACTGGCTCTCCAACAGCCTCACGTACTGTCTCACCAACAGCCTCACGTACTGACTCTCCAACAGTCTCACGTATTGACTCTGCAACAGCGAGTCTCACGTACTGTCTCACCAATAGCCTCATGTACTGACTCTCCAACAGTCTCACGTATTGACTCTGCAACAGCAAGTCTCACGTACTGACTCTCCAACAGCCTCATGTACTGACTCTCCAACAGCCTCACGTACTGACTCTCCAACAGCCTCACGTACTGACTCTCCAACAGCCTCACGTACTGGCTCTCCAACAGCCTCACGTACTGACTCTCCAACAGCGAGTCTCACGTACTGACTCTCCAACAGTCTCACGTACTGACTCTCCAACAGCCTCACGTACTGGCTCACCAACAGCCTCACGTACTGACTCTCCAACAGCAAGTCTCACATCCTGACTCTCCAACAGTCTCACGTACTGACTCTCCAACAGCCTCATGTACTGACTCTCCAACAGTCTCACGTATTGACTCTCCAACAGCGACTCTCACGTACTGACTCTCCAACAGCCTCATGTACTGACTCTCCAACAGCCTCACGTACTAACTCTCCAACAGCCTCACGTACTGACTCTCCAACAGCCTCACGTACTGGCTCTCCAACAGCCTCATGTACTGACTCTCCAACAGTCTCACGTACTGACTCTCCAACAGTCTCATGTACCGACTCTCCAACAGCCTCACGTACTGACTCTCCAACAGCCTCACGTACTGTCTCTCCAACAGACTCACGTACTGGCTCTCCAACAGCCTCACGTACTGTCTAACCAACAGCCTCACGTACTGACTCTCCAACAGTCTCACGTATTGACTCTGCAACAGCGAGTCTCACGTACTGTCTCACCAACAGCCTCATGTACTGACTCTCCAACAGTCTCACGTATTGACTCACAACAGCGAGTCTCACGTACTGACTCTCCAACAGTCTCACGTACTGACTCTCCAACAGTCTCACGTACCGACTCTCCAACAGCCTCACGTACTGACTCTCCAGCAGCGAGTCTCACGTACTGACTCTCCAACAGTCTCACGTACTGACTCTCCAACAGCCTCATGTACTGACTCTCCAACAGCCTCACGTACTGACTCTCCAACAGCCTCATGTACTGACTCTCCAACAGCCTCACGTACCGACTCTCCAACTGTCTCACGTACTGACTCTCCAACAGTCTCACGTACTGACTCTCCAACAGTCTCACGTACTGACTCTCCAACAGCCTCATGTACTGACTCTCCAACAGTCTCACGTATTGACTCTCCAACAGCGAGACACACGTACTGACTCTCCAACAGCCTCATGTACTGACTCTCCAACAGCCTCACGTACTGACTCTCCAACAGCCTCACGTACTGACTCTCCAACAGCCTCACGTACTGGCTCTCCGACAGCCTCACGTACTGACTCTCCAACAGCGAGTCTCACGTCCTGACTCTCCAACAGTCTCACGTACTGACTCTCCAACAGCCTCACGTACTGACTCTCCAACAGCCTCACATACTGACTCTCCAACAGCCTCACGTACTGGCTCTGCAACAGCGAGTCTCACGTACTGACTCTCCAACAGCCTCATGTACTGACTCTCCAACAGCCTCACGTACTGACTCTCCAACAGCCTCACGTACTGGCTCTCCAACAGCCTCACGTACTGTCTCACCAACAGCCTCACGTACCGACTCTCCAACAGCCTCACGTACTGACTCTCCAGCAGCGAGTCTCACGTACTGACTCTCCAACAGTCTCACGTACTGACTCTCCAACAGCCTCACGTACTGACTCTCCAACAGCCTCACGTACTGACTCTCCTACAGCCTCACGTACCGACTCTCCAACTGTCTCACGTACTGACTCTCCAACAGTCTCACGTACTGACTCTCCAACAGTCTCACGTACTGACTCTCCAACAGCCTCATGTACTGACTCTCCAACAGTCTCACGTATTGACTCTCCAACAGCGAGACACACGTACTGACTCTCCAACAGCCTTATGTACTGACTCTCCAACAGCCTCACGTACTGACTCTCCAACAGCCTCACGTACTGACTCTCCAACAGCCTCACGTACTGGCTCTCCAACAGCCTCACGTACTGACTCTCCAACAGCGAGTCTCACGTCCTGACTCTCCAACAGTCTCACGTACTGACTCTCCAACCGCCTCACGTACTGACTCTCCAACAGCGAGTCTCACGTACTGACTCTCCAACAGACTCACGTACTGACTCTCCAACAGCCTCACGTACTGGCTCTCCAACAGCCTCACGTACTGACTCTCCAGCAGCGAGTCTCACGTACTGACTCTCCAACAGTCTCACGTACTGACTCTCCAACAGCCTCATGTACTGACTCTCCAACAGCCTCACGTACTGACTCTCCAACAGCCTCATGTACTGACTCTCCAACAGCCTCACGTACCGACTCTCCAACTGTCTCACGTACTGACTCTCCAACAGTCTCACGTACTGACTCTCCAACAGTCTCACGTACTGACTCTCCAACAGCCTCATGTACTGACTCTCCAACAGTCTCACGTATTGACTCTCCAACAGCGAGACACACGTACTGACTCTCCAACAGCCTCATGTACTGACTCTCCAACAGCCTCACGTACTGACTCTCCAACAGCCTCACGTACTGACTCTCCAACAGCCTCACGTACTGGCTCTCCGACAGCCTCACGTACTGACTCTCCAACAGCGAGTCTCACGTCCTGACTCTCCAACAGTCTCACGTACTGACTCTCCAACAGCCTCACGTACTGACTCTCCAACAGCCTCACATACTGACTCTCCAACAGCCTCACGTACTGGCTCTGCAACAGCGAGTCTCACGTACTGACTCTCCAACAGCCTCATGTACTGACTCTCCAACAGCCTCACGTACTGACTCTCCAACAGCCTCACGTACTGGCTCTCCAACAGCCTCACGTACTGTCTCACCAACAGCCTCACGTACCGACTCTCCAACAGCCTCACGTACTGACTCTCCAGCAGCGAGTCTCACGTACTGACTCTCCAACAGTCTCACGTACTGACTCTCCAACAGCCTCACGTACTGACTCTCCAACAGCCTCACGTACTGACTCTCCTACAGCCTCACGTACCGACTCTCCAACTGTCTCACGTACTGACTCTCCAACAGTCTCACGTACTGACTCTCCAACAGTCTCACGTACTGACTCTCCAACAGCCTCATGTACTGACTCTCCAACAGTCTCACGTATTGACTCTCCAACAGCGAGACACACGTACTGACTCTCCAACAGCCTTATGTACTGACTCTCCAACAGCCTCACGTACTGACTCTCCAACAGCCTCACGTACTGACTCTCCAACAGCCTCACGTACTGGCTCTCCAACAGCCTCACGTACTGACTCTCCAACAGCGAGTCTCACGTCCTGACTCTCCAACAGTCTCACGTACTGACTCTCCAACCGCCTCACGTACTGACTCTCCAACAGCGAGTCTCACGTACTGACTCTCCAACAGACTCACGTACTGACTCTCCAACAGCCTCACGTACTGGCTCTCCAACAGCCTCATGTACTGACTCTCCAACAGCGAGGCTCACGTCCTGACTCTCCAACAGTCTCACGTACTGACTCTCCAACAGCCTCATGTACTGACTCTACAACAGCCTCAGGTACTGACTCTCCAACAGCGAGTCTCACGTACTGACTCTCCAACAGCGAGTCTCACGTACTGACTCTCCAACAGTCTCACGTACTGACTCTCCAACAGTCTCACGTACTGACTCTCCAACAGTCTCACGTACCGACTCTCCAACAGCCTCACGTACTGACTCTCCAGCAGCGAGTCTCACGTACTGACTCTCCAACAGTCTCACGTACTGACTCTCCAACAGCCTCACGTACTGACTCTCCAACAGCCTCACGTACCGACTCTCCAACTGTCTCACGTACTGACTCTCCAACAGTCTCACGTACTGACTCTCCAACAGTCTCACGTACTGACTCTCCAACAGCCTCATGTACAGACTCTCCAACAGTCTCACGTATTGACTCTCCAACAGCGAGACACACGTACTGACTCTCCAACAGCCTCATGTACTGACTCTCCAACAGCCTCACGTACTGACTCTCCAACAGCCTCACGTACTGACTCTCCAACAGCCTCACGTACTGGCTCTCCGACAGCCTCACGTACTGACTCTCCAACAGAGAGTCTGACGTCCTGACTCTCCAACAGTCTCACGTACTGACTCTCCAACAGCCTCACGTACTGACTCTCCAACAGCCTCACATACTGACTCTCCAACAGCCTCACGTACTGGCTCTCCAACAGCGAGTCTCACATACTGACTCTCCAACCGCCTCACGTACTGACTCTCCAACAGCGAGTCTCACGTACTGACTCTCCTACAGCCTCATGTACTGACTCTCCAACAGCCTCATGTACTGACTCTCCAACAGTCTCACGTATTGACTCTGCAACAGCGAGTCTCACGTACTGACTCTCCAACAGCCTCATGTACTGACTCTCCAACAGCCTCACGTACTGACTCTCCAACAGCCTCACGTACTGGCTCTCCAACAGCCTCACGTACTGTCTCACCAACAGCCTCACGTACTGACTCTCCAACAGTCTCACGTATTGACTCTGCAACAGCGAGTCTCACGTACTGTCTCACCAACAGCCTCATGTACTGACTCTCCAACAGTCTCACGTATTGACTCTGCAACAGCGAGTCTCACGTACTGACTCTCCAACAGCCTCATGTACTGACTCTCCAACAGCCTCACGTACTGACTCTCCAACAGCCTCACGTACTGACTCTCCAACAGCCTCACGTACTGGCTCTCCAACAGCCTCACGTACTGACTCTCCAACAGCGAGTCTCACGTACTGACTCTGCAACAGTCTCACGTACTGACTCTCCAACAGCCTCACGTACTGGCTCACCAACAGCCTCACGTACTGACTCTCCAACAGCAAGTCTCACATCCTGACTCTCCAACAGTCTCACGTACTGACTCTCCAACAGCCTCATGTACTGACTCTCCAACAGTCTCACGTATTGACTCTCCAACAGCGACTCTCACGTACTGACTCTCCAACAGCCTCATGTACTGACTCTCCAACAGCCTCACGTACTAACTCTCCAACAGCCTCACGTACTGACTCTCCAACAGCCTCACGTACTGGCTCTCCAACAGCCTCATGTACTGACTCTCCAACAGTCTCACGTACTGACTCTCCAACAGTCTCATGTACCGACTCTCCAACAGCCTCACGTACTGACTCTCCAACAGTCTCACGTAGTGACTCTCCAACAGCGAGTCTCACGTACCGACTCTCCAACAGCGAGTCTCTCGTACCGACTCTCCAACAGCGAGTCTCACGTACCGACTCTCCAACAGTCTCACGTACTGACTCACCAACAGTCTGACGTACTGACTCTCCAACAGTCTCACGTACCGACTCTCCAACAGCGAGTCTCACGTACCTACTCTCCAACAGCGAGTCTCACGTATCGACTCACCAACAGTCTCACGTACTGACTCTCCAACAGTCTCACGTACTGACTCTCCAACAGTCTCACGTACCGACTCTCCAACAGCGAGTCTCACGTACCGACTCTCCAACAGCGAGTCTCACGTACCGACTCACCAACAGTCTCACGTACTGACTCTCCAACAGTCTCACGTACTGACTCTCCAACAGCCTCACGTACTGGCTCTCCAACAGCCTCACGTACTGACTCTACAACAGTCTCACGTACTGACTCTCCAACAGCGAGTCTCACGTACTGACTCTACAACAGTCTCACGTACTGACTCTCCAACAGCCTCACGTACCGACTCTCCAACAGTCTCACGTACTGACTCTCCAACAGTCTCACGTACCGACTCTCCAACAGCCTCACGTACTGACTCTCCAGCAGCGAGTCTCACGTACTGACTCTCCAACAGTCTCACGTACTGACTCTCCAACAGCCTCACGTACTGACTCTCCAACAGCCTCACGTACCGACTCTCCAACTGTCTCACGTACCGACTCTCCAACAGCCTCACGTACTAACTCTCCAACAGCCTCACGTACTGACTCTCCAACAGCCTCACGTACTGGCTCTCCAACAGTCTCACGTAATGACTCTCCAACAGCGAGTCTCACATCCTGACTCTCCAACAGCCTCACGTACTGACTCTCCAACAGCCTCACGTACTGACTCTCCAACAGCCTCACGTACTGGCTCTCCAACAGCCTCACGTACTGACTCTCCAACAGCCTCATGAACCGACTGTCGAACAGCCTCACGTACCGACTGTCCAACAGCCTCACGTACTGACTCTCCTACAGCCTCATGTACTGACTCTCCAACAGCCTCATGTACTGACTCTCCAACAGTCTCACGTATTGACTCTGCAACAGCGAGTCTCACGTACTGACTCTCCAACAGCCTCATGTACTGACTCTCCAACATCCTCACGTACTGACTCTCCAACAGCCTCACGTACTGGCTCTCCAACAGCCTCACGTACTGTCTCACCAACAGCCTCACGTACTGACTCTCCAACAGTCTCACGTATTGACTCTGCAACAGCGAGTCTCACGTACTGTCTCACCAACAGCCTCATGTACTGACTCTCCAACAGTCTCACGTATTGACTCTGCAACAGCGAGTCTCACGTACTGACTCTCCAACAGCCTCATGTACTGACTCTCCAACAGCCTCACGTACTGACTCTCCAACAGCGAGTCTCACGTACTGACTCTGCAACAGTCTCACGTACTGACTCTCCAACAGCCTCACGTACTGGCTCACCAACAGCCTTACGTACTGACTCTCCAACAGCAAGTCTCACATCCTGACTCTCCAACAGTCTCACGTACTGACTCTCCAACAGCCTCATGTACTGACTCTCCAACAGCCTCACGTACTGACTCTCCAACAGCGAGTCTCACGTACTGACTCTGCAACAGTCTCACGTACTGACTCTCCAACAGCCTCACGTACTGGCTCACCAACAGCCTTACGTACTGACTCTCCAACAGCAAGTCTCACATCCTGACTCTCCAACAGTCTCACGTACTGACTCTCCAACAGCCTCATGTACTGACTCTCCAACAGCCTCATGTACTGACTCTCCAACAGTCTCACGTATTGACTCTGCAACAGCGAGTCTCACGTACTGACTCTCCAACAGCCTCATGTACTGACTCTCCAACATCCTCACGTACTGACTCTCCAACAGCCTCACGTACTGGCTCTCCAACAGCCTCACGTACTGTCTCACCAACAGCCTCACGAACTGACTCTCCAACAGTCTCACGTATTGACTCTGCAACAGCGAGTCTCACGTACTGTCTCACCAACAGCCTCATGTACTGACTCTCCAACAGTCTCACGTATTGACTCTGCAACAGCGAGTCTCACGTACTGACTCTCCAACAGCCTCATGTACTGACTCTCCAACAGCCTCACGTACTGACTCTCCAACAGCGAGTCTCACGTACTGACTCTGCAACAGTCTCACGTACTGACTCTCCAACAGCCTCACATACTGGCTCACCAACAGCCTTACGTACTGACTCTCCAACAGCAAGTCTCACATCCTGACTCTCCAACAGTCTCACGTACTGACTCTCCAACAGCCTCATGTACTGACTCTCCAACAGCCTCACGTACTGACTCTCCAACAGCGAGTCTCACGTACTGACTCTGCAACAGTCTCACGTACTGACTCTCCAACAGCCTCACGTACTGGCTCACCAACAGCCTTACGTACTGACTCTCCAACAGCAAGTCTCACATCCTGAGTCTCCAACAGTCTCACGTACTGACTCTCCAACAGCCTCATGTACTGACTCTCCAACAGTCTCACGTATTGACTCTCCAACAGCGACTCTCACGTACTGACTCTCCAACAGCCTCATGTACTGACTCTCCAACAGCCTCACGTACTAACTCTCCAACAGCCTCACGTACTGACTCTCCAACAGCCTCACGTACTGGCTCTCCAACAGCCTCATGTACTGACTCTCCAACAGTCTCACGTACTGACTCTCCAACAGTCTCATGTACCGACTCTCCAACAGCCTCACGTACTGACTCTCCAACAGTCTCACGTAGTGACTCTCCAACAGCGAGTCTCTCGTACCGACTCTCCAACAGCGAGTCTCTCGTACCGACTCTCCAACAGCGAGTCTCACGTACCGACTCTCCAACAGTCTCACGTACTGACTCACCAACAGTCTGACGTACTGACTCTCCAACAGTCTCACGTACCGACTCTCCAACAGCGAGTCTCACGTACCTACTCTCCAACAGCGAGTCTCACGTATCGACTCACCAACAGTCTCACGTACTGACTCTCCAACAGTCTCACGTACTGACTCTCCAACAGTCTCACGTACCGACTCTCCAACAGCGAGTCTCACGTACCGACTCTCCAACAGCGAGTCTCACGTACCGACTCACCAACAGTCTCACGTACTGACTCTCCAACAGTCTCACGTACTGACTCTCCAACAGCCTCACGTACTGGCTCTCCAACAGCCTCACGTACTGACTCTACAACAGTCTCACGTACTGACTCTCCAACAGCGAGTCTCACGTACTGACTCTCCAACAGTCTCATGTACCGACTCTCCAACAGCCTCACGTACTGACTCTCCAACAGTCTCACGTACTGACTCTCCAACAGCGAGTCTCACGTACCGACTCTCCAACAGCGAGTCTCACGTACCGACTCTCCAACAGCGAGTCTCACGTTCCGACTCTCCAACAGTCTCACGTACTGACTCACCAACAGTCTCACGTACTGACTCTCCAGCAGTCTCACGTACTGACTCTCCAACAGTCTCACGTACTGACTCACCAACAGTCTCACGTACTGACTCTCCAACAGCCTCACGTACTGACTCACCAACAGTCTCACGTACTGACTCTCCAACAGTCTCACGTACCGACTCTACAACAGCGTGTCTCACATACCGACTCTCCAACAGCGAGTCTCACGTACCGACTCACCAACAGTCTCACGTACTGACTCTCCAACAGTCTCACGTACTGACTCTCCAACAGTCTCACGTACCAACTCTCCAACAGCCTCACGTACTGGCTCTCCAACAGCCTCACGTACTGACTCTCCAACAGTCTCACGTACTGACTCTCCAACAGCGAGTCTCACGTACTGACTCTCCAACAGTCTCATGTACTGACTCTCCAACAGTCTCACGTACTGACTCTCCAACGGTCTCACGTACCGACTCTCCAACAGCCTCACGTATTGACTCTCCAACAGCGAGTCTCACGTACTGACTCAGCAACAGTCTCACGTACTGACTCTCCAACAGCCTCACGTACTGACTCTCCAACAGCCTCACGTACTGACTCTCCAACAGCCTCACGTACCGACTCTCCAACAGTCTCACGTACTGACTCACCAACAGTCTCATGTACTGGTTCTCCAACAGCCTCACGTACTGACTCTCCAACAGTCTCACGTACCGACACTCCAACAGCCTCACGTACCGACTCTCCAACAGCCTCACGTACTGACTCTCCAACAGTCTCACGTACCGACTCTCCAACAGCGAGTCTCACGTACCGACTCACCAACAGTCTCACGTAATGACTCTCCAACAGTCACACGTACTGACTCTCCAACAGTCTCACGTACCGACTCTCCAACAGCGAGTCTCACGTACCGACTCTCCAACAGCGAGTCTCACGTACCGACTCTCCAACAGTCTCACTTACTGAGTCACCAACAGTCTCACGTACTGACTCTCCAACAGTCTCACGTACCGACTCTCCAACAGCGAGTCTCACGTACCGACTCACCAACAGTCTCACGTAATGACTCTCCAACAGTCACACGTACTGACTCTCCAACAGTCTCACGTACCGACTCTCCAACAGCGAGTCTCACGTACCGACTCTCCAACAGCGAGTCTCACGTACCGACTCAGCAACAGTCTCACGTACTGACTCTCCAACAGTCTCACGTACTGACTCTCCAACAGCCTCACGTACTGGCTCTCCAACAGCCTCACGTACTGACACTCCAACAGTCTCACGTATTGACTCTCCAACAGCGAGTCTCACGTCCTGACTCTCCAACAGTCTCACGTACTGACTCTCCAACAGCCTCACAGACTGACTCTCCAACAGCCTCACATACTGACTCTCCAACCGCCTCACGTACTGACTCTCCAACAGCGAGTCTCACGTACTGACTCTCTAACAGACTCACGTACTGACTCTCCAAAAGCCTCACGTACTGGCTCTCCAACAGCCTCACGTACTGACTCTCCAACAGCGAGTCTCACATCCTGACTCTCCAACAGTCTCACGTACTGACTCTCCAACAGCCTCACGTACTGACTCTCCAACAGTCTCACGTATTGACTCTCCAACAGCGAGTCTCACGTACTGACTCTCCAACAGCCTCATGTACTGACTCTCCAACAGTCTCACGTATTGACTCTCCAACAGCGAGTCTCACGTACTGACTCTCCAACAGCCTCATGTACTGACTCTCCAACAGCCTCACGTACTAACTCTCCAACAGCCTCACGTACTAACTCTCCAACAGCCTCAGGTACTGACTCTCCAACATCATCACGTACTAACTCTCCAACAGCCTCAGGTACTGACTCTCCAACAGCGAGTCTCACGTACTGACTCTCAAACAGCGAGTCTCACGTACTGACTCTCCAACAGCCTCATGTACTGACTCTCCAACAGCCTCACGTACTAACTCTCCAACAGCCTCACGTACTGACTCTCCAACAGCCTAACGTACTGGCTCTCCAACAGTCTCACGTACTGACTCTCCAACAGCCTCACGTACTAACTCTCCAACAGCCTCACGTACTGACTCTCCAACAGCCTCACGTACTGGCTCTCCAACAGTCTCAAGTACTGACTCTCCAACAGCCTCACGTACTGACTCTCCAACAGCGAGTCTCACGTCCTGACTCTCCAACAGTCTCACGTACTGACTCTCCAACAGCCTCACGTACTGACACTCCAACAGCCTCACGTACTGACTCTTAAACAGCCTCACGTACTGGCTCTCCAACAGCCTCACGTACTGACTCTCCAACAGCCTCATGTACCGACTGTCCAACAGCCTCACGTACCGACTGTCCAACAGCCTCACATACTGACTCTCCTACAGCCTCATGTACTGACTCTCCAACAGTCTCACGTACTGACTCTCCAACAGTCTCATGTACCGACTCTCCAACAGCCTCACGTACTGACTCTCCAACAGCCTAATGTACCGACTGTCCAACAGACTCACGTACCGACTGTCCAACAGTCTCACGTACTGACTCTCCTACAACCTCATGTACTGACTCTCCAAAAGTCTCATGTACCGACTCTCCAACAGCCTCACGTACTGACTCTCCAACAGTCTCACGTACTGACTCTCCAACAGCGAGTCTCACGTACCGACTCTCCAACAGCGAGTCTCACGTACCGACTCTCCAACAGCGAGTCTCAAGTACCGACTCTCCAACAGTCTCACGTACTGACTCACCAACAGTCTCACGTACTGACTCTCCAACAGTCTCACGTACCGACTCTCCAACAGCGAGTCTCACGTACTGACTCTCCAGCAGCGAGTCTCACGTACTGACTCTCCAACAGCCTCACGTACTGACTCACCAACAGTCTCACGTCCTGACTCTCCAACAGTCTCACGTACTGACTCTCCAACAGCCTCATGTACTGACTCTCCAACAGTCTCACGTATTGACTCTCCAACAGCGAGTCTCACGTACTGACTCTCCAACAGTCTCACGTACTGACTCTCCAACAGCCTCACGTAATGACTCTCCAACAGCCTCACGTACTGACTCTCCAACAGCCTCACGTACTGGCTCTCCAACAGCCTCACGTACTGACTCTCCAACAGCGAGTCTCATGTCCTGACTCTCCAACAGTCTCACTTACTGACTCTCCAACAGCCTCACGTACTGACTCTCCAACAGCCTCACGTACTGGCTCTCCAACAGCCTCACGTACTGACTCTCCAACAGCCTCACGTACCTACTGTCCAACAGCCTCACGTACAGACTGTCCAACAGCCTCACGTACTGGCTCTCCAACAGCCTCACGTACTGACTCACCAACAGTCTCACGTACTGACTCTCCAACAGTCTCACGTACCGACTCTCCAACAGCGAGTCTCACGTACCGACTCTCCAACAGCGAGTCTCACGTACCGACTCACCAACAGTCTCACGTACTGACTCTCCAACAGTCTCACGTACTGACTCTCCAACAGTCTCACGTACCAACTCTCCAACAGCCTCACGTACTGGCTCTCCAACAGCCTCACGTACTGACTCTCCAACAGTCTCACGTACTGACTCTCCAACAGCGAGTCTCACGTACTGACTCTCCAACAGTCTCACGTACTGACTCTCCAACAGCCTCATGTATTGACTCTCCAACAGCGAGTCTCACGTACTGACTCTCCAACAGTCTCACGTACTGACTCTCCAACAGACTCACTTGCTGACTCTCCAACAGCCTCACGTACTGACTCTCCAACAGCCTCACGTACCGACTCTCCAACAGTCTCACGTACTGACTCTCCAACAGTCTCATGTACTGGCTCTCCAACAGCCTCACGTACTGACTCTCCAACAGTCTCACGTACTGAATCTCCAACAGCCTCACGTACCGACTCTCCAACAGGCTCACGTACTGACTCTCCAACAGCGAGTCTCACGTACTGACTCTCCAACAGTCTCACGTACTGACTCTCCAACGGACTCACGTACTGACTCTCCAACAGCCTCACGTACTGACTCTCCAACAGCCTCACGTAGTGACTCTCCAACAGCCTCACGTACCGACTCTCCAACAGTCTCACGTACTGACTCTCCAACAGTCTCACGTACTGGCTCTCCCACAGCCTCACGTACCGACTCTCCAACAGCGAGTCTCACGTACTGAGTCTCCAACAGCCAGTCTCACGTACTGACTCGCCAACAGCCTCACGAACTGACTCTCCAACAGTCTCACGTATTGACTCTCCAACAGCGAGTCTCACGTACTGACTCTCCAACAGCCTCATGTACTGACTCTCCAACAGCCTCATGTACTGACTCTCCAACAGCCTCACGTACTGACTCTCCAACAGCCTCACGTACTGGCTCTCCAACAGTCTCACGTATTGACTCTCCAACAGCGAGTCTCACGTACCGACTCTCCAACAGCGAGTCTCACGTACTGACTCTCCAACAGCCTCACGTACTGACTCTCCAACAGCCTCACGTACTGACTCTCTAACAGTCTCACGTACTGACTCTCTAACAGCCTCACGTACTGGCTCTCCAACAGCGAGTCTCACGTCCTGACTCTCCAACAGCCTCACGTACTGACTCTCCAACAGTCTCACGTACTGACTCTCCAACAGCGAGTCTCACGTCCTGACCCTCCAACAGTCTCACGTCCTGACTCTCCAACAGTCTCACGTACTGACTCTCCAACAGTCTCACGTATTGACTCTCCAACAGCGAGTCTCACGTACTGACTCTCCAACAGCCTCATGTACTGACTCTCCAACAGCCTCACGTACTGACTCTCCAACAGCCTCACGTACTGACTCTCCAACAGCCTCACGTACTGGCTCTCCAACAGCCTCACGTACTGACTCTCCAACAGCGAGTCTCACGTCCTGACTCTCCAACAGTCTCACGTATTGACTCTCCAACAGCCTCATGTACTGACTCTCCAACAGTCTCACGTATTGACTCTCCAACAGCGAGTCTCACGTACTGACTCTCCAACAGCCTCACGTACTGGCTCTCCAACAGCGAGTCTCACGTACTGACTCTCCAACAGCCTCACGTACTAACTCTCCAACAGCCAAACGTACTGACTCTCCAACAGCCTCACGTACTGGCTCTCCAACAGCCTCACGTACTGACTCTCCAACAGCGAGTCTCACGTCCTGACTCTCCAACAGTCTCACGTACTGACTCTCCAACAGCCTCACGTACTGACTCTCCAACAGCCTCACGTACTGACTCTCCAAGAGCCTCACGTACTGGCTCTCCAACAGCCTCACGTACTGACTCTCCAAAACCCTCATGTACCGACTGTCCAACAGCCTCACGTACCGACTGTCCAACAGCCTCACGTACTGACTCTCCTACAACCTCATGTACTGACTCTCCAACTGTCTCGCGTACTGACTCTCCAACAGTCTCATGTACCGACTCTCCAACAGCCTCACGTACTGACTCTCCAACAGCCTCATGTACCGACTGTCCAACAGCCTCACGTACCGACTGTCCAACAGCCTCACGTACTGACCCTCCTACAGCCTCATGTACTGACTCTCCAACAGTCTCACGTACTGACTCTCCAACAGTCTCATGTACTGACTCTCCAACAGCCTCACGTACTGACTCTCCAACAGCGAGTCTCACGTACTGACTCTCCAACAGCCTCACGTACTGACTCTCCAACAGCCTCATGTACTGACTCTCCAACAGCCTCACGTACTGACTCTCCAACAGCCTCACGTACTGACTCTCTAACAGTCTCACGTACTGACTCTCTAACAGCCTCACGTACTGGCTCTCCAACAGCCTCACGTACTGACTCTCCAACAGCGAGTCTCACGTCCTGATCTCCAACAGCCTCATGTATTGACTCTCCAACAGCCTCACGTACTGACTCTCCAACAGCGAGTCTCACGTCCTGACTCTCCAACAGCCTCATGTACTGACTCTCCAACAGTCTCACGTATTGACTCTCCAACAGCGAGTCTCACGTACTGACTCTCCAACAGTCTCACGTACTGACTCTCTAACAGCCTCACGTACTGGCTCTCCAACAGCCTCACGTACTGACTCTTCAACAGCCTCACATACTGACTCTCCAACAGTCTCACATACTGACTCTCCAACAGTCTCACATACTGGCTCTCCAACAGCCTCACGTCCTGACTCTCCAACAGCCTCTCGTACTGACTCTCCAACAGCCTCACGTACTGGCTCTCCAACAACCTCACGTACTGGCTCTCCAACAGCGAGTCTCACGTACCGACTCTCCAACAGCGAGTCTCACGTCCTGACTCTCCAACAGTCTCACGTACTGACTCTCCAACAGCGAGTCTCACGTCCTGACTCTCCAACAGTCTCACGTACTGACGCTCCAACAGTCTCACGTACTGACTCTCCAACAGTCTCACGTATTGACTCTCCAACAGCGAGTCTCACGTCCTGACTCTCCAACAGTCTCACGTACTGACTCTCCAACAGTCTCACGTATTGACTCTCCAACAGCGAGTCTCACGTACTGACTCTCCAACAGCCTCATGTACTGACTCTCCAACAGCCTCACGTACTGACACTCCAACAGCCTCACGTACTGACTCTCCAACAGCCTCACGTACTGGCTCTCCAACAGCCTCACGTACTGACTCTCCAACAGCGAGTCTCACGTCCTGACTCTCCAACAGTCTCACGTACTGACTCTCCAACAGCCTCACGTACTGACTCTCCAACAGCCTCACGTACTGACTCTCCAACAGCCTCACGTACTGGCTCTCCAACAGCCTCACGTACTGACTCTCCAACAGCGAGTCTCACGTCCTGACTCTCCAACAGTCTCACGTACTGACTCTCCAACAGCCTCATGTACTGACTCTCCAACAGCGAGTCTCACGTCCTGACTCTCCAACAGTCTCACGTACTGACTCTCCAACAGCCTCATGTACGGACTCTCCAACAGCCTCACGTACTGACTCTCCAACAGCCTCACGTACTGACTCTCTAACAGTCTCACGTACTGACTCTCTAACAGCCTCACGTACTGGCTCTCCAACAGCCTCACGTACTGACTCTCCAACAGCGAGTCTCACGTCCTGACTCTCCAACAGCCTCACGTACTGGCTCTCCAACAGCCTCACGTACTGACTCTCCAACAGCGAGTCTCACGTACTGACTCTCCAACTGTCTCACGTATTGACTCTCCAACAGCGAGTCTCACGTACTGACTCTCCAACAGCCTCATGTACTGACTCTCCAACAGCGAGTCTCACGTCCTGACTCTCCAACAGTCTCACGTACTGACTCTCCAACAGCGAGTCTCACGTACTGACTCTCCAACAGTCTCACGTACTGACTCTCCAACAGCCTCACGTACTGGCTCTCAAACAGCCTCACGTACTGACTCTCCAACAGCGAGTCTCACGTCCTGACTCTCCAACAGTCTCACGTACTGACTCTCCAACAGGCTCATGTACTGACTCTCCAACAGTCTCACGTATTGACTCTCCAACAGCAAGTCTCACGTACTGACTCTCCAACAGCCTCACGTACTGGCTCTCCAACAGCCTCACGTATTGACTCTCCAACAGCGAGTCTCACGTACTGACTCTCCAACAGCCTCATGTACTGACTCTCCAACAGCCTCACGTACTAACTCTCCAACAGCCAAACGTACTGACTCTCCAACAGCCTCACGTACTGGCTCTCCAACAGCCTCACGTACTGACTCTCCAACAGCCTCACGTACTGACTCTCCAACAGCCTCACGTACTGACTCTCCAACAGCCTCACGTACTGGCTCTCCAACAGCCTCACGTACTGACTCTCCTACAACCTCATGTACTGACTCTCCAACAGTCTCGCGTACTGACTCTCCAACAGTCTCATGTACCGACTCTCCAACAGCCTCACGTACAGACTCTCCAACAGCCTCATGTACCGACTGTCCAACAGCCTCACGTACCGACTGTCCAGCAGCCTCACGTACTGACTCTCCTACAGCCTCATGTACTGACTCTCCAACAGTCTCACGTACTGACTCTCCAACAGTCTCATGTACCTACTCTCCAACAGCCTCATGTACTGACTCTCCAACAGTCTCACGTACTGACTCTCCAACAGCGAGTCTCACGTACCGACTCTCCAACAGCGAGTCTCACGTACCGACTCTCCAACAGTCTCACGTACTGACTCACCAACAGTCTCACGTACTGACTCTCCAACAGTCTCACGTACCGACTCTCCAACAGCGAGTCTCACGTACCGACTCTCCAACAGCGAGTCTCACGTACCGACTCACCAACAGTCTCACGTACTGACTCTCCAACAGTCTCACGTACTGACTCTCCAACAGCGAGTCTCATGTACTGACTCTCCAACAGTCTCACGTACTGACTCTCCAACAGTCTCACGTACCGACTCTCCAACAGCCTCACGTACTGACTCTCCAACAGCCTCACGTACTGACTCTCCAACAGCCTCACGTACTGGCTCTCCAACAGCCTCACGTACTGAGTCTCCAAAAGCCTCATGTACCGACTGTCCAACAGCCTCATGTACCGACTGTCCAACAGCCTCACGTACCGACTGTCCAACAGCCTCACGTACTGACTCTCCTACAGCCTCATGTACTGACTCTCTAACAGTCTCACGTACTGACTCTCCAAAAGTCTCATGTACCGACTCTCCAACAGCCTCAGGTACTGACTCTCCAACAGTCTCACGTACTGACTCTCCAACAGCGAGTCTCACGTACCGACACTCCAACAGCGAGTCTCACGTACCGACTCTCCAACAGTCTGACGTACTGACTCACCAACAGTCTCACGTACTGACTCTCCAACAGTCTCACATACCGACTCTCCAACAGCGAGTCTCACGTACCGACTCTCCAACAGCGAGTCTCACGTACCGACTCACCAACAGTCTCACGTACTGACTCTCCAACAGTCTCACGTACCGACTCTCCAACAGCCTCACGTACTGACTCTCCAACAGCGAGTCTCACGTACTGACTCTCCAACTGTCTCACGTACTGACTCTCCAACAGCCTCACGTACTGACTCTCCAACAGCCTCACGTACTGACTCTCCAACAGCCTCACGTACTGACTCTCCAACAGCCTCACGTAGTGACTCTCCAACAGCCTCACGTACCGACTCTCCAACAGTCTCACGTATTGACTCTCCAACAGTCTCACGTACTGGCTCTCCAACAGCCTCACGTACTGACTCTCCAACAGTCTCACGTACTGACTCTCCAACAGCCTCACGTACCGACTCTCCAACAGCCTCACGTACCGACTCTCCAACAGCGAGTCTCACGTACTGACTCTCCAACAGCCAGTCTCACGTACTGACTCTCCAACAGCCTCACGAACTGACTCTCCAACAGTCTCACGTATTGACTCTCCAACAGCGAGTCTCACGTCCTGACTCTCCAACAGTCTCACGTACTGGCTCTCCAACAGCGAGTCTCACGTACTGACTCTCCAACAGCCTCACGTACTAACTCTCCAACAGCCAAACGTACTGACTCTCCAACAGCCTCACGTACTGGCTCTCCAACAGCCTCACGTACTGACTCTCCAACAGCGAGTCTCACGTCCTGACTCTCCAACAGTCTCACGTACTGACTCTCCAACAGCCTCACGTACTGACTCTCCAACAGCCTCACGTACTGACTCTCCAAGAGCCTCACGTACTGGCTCTCCAACAGCCTCACGTACTGACTCTCCAAAACCCTCATGTACCGACTGTCCAACAGCCTCACGTACCGACTGTCCAACAGCCTCACGTACTGACTCTCCTACAACCTCATGTACTGACTCTCCAACAGTCTCGCGTACTGACTCTCCAACAGTCTCATGTACCGACTCTCCAACAGCCTCACGTACTGACTCTCCAACAGCCTCATGTACCGACTGTCCAACAGCCTCACGTACCGACTGTCCAACAGCCTCACGTACTGACCCTCCTACAGCCTCATGTACTGACTCTCCAACAGTCTCACGTACTGACTCTCCAACAGTCTCATGTACTGACTCTCCAACAGCCTCACGTACTGACTCTCCAACAGCGAGTCTCACGTACTGACTCTCCAACAGCCTCACGTACTGACTCTCCAACAGCCTCATGTACTGACTCTCCAACAGCCTCACGTACTGACTCTCCAACAGCCTCACGTACTGACTCTCTAACAGTCTCACGTACTGACTCTCTAACAGCCTCACGTACTGGCTCTCCAACAGCCTCACGTACTGACTCTCCAACAGCGAGTCTCACGTCCTGATCTCCAACAGCCTCATGTATTGACTCTCCAACAGCCTCACGTACTGACTCTCCAACAGCGAGTCTCACGTCCTGACTCTCCAACAGCCTCATGTACTGACTCTCCAACAGTCTCACGTATTGACTCTCCAACAGCGAGTCTCACGTACTGACTCTCCAACAGTCTCACGTACTGACTCTCTAACAGCCTCACGTACTGGCTCTCCAACAGCCTCACGTACTGACTCTTCAACAGCCTCACATACTGACTCTCCAACAGTCTCACATACTGACTCTCCAACAGTCTCACATACTGGCTCTCCAACAGCCTCACGTCCTGACTCTCCAACAGCCTCTCGTACTGACTCTCCAACAGCCTCACGTACTGGCTCTCCAACAACCTCACGTACTGGCTCTCCAACAGCGAGTCTCACGTACCGACTCTCCAACAGCGAGTCTCACGTCCTGACTCTCCAACAGTCTCACGTACTGACTCTCCAACAGCGAGTCTCACGTCCTGACTCTCCAACAGTCTCACGTACTGACGCTCCAACAGTCTCACGTACTGACTCTCCAACAGTCTCACGTATTGACTCTCCAACAGCGAGTCTCACGTCCTGACTCTCCAACAGTCTCACGTACTGACTCTCCAACAGTCTCACTTATTGACTCTCCAACAGCGAGTCTCACGTACTGACTCTCCAACAGCCTCATGTACTGACTCTCCAACAGCCTCACGTACTGACACTCCAACAGCCTCACGTACTGACTCTCCAACAGCCTCACGTACTGGCTCTCCAACAGCCTCACGTACTGACTCTCCAACAGCGAGTCTCACGTCCTGACTCTCCAACAGTCTCACGTACTGACTCTCCAACAGCCTCACGTACTGACTCTCCAACAGCCTCACGTACTGACTCTCCAACAGCCTCACGTACTGGCTCTCCAACAGCCTCACGTACTGACTCTCCAACAGCGAGTCTCACGTCCTGACTCTCCAACAGTCTCACGTACTGACTCTCCAACAGCCTCATGTACTGACTCTCCAACAGCGAGTCTCACGTCCTGACTCTCCAACAGTCTCACGTACTGACTCTCCAACAGCCTCATGTACGGACTCTCCAACAGCCTCACGTACTGACTCTCCAACAGCCTCACGTACTGACTCTCTAACAGTCTCACGTACTGACTCTCTAACAGCCTCACGTACTGGCTCTCCAACAGCCTCACGTACTGACTCTCCAACAGCGAGTCTCACGTCCTGACTCTCCAACAGCCTCACGTACTGGCTCTCCAACAGCCTCACGTACTGACTCTCCAACAGCGAGTCTCACGTACTGACTCTCCAACTGTCTCACGTATTGACTCTCCAACAGCGAGTCTCACGTACTGACTCTCCAACAGCCTCATGTACTGACTCTCCAACAGCGAGTCTCACGTCCTGACTCTCCAACAGTCTCACGTACTGACTCTCCAACAGCGAGTCTCACGTACTGACTCTCCAACAGTCTCACGTACTGACTCTCCAACAGCCTCACGTACTGGCTCTCAAACAGCCTCACGTACTGACTCTCCAACAGCGAGTCTCACGTCCTGACTCTCCAACAGTCTCACGTACTGACTCTCCAACAGGCTCATGTACTGACTCTCCAACAGTCTCACGTATTGACTCTCCAACAGCAAGTCTCACGTACTGACTCTCCAACAGCCTCACGTACTGGCTCTCCAACAGCCTCACGTATTGACTCTCCAACAGCGAGTCTCACGTACTGACTCTCCAACAGCCTCATGTACTGACTCTCCAACAGCCTCACGTACTAACTCTCCAACAGCCAAACGTACTGACTCTCCAACAGCCTCACGTACTGGCTCTCCAACAGCCTCACGTACTGACTCTCCAACAGCCTCACGTACTGACTCTCCAACAGCCTCACGTACTGACTCTCCAACAGCCTCACGTACTGGCTCTCCAACAGCCTCACGTACTGACTCTCCTACAACCTCATGTACTGACTCTCCAACAGTCTCGCGTACTGACTCTCCAACAGTCTCATGTACCGACTCTCCAACAGCCTCACGTACTGACTCTCCAACAGCCTCATGTACCGACTGTCCAACAGCCTCACGTACCGACTGTCCAACAGCCTCACGTACTGACTCTCCTACAGCCTAATGTACTGACTCTCCAACAGTCTCACGTACTGACTCTCCAACAGTCTCATGTACCTACTCTCCAACAGCCTCATGTACTGACTCTCCAACAGTCTCACGTACTGACTCTCCAACAGCGAGTCTCACGTACCGACTCTCCAACAGCGAGTCTCACGTACCGACTCTCCAACAGTCTCACGTACTGACTCACCAACAGTCTCACGTACTGACTCTCCAACAGTCTCACGTACCGACTCTCCAACAGCGAGTCTCACGTACCGACTCTCCAACAGCGAGTCTCACGTACCGACTCACCAACAGTCTCACGTACTGACTCTCCAACAGTCTCACGTACTGACTCTCCAACAGCGAGTCTCATGTACTGACTCTCCAACAGTCTCACGTACTGACTCTCCAACAGTCTCACGTACCGACTCTCCAACAGCCTCACGTACTGACTCTCCAACAGCCTCACGTACTGACTCTCCAACAGCCTCACGTACTGGCTCTCCAACAGCCTCACGTACTGAGTCTCCAAAAGCCTCATGTACCGACTGTCCAACAGCCTCATGTACCGACTGTCCAACAGCCTCACGTACCGACTGTCCAACAGCCTCACGTACTGACTCTCCTACAGCCTCATGTACTGACTCTCTAACAGTCTCACGTACTGACTCTCCAAAAGTCTCATGTACCGACTCTCCAACAGCCTCAGGTACTGACTCTCCAACAGTCTCACGTACTGACTCTCCAACAGCGAGTCTCACGTACCGACACTCCAACAGCGAGTCTCACGTACCGACTCTCCAACAGTCTGACGTACTGACTCACCAACAGTCTCACGTACTGACTCTCCAACAGTCTCACATACCGACTCTCCAACAGCGAGTCTCACGTACCGACTCTCCAACAGCGAGTCTCACGTACCGACTCACCAACAGTCTCACGTACTGACTCTCCAACAGTCTCACGTACCGACTCTCCAACAGCCTCACGTACTGACTCTCCAACAGCGAGTCTCACGTACTGACTCTCCAACTGTCTCACGTACTGACTCTCCAACAGCCTCACGTACTGACTCTCCAACAGCCTCACGTACTGACTCTCCAACAGCCTCACGTAGTGACTCTCCAACAGCCTCACGTACCGACTCTCCAACAGTCTCACGTATTGACTCTCCAACAGTCTCACGTACTGGCTCTCCAACAGCCTCACGTACTGACTCTCCAACAGTCTCACGTACTGACTCTCCAACAGCCTCACGTACCGACTCTCCAACAGCCTCACGTACCGACTCTCCAACAGCGAGTCTCACGTACTGACTCTCCAACAGCCAGTCTCACGTACTGACTCTCCAACAGCCTCACGAACTGACTCTCCAACAGTCTCACGTATTGACTCTCCAACAGCGAGTCTCACGTACTGACTCTCCAACAGCCTCATGTACTGACTCTCCAACAGCCGCACGTACTGACTCTCCAACAGCCTCACGTACTGACTCTCCAACAGCCTCACGTATTGGCTCTCCAACAGTCTCACGTATTGACTCTCCAACAGCGAGTCTCACGTACTGACTCTCCAACAGCCTCATGTACTGACTCTCCAACAGCCTCACGTACTGACTCTCCAACAGCCTCACGTACTGACTCTCTAACAGTCTCACGTACTGACTCTCTAACAGCCTCACGTACTGGCTCTCCAACAGCCTCACGTACTGACTCTCCAACAGCGAGTCTCACGTCCTGATCTCCAACAGCCTCACGTACTGACTCTCCAACAGCCTCACGTACTGGCTCTCCAACAGCCTCACGTACTGACTCTCCAACAGCGAGTCTCACGTCCTGACTCTCCAACAGTCTCACGTACTGACTCTCCAACAGTCTCACGTATTGACTCTCCAACAGCGAGTCTCACGTACTGACTCTCCAACAGCCTCAGGTACTGACTCTCCAACAGCCTCACGTACTGACTCTCCAACAGCCTCACGTACTGACTCTCCAACAGCCTCACGTACTGACTCTCCAACAGCCTCACATACTGGCTCTCCAACAGCCTCACGTACTGACTCTCCAACAGCGAGTCTCACATCCTGACTCTCCAACAGTCTCACGTACTGACTCTCCAACAGCCTCACGTACTGACTCTCCAACAGCCTCACGTACTGGCTCTCCAACAGCCTCACGTACTGACTCTCCAACAGCCTCACGTACTAACTCTCCAACAGCCTCACGTACTGACTCTCCAACAGCCTCATGTACTGGCTCTCCAACAGCCTCACGTACTGAATCTCCAACAGCGAGTCTCACGTCCTGACTCTCCAACAGTCTCACGTACTGACTCTCCAACAGCCTCACGTACTGACTCTCCAACAGCCTCACGTACTGACTCTCCAACAGCCTCACGTACTGGCTCTCCAACAGCCTCATGTACTGACTCTCCAACAGTCTCACGTACTGACTCTCCAACAGTCTCATGTACCGACTCTCCAACAGCCTCACGTACTGACTCTCCAACAGTCTCACGTACTGACTCTCCAACAGCGAGTCTCACGTACCGACTCTCCAACAGCGAGTCTCACGTACCGACTCTCCAACAGTCTGACGTACTGACTCACCAACAGTCTCACGTACTGACTCTCCAACAGTCTCACGTACCGACTCTCCAACAGCGAGTCTCACGTACCGACTCTCCAACAGCGAGTCTCACGTACCGACTCACCAACAGTCTCACGTACTGACTCTCCAACAGTCTCACGTACCGACTCTCCAACAGCGAGTCTCACGTACCGACTCACCAACAGTCTCACGTACTGACTCTCCAACAGCGAGTCTCACGTACTGACTCTCCAACAGTCTCACGTACTGACTCTCCAACAGCCTCACGTACTGACTCTCCAACAGCCTCACGTACTGACTCTCCAACAGCCTCACGTACCGACTCTCCAACAGTCTCACGTACTGACTCTCCAACAGTCTCATGTACTGGCTCTCCAACAGCCTCACTTACTGACTCTCCAACAGTCTCACGTACTGACTCTCCAACAGCCTCACGTACCGACTCTCCAACAGCCTCACGTACTGACTCTCCAACAGACTCACGTACTGACTCTCCAACAGCCTCACGTACTGACTCTCCAACAGCTTCACGTAGTGACTCTCCAACAGCCTCACGTACCGACTCTCCAACAGTCTCACGTATTGACTCTCCAACAGTCTCACGTACTGGCTCTCCAACAGCCTCACGTACTGACTCTCCAACAGCGAGTCTCACGTACCGACTCTCCAACAGTCTCACATACCGACTCTCCAACCGCCTCACGTACTGACTCTCCAACAGCCTCACGTACCGACTCTCCAACAGTCTCACGTACTGACTGTCCAACAGTCTCACGTACAGACTTTCCAACAGCGAGTCTCACGTACTGACTCTCCAACAGCCTCACGTACTGACTCTCCAACAGCCTCACGTACCGACTCTCCAACAGCCTCACGTACTGACTCTCCAACAGTCTCACGTACCGACTCTCCAACAGCCTCATGTACTGACTCTCCAACAGCCTCATGTACTGGCTCTCCAACAGTCTCACGTATTGACTCTCCAACAGCGAGTCTCACGTACTGACTCTCCAACAGCCTCACGTACTGTCTCTCCAACAGCCTCACGTACTGACTCTCCAACAGCCTCACGTACTGACTCTCCAACAGCCTCACGTACTGACTCTCTAACAGTCTCACGTACTGACTCTCTAACAGCCTCACGTACTGGCTCTCCAACAGCCTCACGTACTGACTCTCCAACAGCGAGTCTCACGTCCTGACTCTCCAACAGCCTCACGTACTGACTCTCCAACAGTCTCATGTACTGGCTCTCCAACAGCCTCACGTACTGACTCTCCAACAGCCTCACGTACTGACTCTCCAACAGCATCACATACTGGCTCTCCAACAGCCTCACGTACAGACTCTCCAACAGCGAGTCTCACGTCCTGACTCTCCAACAGTCTCACGTACTGACTCTCCAACAGCCTCACGTACTGACTCTCCAACAGCCTCACGTACTGACTCTCCAACAGCCTCACGTACTGACTCTCCAACAGCCTCACGTACTGACTCTCCAACAGCCTCAAGTACTGACTCTCCAACAGTCTCATGTACTGGCTCTCCAACAGCGAGTCTCACGTACTGACTCTCCAACAGCCTCACGTACTGGCTCTCCAACAGCATCACGTACTGGCTCTCCAACAGCCTCACGTACTGACTCTCCAACAGCCTCACGTACTGACTCTCCAACAGCCTCACGTACTGACTCTCCAACAGCGAGTCTCACGTACTGACTCTCCAACAGCGAGTCTCACGTACCGACTCTCCAACAGCGAGTCTCACGTCCTGACACTCCAACAGTCTCACGTACTGACTCTCCAACAGTCTCACGTACTGACTCTCCAACAGTCTCACGTATTGACTCTCCAACAGCGAGTCTCACGTACTGACTCTCCAACAGCCTCATGTACTGACTCTCCAACAGCCTCACGTACTGACTCTCCAACAGCCTCACGTACTGACTCTCCAACAGCCTCACATACTGGCTCTCCAACAGCCTCACGTACAGACTCTCCAACAGCGAGTCTCACGTCCTGACTCTCCAACAGTCTCACGTACTGACTCTCCAACAGCCTCACGTACTGACTCTCCAACAGCGAGTCTCACGTCCTGACACTCCAACAGTCTCACGTACTGACTCTCCAACAGTCTCACGTACTGACTCTCCAACAGTCTCACGTATTGACTCTCCAACAGCGAGTCTCACGTACTGACTCTCCAACAGTCTCACGTACTGACTCTCCAACAGCCTCACGTACTGACTCTCCAACAGTCTCACGTACTGACTCTCCAACAGCCTCACGTACTGACTCTCCAACAGTCTCACGTACTGACTCTCCAACAGTCTCACGTATTGACTCTCCAACAGCGAGTCTCACGTACTGACTCTCCAACAGTCTCACGTACTGACTCTCCAACAGCGAGTCTCACGTACTGACTCTCCAACAGCCTCATGTACTGACTCTCCAACAGCCTCACGTACTGACTCTCCAACAGCCTCACGTACTGACTCTCCAACAGCCTCACATACTGGCTCTCCAACAGCCTCACGTACAGACTCTCCAACAGCGAGTCTCACGTCCTGACTCTCCAACAGTCTCACGTACTGACTCTCCAACAGCCTCACGTACTGACTCTCCAACAGTCTCACGTACTGACTCTCCAACAGCCTCACGTACTGACTCTCCAACAGCCTCACGTACTGGCTCTCCAACAGCCTCACGTACTGACTCTCCAACAGCGAGTCTCACATACTGACTCTCCAACAGTCTCACGTACTGACTCTCCAACAGTCTCACGTACTGACTCTCCAACAGTCTCACGTACCGACTCTCCAACAGTCTCACGTACCGACTCTCCAACAGCCTCACGTACTGACTCTCCAACAGCGAGTCTCACGTCCTGACTCTCCAACAGTCTCACGTACTGACTCTCCAACAGCCTCATGTACTGACTCTCCAACAGTCTCACGTATTGACTCTCCAACAGCAAGTCTCACGTACTGACTCTCCAACAGCCTCATGTACTGACTCTCCAACAGCCTCACGTACTAACTCTCCAACAGCCTCACGTACTGACTCTCCAACAGCCTCACGTACTGGCTCTCCAACAGCCTCACGTACCGACTCTCCAACAGCCTCACGTACTAACTCTCCAACAGCCTCACGTACTAACTCTCCAACAGCCTCACGTACTGACTCTCCAACAGCCTCACGTACTGGCTCTCCAACAGCCTCACGTACTGACTCTCCAACAGCGAGTCTCACGTCCTGACTCTCCAACAGTCTCACGTACTGACTCTCCAACAGCCTCACGTACTGACTCTCCAACAGCCTCACGTACTGACTCTCCAACAGCCTCACGTACTGGCTCTCCAACAGCCTCACGTACTGAGTCTCCAAAAGCCTCATGTACCGACTGTCCAACAGCCTCACGTACCGACTGTCCAACAGCCTCACGTACTGACTCTCCTACAGCCTCATGTACTGACTCTCCAACAGTCTCGCGTACTGACTCTCCAACAGTCTCATGTACCGACTCTCCAACAGCCTCACGTACTGACTCTCCAACAGCCTCATGTACCGACTGTCCAACAGCCTCACGTACCGACTGTCCAACAGCCTCACGTACTGACTCTCCTACAGCCTCATGTACTGACTCTCCAACAGTCTCACGTACTGACTCTCCAACAGTCTCATGTACCGACTCTCCAACAGCCTCACGTACTGACTCTCCAACAGTCTCACGTACTGACTCTCCAACAGCGAGTCTCACGTACCGACTCTCCAACAGCGAGTCTCACGTACCGACTCTCCAACAGTCTGACGTACTGACTCACCAACAGTCTCACGTACTGACTCTCCAACAGTCTCACGTACCGACTCTCCAACAGCGAGTCTCACGTACCGACTCTCCAACAGCGAGTCTCACGTACCGACTCACCAACAGTCTCACGTACTGACTCTCCAACAGTCTCACGTACCGACTCTCCAACAGCGAGTCTCACGTACCGACTCACCAACAGTCTCACGTACTGACTCTCCAACAGCGCGTCTCACGTACTGACTCTCCAACAGTCTCACGTACTGACTCTCCAACAGCCTCACGTACTGACTCTCCAACAGCCTCACGTACTGACTCTCCAACAGCCTCACGTACCGACTCTCCAACAGTCTCACGTACTGACTCTCCAACAGTCTCATGTACTGGCTCTCCAACAGCCTCACGTACTGACTCTCCAACAGTCTCACGTACTGGCTCTCCAACAGCCTCACGTACCGACTCTCCAACAGCCTCACGTACTGACTCTCCAACAGACTCACGTTCTGACTCTCCAACAGCCTCACGTACTGACTCTCCAACAGCCTCACGTAGTGACTCTCCAACAGCCTCACGTACCGACTCTCCAACAGTCTCACGTATTGACTCTCCAACAGTCTCACGTACTGGCTCTCCAACAGCCTCACGTACCGACTCTCCAACAGCCTCACGTACCGACTCTCCAACAGCGAGTCTCACGTACTGTCTCTCCAACAGCCAGTCTCACGTACTGACTCTCCAACAGCCTCACGAACTGACTCTCCAACAGTCTCACGTATTGACTCTCCAACAGCGAGTCTCACGTACTGACTCTCCAACAGCCTCACGTACTGACTCTCCAACAGCCTCACGTACTGACTCTCCAACAGCCTCACGTATTGGCTCTCCAACAGTCTCACGTATTGACTCTCCAACAGCGAGTCTCACGTACTGACTCTCCAACAGCCTCATGTACTGACTCTCCAACAGCCTCACGTACTGACTCTCCAACAGCCTCACGTACTGACTCTCTAACAGCCTCACGTACTGGCTCTCCAACAGCCTCACGTACTGACTCTCCAACAGCGAGTCTCACGTCCTGACTCTCCAACAGCCTCACGTACTGACTCTCCAACAGTCTCACGTATTGACTCTCCAACAGCAAGTCTCACGTCCTGACTCTCCAACAGTCTCACGTACTGACTCTCCAACAGCCTCACGTACTGACTCTCCAACAGCCTCACGTACTGACTCTCCAACAGCCTCACGTACTGAGTCTCCAAAAGCCTCATGTACCGACTGTCCAACAGCCTCACGTACCGACTGTCCAACAGCCTCACGTACTGACTCTCCTACAGCCTCATGTACTGACTCTCCAACAGTCTCGCGTACTGACTCTCCAACAGTCTCATGTACCGACTCTCCAACTGCCTCACGTACTGACTCTCCAACAGCCTCATGTACCGACTGTCCAACAGCCTCACGTACCGACTGTCCAACAGCCTCACGTACTGACTCTCCTACAGCCTCATGTACTGACTCTCCAACAGCCTCACGTACTGGCTCTCAAACAGCCTCACGTACTGACTCTCCAACAGCGAGTCTCACGTCCTGACTCTCCAACAGTCTCACGTACTGACTCTCCAACAGGCTCATGTACTGACTCTCCAACAGTCTCACGTATTGACTCTCCAACAGCAAGTCTCACGTACTGACTCTCCAACAGCCTCACGTACTGGCTCTCCAACAGCCTCACGTATTGACTCTCCAACAGCGAGTCTCACGTACTGACTCTCCAACAGCCTCATGTACTGACTCTCCAACAGCCTCACGTACTAACTCTCCAACAGCCAAAGGTACTGACTCTCCAACAGCCTCACGTACTGGCTCTCCAACAGCCTCACGTACTGACTCTCCAACAGCCTCACGTACTGACTCTCCAACAGCCTCACGTACTGACTCTCCAACAGCCTCACGTACTGGCTCTCCAACAGCCTCACGTACTGACTCTCCTACAACCTCATGTACTGACTCTCCAACAGTCTCGCGTACTGACTCTCCAACAGTCTCATGTACCGACTCTCCAACAGCCTCACGTACTGACTCTCCAACAGCCTCATGTACCGACTGTCCAACAGCCTCACGTACCGACTGTCCAACAGCCTCACGTACTGACTCTCCTACAGCCTCATGTACTGACTCTCCAACAGTCTCACGTACTGACTCTCCAACAGTCTCATGTACCTACTCTCCAACAGCCTCATGTACTGACTCTCCAACAGTCTCACGTACTGACTCTCCAACAGCGAGTCTCACGTACCGACTCTCCAACAGCGAGTCTCACGTACCGACTCTCCAACAGTCTCACGTACTGACTCACCAACAGTCTCACGTACTGACTCTCCAACAGTCTCACGTACCGACTCTCCAACAGCGAGTCTCACGTACCGACTCTCCAACAGCGAGTCTCACGTACCGACTCACCAACAGTCTCACGTACTGACTCTCCAACAGTCTCACGTACTGACTCTCCAACAGCGAGTCTCATGTACTGACTCTCCAACAGTCTCACGTACTGACTCTCCAACAGTCTCACGTACCGACTCTCCAACAGCCTCACGTACTGACTCTCCAACAGCCTCACGTACTGACTCTCCAACAGCCTCACGTACTGGCTCTCCAACAGCCTCACGTACTGAGTCTCCAAAAGCCTCATGTACCGACTGTCCAACAGCCTCATGTACCGACTGTCCAACAGCCTCACGTACCGACTGTCCAACAGCCTCACGTACTGACTCTCCTACAGCCTCATGTACTGACTCTCTAACAGTCTCACGTACTGACTCTCCAAAAGTCTCATGTACCGACTCTCCAACAGCCTCAGGTACTGACTCTCCAACAGTCTCACGTACTGACTCTCCAACAGCGAGTCTCACGTACCGACACTCCAACAGCGAGTCTCACGTACCGACTCTCCAACAGTCTGACGTACTGACTCACCAACAGTCTCACGTACTGACTCTCCAACAGTCTCACATACCGACTCTCCAACAGCGAGTCTCACGTACCGACTCTCCAACAGCGAGTCTCACGTACCGACTCACCAACAGTCTCACGTACTGACTCTCCAACAGTCTCACGTACCGACTCTCCAACAGCCTCACGTACTGACTCTCCAACAGCGAGTCTCACGTACTGACTCTCCAACTGTCTCACGTACTGACTCTCCAACAGCCTCACGTACTGACTCTCCAACAGCCTCACGTACTGACTCTCCAACAGCCTCACGTACTGACTCTCCAACAGCCTCACGTAGTGACTCTCCAACAGCCTCACGTACCGACTCTCCAACAGTCTCACGTATTGACTCTCCAACAGTCTCACGTACTGGCTCTCCAACAGCCTCACGTACTGACTCTCCAACAGTCTCACGTACTGACTCTCCAACAGCCTCACGTACCGACTCTCCAACAGCCTCACGTACCGACTCTCCAACAGCGAGTCTCACGTACTGACTCTCCAACAGCCAGTCTCACGTACTGACTCTCCAACAGCCTCACGAACTGACTCTCCAACAGTCTCACGTATTGACTCTCCAACAGCGAGTCTCACGTACTGACTCTCCAACAGCCTCATGTACTGACTCTCCAACAGCCGCACGTACTGACTCTCCAACAGCCTCACGTACTGACTCTCCAACAGCCTCACGTATTGGCTCTCCAACAGTCTCACGTATTGACTCTCCAACAGCGAGTCTCACGTACTGACTCTCCAACAGCCTCATGTACTGACTCTCCAACAGCCTCACGTACTGACTCTCCAACAGCCTCACGTACTGACTCTCTAACAGTCTCACGTACTGACTCTCTAACAGCCTCACGTACTGGCTCTCCAACAGCCTCACGTACTGACTCTCCAACAGCGAGTCTCACGTCCTGATCTCCAACAGCCTCACGTACTGACTCTCCAACAGCCTCACGTACTGGCTCTCCAACAGCCTCACGTACTGACTCTCCAACAGCGAGTCTCACGTCCTGACTCTCCAACAGTCTCACGTACTGACTCTCCAACAGTCTCACGTATTGACTCTCCAACAGCGAGTCTCACGTACTGACTCTCCAACAGCCTCAGGTACTGACTCTCCAACAGCCTCACGTACTGACTCTCCAACAGCCTCACGTACTGACTCTCCAACAGCCTCACGTACTGACTCTCCAACAGCCTCACATACTGGCTCTCCAACAGCCTCACGTACTGACTCTCCAACAGCGAGTCTCACATCCTGACTCTCCAACAGTCTCACGTACTGACTCTCCAACAGCCTCACGTACTGACTCTCCAACAGCCTCACGTACTGGCTCTCCAACAGCCTCACGTACTGACTCTCCAACAGCCTCACGTACTAACTCTCCAACAGCCTCACGTACTGACTCTCCAACAGCCTCATGTACTGGCTCTCCAACAGCCTCACGTACTGACTCTCCAACAGCGAGTCTCACGTCCTGACTCTCCAACAGTCTCACGTACTGACTCTCCAACAGCCTCACGTACTGACTCTCCAACAGCCTCACGTACTGACTCTCCAACAGCCTCACGTACTGGCTCTCCAACAGCCTCACGTACTGAGTCTCCAAAAGCCTCATGTACCGACTGTCCAACAGCCTCACGTACCGACTGTCCAACAGCCTCACGTACTGACTCTCCTACAGCCTCATGTACTGACTCTCCAACAGTCTCGCGTACTGACTCTCCAACAGTCTCATGTACCGACTCTCCAACAGCCTCACGTACTGACTCTCCAACAGCCTCATGTACCGACTGTCCAACAGCCTCACGTACCGACTGTCCAACAGCCTCACGTACTGACTCTCCTACAGCCTCATGTACTGACTCTCCAACAGTCTCACGTACTGACTCTCCAACAGTCTCATGTACCGACTCTCCAACAGCCTCACGTACTGACTCTCCAACAGTCTCACGTACTGACTCTCCAACAGCGAGTCTCACGTACCGACTCTCCAACAGCGAGTCTCACGTACCGACTCTCCAACAGTCTGACGTACTGACTCACCAACAGTCTCACGTACTGACTCTCCAACAGTCTCACGTACCGACTCTCCAACAGCGAGTCTCACGTACCGACTCTCCAACAGCGAGTCTCACGTACCGACTCACCAACAGTCTCACGTACTGACTCTCCAACAGTCTCACGTACCGACTCTCCAACAGCGAGTCTCACGTACCGACTCACCAACAGTCTCACGTACTGACTCTCCAACAGCGAGTCTCACGTACTGACTCTCCAACAGTCTCACGTACTGACTCTCCAACAGCCTCACGTACTGACTCTCCAACAGCCTCACGTACTGACTCTCCAACAGCCTCACGTACCGACTCTCCAACAGTCTCACGTACTGACTCTCCAACAGTCTCATGTACTGGCTCTCCAACAGCCTCACTTACTGACTCTCCAACAGTCTCACGTACTGACTCTCCAACAGCCTCACGTACCGACTCTCCAACAGCCTCACGTACTGACTCTCCAACAGACTCACGTACTGACTCTCCAACAGCCTCACGTACTGACTCTCCAACAGCTTCACGTAGTGACTCTCCAACAGCCTCACGTACCGACTCTCCAACAGTCTCACGTATTGACTCTCCAACAGTCTCACGTACTGGCTCTCCAACAGCCTCACGTACTGACTCTCCAACAGCGAGTCTCACGTACCGACTCTCCAACAGTCTCACATACCGACTCTCCAACCGCCTCACGTACTGACTCTCCAACAGCCTCACGTACCGACTCTCCAACAGTCTCACGTACTGACTGTCCAACAGTCTCACGTACAGACTTTCCAACAGCGAGTCTCACGTACTGACTCTCCAACAGCCTCACGTACTGACTCTCCAACAGCCTCACGTACCGACTCTCCAACAGCCTCACGTACTGACTCTCCAACAGTCTCACGTACCGACTCTCCAACAGCCTCATGTACTGACTCTCCAACAGCCTCACGTACTGGCTCTCCAACAGTCTCACGTATTGACTCTCCAACAGCGAGTCTCACGTACTGACTCTCCAACAGCCTCACGTACTGACTCTCCAACAGCCTCACGTACTGACTCTCCAACAGCCTCACGTACTGACTCTCCAACAGCCTCACGTACTGACTCTCTAACAGTCTCACGTACTGACTCTCTAACAGCCTCACGTACTGGCTCTCCAACAGCCTCACGTACTGACTCTCCAACAGCGAGTCTCACGTCCTGACTCTCCAACAGCCTCACGTACTGACTCTCCAACAGTCTCATGTACTGGCTCTCCAACAGCCTCACGTACTGACTCTCCAACAGCCTCACGTACTGACTCTCCAACAGCATCACATACTGGCTCTCCAACAGCCTCACGTACAGACTCTCCAACAGCGAGTCTCACGTCCTGACTCTCCAACAGTCTCACGTACTGACTCTCCAACAGCCTCACGTACTGACTCTCCAACAGCCTCACGTACTGACTCTCCAACAGCCTCACGTACTGACTCTCCAACAGCCTCACGTACTGACTCTCCAACAGCCTCACGTACTGACTCTCCAACAGTCTCATGTACTGGCTCTCCAACAGCGAGTCTCACGTACTGACTCTCCAACAGCCTCACGTACTGGCTCTCCAACAGCATCACGTACTGGCTCTCCAACAGCCTCACGTACTGACTCTCCAACAGCCTCACGTACTGACTCTCCAACAGCCTCACGTACTGACTCTCCAACAGCGAGTCTCACGTACTGACTCTCCAACAGCGAGTCTCACGTACCGACTCTCCAACAGCGAGTCTCACGTCCTGACACTCCAACAGTCTCACGTACTGACTCTCCAACAGTCTCACGTACTGACTCTCCAACAGTCTCACGTATTGACTCTCCAACAGCGAGTCTCACGTACTGACTCTCCAACAGCCTCATGTACTGACTCTCCAACAGCCTCACGTACTGACTCTCCAACAGCCTCACGTACTGACTCTCCAACAGCCTCACATACTGGCTCTCCAACAGCCTCACGTACAGACTCTCCAACAGCGAGTCTCACGTCCTGACTCTCCAACAGTCTCACGTACTGACTCTCCAACAGCCTCACGTACTGACTCTCCAACAGCGAGTCTCACGTCCTGACACTCCAACAGTCTCACGTACTGACTCTCCAACAGTCTCACGTACTGACTCTCCAACAGTCTCACGTATTGACTCTCCAACAGCGAGTCTCACGTACTGACTCTCCAACAGTCTCACGTACTGACTCTCCAACAGCCTCACGTACTGACTCTCCAACAGTCTCACGTACTGACTCTCCAACAGCCTCACGTACTGACTCTCCAACAGTCTCACGTACTGACTCTCCAACAGTCTCACGTATTGACTCTCCAACAGCGAGTCTCACGTACTGACTCTCCAACAGTCTCACGTACTGACTCTCCAACAGCGAGTCTCACGTACTGACTCTCCAACAGCCTCATGTACTGACTCTCCAACAGCCTCACGTACTGACTCTCCAACAGCCTCACGTACTGACTCTCCAACAGCCTCACATACTGGCTCTCCAACAGCCTCACGTACAGACTCTCCAACAGCGAGTCTCACGTCCTGACTCTCCAACAGTCTCACGTACTGACTCTCCAACAGCCTCACGTACTGACTCTCCAACAGTCTCACGTACTGACTCTCCAACAGCCTCACGTACTGACTCTCCAACAGCCTCACGTACTGGCTCTCCAACAGCCTCACGTACTGACTCTCCAACAGCGAGTCTCACATACTGACTCTCCAACAGTCTCACGTACTGACTCTCCAACAGTCTCACGTACTGACTCTCCAACAGTCTCACGTACCGACTCTCCAACAGTCTCACGTACCGACTCTCCAACAGCCTCACGTACTGACTCTCCAACAGCGAGTCTCACGTCCTGACTCTCCAACAGTCTCACGTACTGACTCTCCAACAGCCTCATGTACTGACTCTCCAACAGTCTCACGTATTGACTCTCCAACAGCAAGTCTCACGTACTGACTCTCCAACAGCCTCATGTACTGACTCTCCAACAGCCTCACGTACTAACTCTCCAACAGCCTCACGTACTGACTCTCCAACAGCCTCACGTACTGGCTCTCCAACAGCCTCACGTACCGACTCTCCAACAGCCTCACGTACTAACTCTCCAACAGCCTCACGTACTAACTCTCCAACAGCCTCACGTACTGACTCTCCAACAGCCTCACGTACTGGCTCTCCAACAGCCTCACGTACTGACTCTCCAACAGCGAGTCTCACGTCCTGACTCTCCAACAGTCTCACGTACTGACTCTCCAACAGCCTCACGTACTGACTCTCCAACAGCCTCACGTACTGACTCTCCAACAGCCTCACGTACTGGCTCTCCAACAGCCTCACGTACTGAGTCTCCAAAAGCCTCATGTACCGACTGTCCAACAGCCTCACGTACCGACTGTCCAACAGCCTCACGTACTGACTCTCCTACAGCCTCATGTACTGACTCTCCAACAGTCTCGCGTACTGACTCTCCAACAGTCTCATGTACCGACTCTCCAACAGCCTCACGTACTGACTCTCCAACAGCCTCATGTACCGACTGTCCAACAGCCTCACGTACCGACTGTCCAACAGCCTCACGTACTGACTCTCCTACAGCCTCATGTACTGACTCTCCAACAGTCTCACGTACTGACTCTCCAACAGTCTCATGTACCGACTCTCCAACAGCCTCACGTACTGACTCTCCAACAGTCTCACGTACTGACTCTCCAACAGCGAGTCTCACGTACCGACTCTCCAACAGCGAGTCTCACGTACCGACTCTCCAACAGTCTGACGTACTGACTCACCAACAGTCTCACGTACTGACTCTCCAACAGTCTCACGTACCGACTCTCCAACAGCGAGTCTCACGTACCGACTCTCCAACAGCGAGTCTCACGTACCGACTCACCAACAGTCTCACGTACTGACTCTCCAACAGTCTCACGTACCGACTCTCCAACAGCGAGTCTCACGTACCGACTCACCAACAGTCTCACGTACTGACTCTCCAACAGCGCGTCTCACGTACTGACTCTCCAACAGTCTCACGTACTGACTCTCCAACAGCCTCACGTACTGACTCTCCAACAGCCTCACGTACTGACTCTCCAACAGCCTCACGTACCGACTCTCCAACAGTCTCACGTACTGACTCTCCAACAGTCTCATGTACTGGCTCTCCAACAGCCTCACGTACTGACTCTCCAACAGTCTCACGTACTGGCTCTCCAACAGCCTCACGTACCGACTCTCCAACAGCCTCACGTACTGACTCTCCAACAGACTCACGTTCTGACTCTCCAACAGCCTCACGTACTGACTCTCCAACAGCCTCACGTAGTGACTCTCCAACAGCCTCACGTACCGACTCTCCAACAGTCTCACGTATTGACTCTCCAACAGTCTCACGTACTGGCTCTCCAACAGCCTCACGTACCGACTCTCCAACAGCCTCACGTACCGACTCTCCAACAGCGAGTCTCACGTACTGTCTCTCCAACAGCCAGTCTCACGTACTGACTCTCCAACAGCCTCACGAACTGACTCTCCAACAGTCTCACGTATTGACTCTCCAACAGCGAGTCTCACGTACTGACTCTCCAACAGCCTCACGTACTGACTCTCCAACAGCCTCACGTACTGACTCTCCAACAGCCTCACGTATTGTCTCTCCAACAGTCTCACGTATTGACTCTCCAACAGCGAGTCTCACGTACTGACTCTCCAACAGCCTCATCTACTGACTCTCCAACAGCCTCACGTACTGACTCTCCAACAGCCTCACGTACTGACTCTCTAACAGCCTCACGTACTGGCTCTCCAACAGCCTCACGTACTGACTCTCCAACAGCGAGTCTCACGTCCTGACTCTCCAACAGCCTCACGTACTGACTCTCCAACAGTCTCACGTATTGACTCTCCAACAGCAAGTCTCACGTCCTGACTCTCCAACAGTCTCACGTACTGACTCTCCAACAGCCTCACGTACTGACTCTCCAACAGCCTCACGTACTGACTCTCCAACAGCCTCACGTACTGAGTCTCCAAAAGCCTCATGTACCGACTGTCCAACAGCCTCACGTACCGACTGTCCAACAGCCTCACGTACTGACTCTCCTACAGCCTCATGTACTGACTCTCCAACAGTCTCGCGTACTGACTCTCCAACAGTCTCATGTACCGACTCTCCAACTGCCTCACGTACTGACTCTCCAACAGCCTCATGTACCGACTGTCCAACAGCCTCACGTACCGACTGTCCAACAGCCTCACGTACTGACTCTCCTACAGCCTCATGTACTGACTCTCCAACAGTCTCACGTACTGACTCTCCAACAGTCTCATGTACCGACTCTCCAACAGCCTCACGTACTGACTCTCCAACAGTCTCACGTACTGACTCTCCAACAGCGAGTCTCACGTACCGACTCTCCAACAGCGAGTCTCACGTACCGACTCTCCAACAGTCTGACGTACTGACTCACCAACAGTCTCACGTACTGACTCTCCAACAGTCTCACTTACCGACTCTCCAACAGCGAGTCTCACGTACCGACTCTCCAACAGCGAGTCTCACGTACCGACTCACCAACAGTCTCACGTACTGACTCTCCAACAGTCTCACGTACCGACTCTCCAACAGCGAGTCTCACGTACCGACTCACCAACAGTCTCACGTACTGACTCTCCAACAGCGAGTCTCACGTACTGACTCTCCAACAGTCTCACGTACTGACTCTCCAACAGCCTCACGTACTGACTCTCCAACAGCCTCACGTACTGACTCTCCAACAGCCTCACGTACCGACTCTCCAACAGTCTCACGTACTGACTCTCCAACAGTCTCATGTACTGGCTCTCCAACAGCCTCACTTACTGACTCTCCAACAGTCTCACGTACTGACTCTCCAACAGCCTCACGTACCGACTCTCCAACAGCCTCACGTACTGACTCTCCAACAGACTCACGTACTGACTCTCCAACAGCCTCACGTACTGACTCTCCAACAGCCTCACGTAGTGACTCTCCAACAGCCTCACGTACCGACTCTCCAACAGTCTCACGTATTGACTCTCCAACAGTCTCACGTACCGACTCTCCAACAGCGAGTCTCACGTACCGACTCACCAACAGTCTCACGTACTGACTCTCCAACAGCGAGTCTCACGTACTGACTCTCCAACAGTCTCACGTACTGACTCTCCAACAGCCTCACGTACCGACTCTCCAACAGCCTCACGTACCGACTCTCCAACAGCGAGTCTCACGTACTGTCTCTCCAACAGCCAGTCTCACGTACTGACTCTCCAACAGCCTCACGAACTGACTCTCCAACAGTCTCACGTATTGACTCTCCAACAGCGAGTCTCACGTACTGACTCTCCAACAGCCTCACGTACTGACTCTCCAACAGCCTCACGTACTGACTCTCCAACAGCCTCACGTATTGGCTCTCCAACAGTCTCACGTATTGACTCTCCAACAGCGAGTCTCACGTACTGACTCTCCAACAGCCTCATGTACTGACTCTCCAACAGTCTCATGTACCGACTCTCCAACAGCCTCACGTACTGGCTCTCCAACAGCCTCACGTACTGACTCTCCAACAGCGAGTCTCACGTCCTGACTCTCCAACAGCCTCACGTACTGACTCTCCAACAGTCTCACGTATTGACTCTCCAACAGCAAGTCTCACGTACTGACTCTCCAACAGCCTCATGTACTGACTCTCCAACAGCCTCACGTACTGACTCTCCAACAGCCTCACGTACTGACTCTCTAACAGCCTCACGTACTGGCTCTCCAACAGCCTCACGTACTGACTCTCCAACAGCGAGTCTCACGTCCTGACTCTCCAACAGTCTCACGTACTGACTCTCCAACAGCCTCACGTACTGACTCTCCAACAGCCTCACGTACTGACTCTCCAACAGCTTCACGTACTGGCTCTCCAACAGCCTCACGTACTGAGTCTCCAAAAGCCTCATGTACCGACTGTCCAACAGCCTCACGTACCGACTGTCCAACAGCCTCACGTACTGACTCTCCTACAGCCTCATGTACTGACTCTCCAACAGTCTCGCGTACTGACTCTCCAACAGTCTCATGTACCGACTCTCCAACTGCCTCACGTACTGACTCTCCAACAGCCTCATGTACCGACTGTCCAACAGCCTCACGTACCGACTGTCCAACAGCCTCACGTACTGACTCTCCTACAGCCTCATGTACTGACTCTCCAACAGTCTCACGTACTGACTCTCCAACAGTCTCATGTACCGACTCTCCAACAGCCTCACGTACTGACTCTCCAACAGTCTCACGTACTGACTCTCCAACAGCGAGTCTCACGTACCGACTCTCCAACAGCGAGTCTCACGTACCGACTCTCCAACAGTCTGACGTACTGACTCACCAACAGTCTCACGTACTGACTCTCCAACAGTCTCACGTACCGACTCTCCAACAGCGAGTCTCACGTACCGACTCTCCAACAGCGAGTCTCACGTACCGACTCACCAACAGTCTCACGTACTGACTCTCCAACAGTCTCACGTACCGACTCTCCAACAGCGAGTCTCACGTACCGACTCACCAACAGTCTCACGTACTGACTCTCCAACAGCGCGTCTCACGTACTGACTCTCCAACAGTCTCACGTACTGACTCTCCAACAGCCTCACGTACTGACTCTCCAACAGCCTCACGTACTGACTCTCCAACAGCCTCACGTACCGACTCTCCAACAGTCTCACGTACTGACTCTCCAACAGTCTCATGTACTGGCTCTCCAACAGCCTCACGTACTGACTCTCCAACAGTCTCACGTACTGGCTCTCCAACAGCCTCACGTACCGACTCTCCAACAGCCTCACGTACTGACTCTCCAACAGACTCACGTTCTGACTCTCCAACAGCCTCACGTACTGACTCTCCAACAGCCTCACGTAGTGACTCTCCAACAGCCTCACGTACCGACTCTCCAACAGTCTCACGTATTGACTCTCCAACAGTCTCACGTACTGGCTCTCCAACAGCCTCACGTACCGACTCTCCAACAGCCTCACGTACCGACTCTCCAACAGCGAGTCTCACGTACTGTCTCTCCAACAGCCAGTCTCACGTACTGACTCTCCAACAGCCTCACGAACTGACTCTCCAACAGTCTCACGTATTGACTCTCCAACAGCGAGTCTCACGTACTGACTCTCCAACAGCCTCACGTACTGACTCTCCAACAGCCTCACGTACTGACTCTCCAACAGCCTCACGTATTGGCTCTCCAACAGTCTCACGTATTGACTCTCCAACAGCGAGTCTCACGTACTGACTCTCCAACAGCCTCATGTACTGACTCTCCAACAGCCTCACGTACTGACTCTCCAACAGCCTCACGTACTGACTCTCTAACAGCCTCACGTACTGGCTCTCCAACAGCCTCACGTACTGACTCTCCAACAGCGAGTCTCACGTCCTGACTCTCCAACAGCCTCACGTACTGACTCTCCAACAGTCTCACGTATTGACTCTCCAACAGCAAGTCTCACGTCCTGACTCTCCAACAGTCTCACGTACTGACTCTCCAACAGCCTCACGTACTGACTCTCCAACAGCCTCACGTACTGACTCTCCAACAGCCTCACGTACTGAGTCTCCAAAAGCCTCATGTACCGACTGTCCAACAGCCTCACGTACCGACTGTCCAACAGCCTCACGTACTGACTCTCCTACAGCCTCATGTACTGACTCTCCAACAGTCTCGCGTACTGACTCTCCAACAGTCTCATGTACCGACTCTCCAACTGCCTCACGTACTGACTCTCCAACAGCCTCATGTACCGACTGTCCAACAGCCTCACGTACCGACAGTCCAACAGCCTCACGTACTGACTCTCCTACAGCCTCATGTACTGACTCTCCAACAGTCTCACGTACTGACTCTCCAACAGTCTCATGTACCGACTCTCCAACAGCCTCACGTACTGACTCTCCAACAGTCTCACGTACTGACTCTCCAACAGCGAGTCTCACGTACCGACTCTCCAACAGCGAGTCTCACGTACCGACTCTCCAACAGTCTGACGTACTGACTCACCAACAGTCTCACGTACTGACTCTCCAACAGTCTCACTTACCGACTCTCCAACAGCGAGTCTCACGTACCGACTCTCCAACAGCGAGTCTCACGTACCGACTCACCAACAGTCTCACGTACTGACTCTCCAACAGTCTCACGTACCGACTCTCCAACAGCGAGTCTCACGTACCGACTCACCAACAGTCTCACGTACTGACTCTCCAACAGCGAGTCTCACGTACTGACTCTCCAACAGTCTCACGTACTGACTCTCCAACAGCCTCACGTACTGACTCTCCAACAGCCTCACGTACTGACTCTCCAACAGCCTCACGTACCGACTCTCCAACAGTCTCACGTACTGACTCTCCAACAGTCTCATGTACTGGCTCTCCAACAGCCTCACTTACTGACTCTCCAACAGTCTCACGTACTGACTCTCCAACAGCCTCACGTACCGACTCTCCAACAGCCTCACGTACTGACTCTCCAACAGACTCACGTACTGACTCTCCAACAGCCTCACGTACTGACTCTCCAACAGCCTCACGTAGTGACTCTCCAACAGCCTCACGTACCGACTCTCCAACAGTCTCACGTATTGACTCTCCAACAGTCTCACGTACCGACTCTCCAACAGCGAGTCTCACGTACCGACTCACCAACAGTCTCACGTACTGACTCTCCAACAGCGAGTCTCACGTACTGACTCTCCAACAGTCTCACGTACTGACTCTCCAACAGCCTCACGTACCGACTCTCCAACAGCCTCACGTACCGACTCTCCAACAGCGAGTCTCACGTACTGTCTCTCCAACAGCCAGTCTCACGTACTGACTCTCCAACAGCCTCACGAACTGACTCTCCAACAGTCTCACGTATTGACTCTCCAACAGCGAGTCTCACGTACTGACTCTCCAACAGCCTCACGTACTGACTCTCCAACAGCCTCACGTACTGACTCTCCAACAGCCTCACGTATTGGCTCTCCAACAGTCTCACGTATTGACTCTCCAACAGCGAGTCTCACGTACTGACTCTCCAACAGCCTCATGTACTGACTCTCCAACAGCCTCACGTACTGACTCTCCAACAGCCTCACGTACTGACTCTCTAACAGCCTCACGTACTGGCTCTCCAACAGCCTCACGTACTGACTCTCCAACAGCGAGTCTCACGTCCTGACTCTCCAACAGCCTCACGTACTGACTCTCCAACAGTCTCACGTATTGACTCTCCAACAGCAAGTCTCACGTACTGACTCTCCAACAGCCTCATGTACTGACTCTCCAACAGCCTCACGTACTGACTCTCCAACAGCCTCATGTACTGACTCTCCAACAGCGAGTCTCACGTCCTGACTCTCCAACAGTCTCACGTACTGACTCTCCAACAGCCTCACGTACTGACTCTCCAACAGCCTCACGTACTGACTCTCCAACAGCCTCACGTACTGGCTCTCCAACAGCCTCACGTACTGAGTCTCCAAAAGCCTCATGTACCGACTGTCCAACAGCCTCACGTACCGACTGTCCAACAGCCTCACGTACTGACTCTCCTACAGCCTCATGTACTGACTCTCCAACAGTCTCGCGTACTGACTCTCCAACAGTCTCATGTACCGACTCTCCAACTGCCTCACGTACTGACTCTCCAACAGCCTCATGTACCGACTGTCCAACAGCCTCACGTACCGACTGTCCAACAGCCTCACGTACTGACTCTCCTACAGCCTCATGTACTGACTCTCCAACAGTCTCACGTACTGACTCTCCAACAGTCTCATGTACCGACTCTCCAACAGCCTCACGTACTGACTCTCCAACAGTCTCACGTACTGACTCTCCAACAGCGAGTCTCACGTACCGACTCTCCAACAGCGAGTCTCACGTACCGACTCTCCAACAGTCTGACGTACTGACTCACCAACAGTCTCACGTACTGACTCTCCAACAGTCTCACTTACCGACTCTCCAACAGCGAGTCTCACGTACCGACTCTCCAACAGCGAGTCTCACGTACCGACTCACCAACAGTCTCACGTACTGACTCTCCAACAGTCTCACGTACCGACTCTCCAACAGCGAGTCTCACGTACCGACTCACCAACAGTCTCACGTACTGACTCTCCAACAGCGAGTCTCACGTACTGACTCTCCAACAGTCTCACGTACTGACTCTCCAACAGCCTCACGTACTGACTCTCCAACAGCCTCACGTACTGACTCTCCAACAGCCTCACGTACCGACTCTCCAACAGTCTCACGTACTGACTCTCCAACAGTCTCATGTACTGGCTCTCCAACAGCCTCACTTACTGACTCTCCAACAGTCTCACGTACTGACTCTCCAACAGCCTCACGTACCGACTCTCCAACAGCCTCACGTACTGACTCTCCAACAGACTCACGTACTGACTCTCCAACAGCCTCACGTACTGACTCTCCAACAGCCTCACGTAGTGACTCTCCAACAGCCTCACGTACCGACTCTCCAACAGTCTCACGTATTGACTCTCCAACAGTCTCACGTACCGACTCTCCAACAGCGAGTCTCACGTACCGACTCACCAACAGTCTCACGTACTGACTCTCCAACAGCGAGTCTCACGTACTGACTCTCCAACAGTCTCACGTACTGACTCTCCAACAGCCTCACGTACTGACTCTCCAACAGCCTCACGTACTGACTCTCCAACAGCCTCACGTACTGGCTCTCCAACATCCTCACGTACTGAGTCTCCAAAAGCCTCATGTACCGACTGTCCAACAGCCTCACGTACCGACTGTCCAACAGCCTCATGTACTGACTCTCCTACAGCCTCATGTACTGACTCTCCAACAGTCTCGCGTACTGACTCTCCAACAGTCTCATGTACCGACTCTCCAACTGCCTCACGTACTGACTCTCCAACAGCCTCATGTACCGACTGTCCAACAGCCTCACGTACCGACTGTCCAACAGCCTCACGTACTGACTCTCCTACAGCCTCATGTACTGACTCTCCAACAGTCTCACGTACTGACTCTCCAACAGTCTCATGTACCGACTCTCCAACAGCCTCACGTACTGACTCTCCAACAGTCTCACGTACTGACTCTCCAACAGCGAGTCTCACGTACCGACTCTCCAACAGCGAGTCTCACGTACCGACTCTCCAACAGTCTGACGTACTGACTCACCAACAGTCTCACGTACTGACTCTCCAACAGTCTCACTTACCGACTCTCCAACAGCGAGTCTCACGTACCGACTCTCCAACAGCGAGTCTCACGTACCGACTCACCAACAGTCTCACGTACTGACTCTCCAACAGTCTCACGTACCGACTCTCCAACAGCGAGTCTCACGTACCGACTCACCAACAGTCTCACGTACTGACTTTCCAACAGCGAGTCTCACGTACTGACTCTCCAACAGTCTCACGTACTGACTCTCCAACAGCCTCACGTACTGACTCTCCAACAGCCTCACGTACTGACTCTCCAACAGCCTCACGTACCGACTCTCCAACAGTCTCACGTACTGACTCTCCAACAGTCTCATGTACTGGCTCTCCAACAGCCTCACTTACTGACTCTCCAACAGTCTCACGTACTGACTCTCCAACAGCCGCACGTACCGACTCTCCAACAGCCTCACGTACTGACTCTCCAACAGACTCACGTACTGACTCTCCAACAGCCTCACGTACTGACTCTCCAACAGCCTCACGTAGTGACTCTCCAACAGCCTCACGTACCGACTCTCCAACAGTCTCACGTATTGACTCTCCAACAGTCTCACGTACCGACTCTCCAACAGCGAGTCTCACGTACCGACTCACCAACAGTCTCACGTACTGACTCTCCAACAGCGAGTCTCACGTACTGACTCTCCAACAGTCTCACGTACTGACTCTCCAACAGCCTCACGTACTGACTCTCCAACAGCCTCACGTACTGACTCTCCAACAGCCTCACGTACCGACTCTCCAACAGTCTCACGTACTGACTCTCCAACAGTCTCATGTACTGGCTCTCCAACAGCCTCACTTACTGACTCTCCAACAGTCTCACGTACTGACTCTCCAACAGCCTCACGTACCGACTCTCCAACAGCCTCACGTACTGACTCTCCAACAGCCTGACCTACTGACTCTCCAACAGTCTCACGTACTGACTCTCCAACAGCCTCACGTACTGACTCTCCAACAGCGAGTCTCACGTACTGACTCTCCAACAGTCTCACGTACTGACTCTCCAACAGCCTCACGTACTGATGGGGGGGTGGCATGTCCAGACAGATAATTGTAGTTCACCACACTCTCCGCAGCGTGCCTCACGTACTGCCTCCTCACAGGCGACACATGGAAACTGAACTCCTTTTGGACTCAGGCTGAACTACAGATGATGGGGAGGAGGTCTGGCCCCTGCACACATAATAGCACGCAGGCCCACCGGTGTGTGGACATGCCCTGTTGCCCATGAACCAGATCCCCAGCTATGGGTATAATCCCCAGCTAAGCCCCACTGTCTTGTGGGCAGCCTCGGGAGAGATGAAGGCTTCGGGAGTAAACCCAGACAGCAAATCCGGAGTGGAGCCCCCAAGGCGGCTGGACGTCACTGAACATCCTTCCGGCAGCTCCTGCAGCCAAGCTGGTGCCAAACGTATTGCTTCATAAGCTTTCCTTTCAACTACACTGGTGAAGCCGAGAGGGAGATCTTGATGACTGGGCATCTCAGGTTCTCCAAATCTTCCAGCCAGGCTTGTGATAATGATGATCATCACCCATTGCCCTTCAGGACAGACGGATATCAACCGCCATATTTGACCTACAAAGTGCATCACCTCACCCTTATCTTGATTAAGCACCTTCTGCCATTTCTCAATCAGTTCAGTTAGTGTTTATTTTCAACTTCCTCTTTGCTATTTAGTTTCTGTGTTTCCCATCCAAGCTGTGGCAGCCAGCATGGGACAGATTTGCTTGATGCAGCCTTCAATGTTTTATTTGGAGGAACTTGCAGTTGGGAAGAAGAAACAGAGGAGACTGCTCAGTGCAGATCCTGATGCCCCAATATGTCAATGTACAGCTATTTCCTCCACAGATGCTGACTGACCCATTTATTTTTTGTTAAAAGAGGTATAAAATGGATTTCAATGGGAAAGTGTAGATCTCCTTTCAGTGATAACTTGTAAATGTATTCATACTTTGTGTTGTGGGTGGATTATTGAAAACTTTAATGCCCTTGAGAAAGTGATGGTTAGCCTCAGCCTTGCAGAGCAAGAGCTTCAGAACTCAGACTGAGCCACAAAAATTAATATATTTCCAAGTCAGGATTATGTGTAACTTGGAGTGGGATCTGCAGGTGACAATGTTCCCTGTAACAACCATAAATTGTTTTCCTTTGAGTGAGGTACAACCATTGAACTGTTTTCTTCCTGATGCCCAGGGATTTAATTTTTATCAGGATCCTTCACGCCAGCCTTGTCAAACGAGTAGTCATACTCATCTCACCTCAGGAATTTTGTTCTTTGATCCAAGTTTGGATCAAGGACACACTGAGGTCAACTGTTGTGAAGAGTGTGTGTGTAATAGAGAGGAAAAACTTGAAGCCATTATTGGGAGGAGCACGCAGCACAGATGTAGATGAACTGTTTTAGGAGGCAGGAAGTCAGTAACAGTGCTGATCAGATTCAATGCACATTCAGAAAACGTAATAGGTGTCCAAGATGCTCGTGGAAAGAGTTAAGGCACACAATTCCAGTTAAAGATCCAATTTCAAACTTACAAATTTATTGCACTGGGGCACTTTTCCCCCTTCCAAATGAGGATTCATGTGTATGAATATGTTCTCCATGTGAGCTCAAACAAGCTCATCCTAAATAACTGCTGAGCACAAGCCAGTATATGAATGTTCCAAGTACACATTTGTGTCCTCAGACCTACTCTGATGCATCTTGTGGCCATTCAAGGACTGGATCATTTCATCAGATTCCTTTAACAAGGTGTATTATTGATGGCAGAATAGTAGATGCAGTTTATATGGAGCTCAGTAAGGTCAAACATGGAGAATGGTCTAAACTATGGTAAGCAGGGCAAGTTGGTAAACTGAAATCAAAATTGATTTGGCAATGGGAGATAGAGGATAATGGTAAATACGAGGAAATCTGCAGATGCTGGAAATTCAAACAACAACACACACAAAATGCTGGTGGAACACAGCAGGCCAGGCAGCATCTATAGGGAGAAGCGCTGTCGACATTTCGGGCTGAGACCCTTCGTCAGGACTAACTGAAAGGAAAGATAGTAAGAGCTTTGAAAGTAGTGCAGGGAGGGGGAAATGCGAAAGGATAATGGTAGATGGCTTTTGGAATTGGATATCCGTGTCTAGTAGTGTTCCATGGGAATCAATGCTTTCTCTAATATTCATGAATAATATAGATTTAGATGTGCATTAAGGAAGTCCACAGATGTCACAAACTTTGGTAATTATTGATGGTGTGGAGGTAGTCCCATGCATAGTGTGATGTTAATGCTTTGGCAAAATGGGCTGAGAAGCGGCAGATGAAATTTAATCAAGAAAAATGTGAGATGGCTCATTTTGTGGGTCAAAGACAAGGCAAAGACATACAGCATGAATGGTTGGGTGCTAGAGAGATCTGAGGCATGGAGAAACTTTGGCATGCAAATCCAAAGATTCTTGAAAGTGGCAGTTTAGTTAGGTAATGTCATTAAGACATATGATATGTTGGCATTTATTAGTTAGAACACTAAATACAAGAGCAGGTAGGTTATGCTCCAATTTTATAAATTATTGGTTAGATCTCAGCTGGAATACAGCGTGCAGGTTTAGGAAAGTTGAGAGCATGTAGAGGACTTACACCAGAAAGTCGCCTGGGATGGAACATTGAGGATAAACTGGAGAAACTAGACTGCATTCCCCCAAGCGGAGGAGCATGAAAGAGGATATGATTGTGATGTATAAAACCATGAGGGGCATTGATTGGGTAGGCTGCAGGAAACTTGCTCCATATCAGAGATTGGATGTTTGCACATAGTAGATGGGGGAAAAACTGAGTTCAACTGGAGAGCTACAATTGGAAACATTGAAGTTGCTGTTCAGCAGGCTACAGGAATAAAGAACAAATTCAGCTGGTGAGTGAAGTTTGAGGGCAAGGAAAGAAGCAAGTGTTAGGAATGTAACAAACAGCAGAGGAGTCCATGGTAACAGAGAATATGAAATAATTAGGAGAGAAAAATTCATCCACTGTACTTTGCTTGACTATAAATGATCAAAGTCAGTGCAGATAATGGACTGCCTTCATACAATGCTTTCAATGATTGCATCCCCCAAATCTTCATTTTTATAGTAATATTTAAGATCATCGTTAATACCTTAAAATTCTTCATGGTTCCTAACTTGCTGGAAGTAGAGCAATTGTTTTGTTTTCACTCCCAGCCATTTCTGGCATCTCCAAGCCTGAATGCCTGAAACCACAGTGAGCAAAACAGTTCTGAATCGTCTAGCTGCTCATTTCTCGCCAGCTATCAGTGACAAAAATCACTGCTTTTTGAACACAAACACATACAACTGATGCTATTTTAAATCTGTTTGCTCTAAGTACTTGTACCAAGTGGTGCCTAATGGCCACACAACTGCCACCAGTTTGTCACCTTGGATGTCATTCTAAAATTGATGGAGCTTGTGATTTGCTGTTTGGATGTCATGTTGGGTGCTCCAGCACTTGGCAATGTCCAAGAGGATTGCAGGAGGCAAAGGCAGTATGGGCAAACCTCACGGCGGGCAGGCTGTGATGTTCAATTCCATTTCGCCGATTAAAGCCACAAGGGAGATTGAAATATCGAGGTGAATGCAGAAGGTGAGCACAGGCTGCCTACCTTTGGTCACTGAGGAACACTCTGCCTCTCTACCAGTGAAGGAAGAGCCTCCCGCTGTGCTTGGAGGACACTGCCCAGGTTTTCTGCGTTTCGGATGTGGATTTGGACTGTAGACTTTATTGGTCTTATAGTTTTTTTGTATTCTGTGCTTTTCTCGACTGATCTTTCTCATTTTTTTGTGCAGGGGGATGAGGATTTTGGGGGGCAGGTTGATGTGCCTGTTCATTTGTTTGTTTTTGTGCGGGTGGAGGGGGGATTTGGGATTGATGTGCCTGTTCCATTTTTGTTAATTTTTTTGTGCAGGGAGGGGGGATATGGGGGTCAATGTGCCTGTTCCGGTATTGTTTGTTTTTATTATGTGGGGAAGGGGATTGGGGAATGATCGTGCTGCCTTTCTTTTCTCTCTTGGTTTCATAGCTACCCGGTGAAGAAGAATTTGAGTTGTATACTTCGCTAATAAATGAACCTTTGACAAGTCTTCTGTCCCAGTTAAGTGGATAGTGTCCCAAATAAACAAAATCCTGGTTATTTTCTTGATTCATTTTTATTCTCTTAGAGTTGTCCCAAATGAGTTATTGGCCCGATTAACCAATAACCCAATTAACCAGAATCCACTGTAGTCATCAATGAACAAAGGTTGGTGGGGAATAAGACTATAAGGAGTAGACAGGATAATACTACAAATATTAGGGCAATTGTTTTGTTTTAGGGTGTAATAAGAACCTGGAATAGTTGAGCATGGCTTTGGATGGTGAGCCGAATAATGAATCAAATGCACTTGTATTAAAATAGAGTACTAATGCTACAATGGCTAATAATTCAGTTTAGTTAAGCCTTCAAAATAGATAAAATGTTTCAAAAATGCAGAATAGCTCTTGCCATAAAAAATGTAATTTAAAATCTGGTACACAACAACTAGATTCAGTTGACAGAAGTTCCTTTATGCATTGCAAATCAAATTTGCAGATGATGCTGCACCCTCTGATGCATTTGAATGAGATGCAGTACTGCTTACAACCCATCAGACTTTCAGTCTTGCAATCAGGTAAACTATGTCTGTATTGCTACCCCTCAACCATCAGGCTCCTGAACCAAAGGGGATAGCTTCACTCAACTTCACTTGCCCTATCACTGAAAATTCTCACAACCAGTGGATTTACTTTCAAGGACTTTTCATCTCATGTTCTCAACATTTATTATCTATTTATATTAATGTTTCTTTTTTTTTGCATTTGCACAGTCTAGTTGTCTTCCATGCTCCAGTTGAACACTCTAGTTGGGTGATCTTCCACTGATTCTGTTATAGATTTTATTCTGTAGATTTACTGTGCATGCCCACAAGAAAATGTACCTTAGAGATATATATGGTGTACTGTATATGTACTTCGATAATAACATTTAATTTTGAATTTTTTCGAGCTCTTCACATCAAAGTTCACATTAATTATTGATCTGTTTTACAATACACTCACTTGAAGGAACTTACTTCATGCAATATAATTCACATCTGCAGACTCTCAGAATGAATTTAAATAATAGAGCACTTCATACTGCTCTGGCTAATAATTCCAACAATATGATGAACATTTTCCACCACTCCAACACTGGTCTTCAGGCGAAGCAGTACACAGGTTGACATGGAACACATTCAGTTGAAAGTTTACTTTACAAATTATGAAGGAGCTTTTCAACTCATGTTGCTATCCTGGGCAGATCCATTTACATAATGTAGAGTACCTCATGCTTCAGTCGCTCCCAGCTAATTAGAGTGAAGTCTGACCCATTATAACTACCCCAGAGTTGGCCATCACCTAGAAGATCTGTTACAGTCTGCTAGGCAACAAGTATTTCAGCCGAAGGAGGCCACCTGGGCTTTGCAGATGGTGCCACAGTCTCACTTGGGTGCCTCTCAATCATGCCCAAGTTAAATGATTTTCGAGATAGACTACTTGACACTATAGACTAAGCAACATTAATTCTTACCGTGAGTTCAAGCACTTGAAGTACTGTGGTACTTCTATGTAGTGAGAACTTGTTTTACTACTTGTTATACAGCAAATAAATTCAGTTGATGAATATACATTGCAAATTAGTTTTGTGCAATGGCTTGCTGTCAGCTGCCTCCAAAATTAGTACAGTCAATATAGTAAAAAGGGATATATTATACTGAGTACAAATTAGAATAGCAATTAATTAAAGGGGGTTACTTCTTAGTCTACACCAGTGTTGCTCTTCACCTACAGAGGCGTAGTTTACAATCTGTCACATTACAAATAGTTCACTTGAAGGAATCAAACTTAAATCTAAACTCAATCCATTTTAGCCAATCACTTCAATAGGCAGAAAGAGAAACCCTGAAATGTATAGCCTTACAAATGTATAAAACCCCTAACCTGTATACCAGCAGTGCCTGCTGTATCTTTAAGTACACCCTGACCATATATACTGGACCGTAACCATAAACAACTGCTTATGGTGCATGGCCAAGTGGTTAAGGCGTTGGTCTAGTGATCTGAAGGTCGCTAGTGCGAGCATCAACTGAGGCTGTGTGTGTGTTCTTGAGCAAGGCACTTAATCACACATTGCTCTGCGACGACACCAGTGCCAAGCTGTATCGGCCCTTGCTCTTCCCTTGGACAACATCGGTGGCATGGAGAGGGGAGACTTGCAGCATGGGCAACTGCTGGTCTCCCATACGACCCTGCCTGCGCCCTGGAAACTTTCCAAGGCACAAAGCCATGGTCTCTCGAGATTAACGGATGCCTATAACCATAAACAACAGGTCTTTAAACTAAAAGGAACCTTAAGACAAGTTGTATAGAGCTTACAGCTAGGGAAAACCCAAGAAAAGATTTCACCTTTATACTAGCTGTGAAGAATAACTTAAATACTGAATGAACATATTTAAGTTGACTTTTACATGAGAAAAAAAAATAGACCACAATGATTCAGAATCCACTAAAAACCATTCACACCACCCTCCCATTGGATAGTTCAGGATGAAGAGGTCCCACTAAAATTCATAATCTTCATTAGACGAACTGAATTGAAAAATGTCCCACACCAAAGGGTAAGGCAGACCTCACCAAGAAGGGAAGGATGCTCCTGGGGATTTTAAAAGATATATAGCCATCCTGTTAAACCAGCAGAAAGCAGAAGAATCAATGTCATTGTGGACAGTTGGAAGCACATAGCTTAAAACACTATATTAAACAGAGACAGCCCGTCTACAAGGAAACCAAAAGGGAAATTAGGGTCAACGGATCGAGAAGCAATTACCAGAAACCAAAGCAGCATATAAACTAGAACAAAAACATTCTCAATCCCTGCAGTCGTGGAGTCATTCAGCATGGAAACAGGTCCTCCATCTCAACTGCTTCATGCCAACCATCTCGTCTTATTTGCTCATGTCCTCTGGCCTACATTTCCTCTCTATGTATCTCTCCAAGTACCTTTTTAAATGCTGTTAATATATATACTGATCACTAGGTGAAGGAGTCAACCCTTGGGTTCCTATTAAATCTCTTCCCCCTCACCTAAGTCCAAGCTCTTCTGTTCTCAATTCCCCTACCCTGTGCATTTAACTCATCTATCTCCCTCATGATTGTGTAACCTCTATAAGATCACTCCTTGTTCTCCAACACACCAGTGAGAGAAGTCCCAAGCTGTTCAACCACTTTCCATAACTCAGTTCCTCGAGTCCTGGAATACCTTTATCACAAGTCCTGGAACTATTTGCACTCTTACCAGCTTAATAGTATCAAAGTGACTAGAATTGAGCACAATATTCCAAGTGTGTTCTCATCAACATCTTGTACAACTGCAACACAATATTATATCTTCTAAACTCAGTACATTAACTTTTTCCAGAGACACATTAGCTATAGTAGGGTTATGTAACACTTCACACAGATCATCAGCTCCCTGAATTGTGTCATATTTTGCCATACTTTTTACAATTGAGATTAAAGTCTTGTACACAAATAGAGTCCATTTCATCAAAAGCCATTGAAGTATTAAGTACTTTGTCTAATTCAAAGACAGCACCATCTGGGAAACTCAATCACAATGCATGAACAATTTCCTTGTTTATAAACCACTTCTCTTTATGTGAAGAGCAGTTGCTGGATAAAGTAAGGAAGCTGTTATTAATTTCTCATTCTGCGGATATTATGATAAGAGGATCAGAGCCAGAGAAGTATTTAGAAATGCTTCTGAGGTGGAGGAATAGTAGGAGTGCCACACTCTTCTCTGATTCTCTGGAGACTTAGCGATAGTTGGATGAGTACAGGCCCTGGTGGAGGACTTTGTCAAATGGTGAAGCTGAGTCATTTGCAGCTCAGCATCAGTAAGAGAAGGGAGACGGTGATGGACTCTAGGCGACTAAGCCTACACTGCTCACTGTTTCTATTGATAGTGAGGACTTACAAGTACCTGGGGGTGCACTGCAATAACAGGCTTGAGTAGAGCACCAGCACAGTGGCAGTGTACGAGGAAGGTCAGAGTTGCCTCTACTTCCCTGAGGAGACCGAGGTCCTGTGGAGTATGCAGGCCTCTCCCTCACACTTTCTACCAGTCTGTTGCCACCAGTACAATCTTCTATGCGGTGGTGTGCTGGGGCAATGGCATCAACACAAGTGATGCCAACAGGCTCGATAAACTGATTAGCAAGGCTGGCTCTTATAGGAGTCAAACTGGACACACTGGAGGCTGTGGTAGAACCAAAGATCCTATGGAAAATCCTGGCAATTCTGGACAACGTTCCTCACCCTCTCCATGCCAACATTGCTGAACAGAGGAGCAATTTCAGTAATAGACTAAGACCACTGCGCTGCTCCAAAGAGGCTGCATGAGGTCATTCTTACCCGCGGCCATTAGGCTCTATAATGAGTCAACCCATAGCCAGGGAAGTGATGACCCCTCCTGTTAGGTTGTTTGAGGTAACTTATCTTTTATTCTTTCTTACTTCTGATGTGATATTTGTATATTTAGCACTTGTAATGCTATTGTAACACTTTTAATTTCCTTTGAAATCAATAAAGTATCTATCTTTCTATCTGGGTCCTGTTGGAATATCTTAAGCCTCACTTACCCCACCACATCTTACTGCGAATAATAGACTCTTCAACACACTCTTCCAGCCACTCATCTTGTGCCAGCAAGCATTTCATAGACTCGGTGAGCGGGGCTCCAGCAGTCCACCACTGGGATGAGTAAAGAGGCCCAGGGAGTCCCGTCAGCTTCTTCTGACAAAATCTCTGACTGGCGATAACAATGGACTGGCTCTTACACTGTTTGACATCCACCCGATTCTGCTTTCAGTTAAAATTGCACTTGATATATGACAGTTACTCTTGCAAGACTGATCATTTAAATTACAAAGAATTTCTGATTTGACTTGGCTATTGTTATCCTAATCAGCTGTCTTCCTATTGCAAGTGTTTTTGTATTAATAAGATCAAAATCAATGCATACAAATACATATTACATGTCAGTATTTCACTAGAGAAATACCAAACTGTCTAAGGCTCATTCTTGGAAGTCATTTCAACAGTCTAATTATTTGTTGCTGCAATTCATCCGCTAACCAGGGCAGGAGAGGGAGCTGGAAGGAAATCTGTGATCCATGCCACTGTGACTACCTGGCCAAGCTTCGGAACTAACTAGCAGTGCAACCAGTGGTACAGCTCGCAGAGCTGCTTCCTCACAGTGCCAGATATTCGGGCAGAACCCACTGTCTGGATGGAAATTTTAGTGGAGGCCAGATTAAAAAGGTCAGGGTATCAGGGCCCAAGGCAGGACGCATGCCAGTTCAGATCACTGCTCGAGGCAGCAGAAACCAATATTCAGCCGGCTAGAGTGAAAAGATCAGTGTGCCGAAGCCTGAGGCAAGCTACAGGCCTTCTTCACAACATTTACTCGGCTCTGCGCTGAACGGTGGGACTCTCCTTCCAGACTTCACTTCAGAAACATTATTTGCTTGTGGTTACCGTTTGCATGGTGTCCTTTTTTCATTGCACGTTGCGTGTTCGAAGGCCTTGTTTTCCCTGGGTTATTTTTTCTTCTTTATGGGCGTGATACGGTTTCTATTCTCAGCACATCGGGAGTTAGATAGCCTTTTTTTTTAATATATGTGTTTCTTTTGGCTGCCTTTGTTTCATGGCTGCCTGCTAGGAGACGAATCTTAAGGTTGTATAATGTGTACATACTTCGATAATAAATGTACTTTGAACTTGAAAATTCTCATAGACAACTTTATCGGGATAAGCGTTTCTGTGAAATACTGCAATTTTCCTTACTTCAAGTAGACTCACAGGTAATGAAATAGTTTTGCTGTTGCTTCTTTTTGGTAAAAAAAGATCTAAAATAGCTTCAAGCATATACTGGTATGAAAGGTGAACTTTTATAATTATCAGGCAGTTTCCAAAGTATGCTGTCCACCACCGAGAGTTTGTAGGGATTGGATCAATCATTTGCTTCACCTGGAGAATTTGTTTCTGCAACTGCTCTTTATCCAACTTCATATTTGCTTCAAGTATTTGTCTTAAGGATCCAGTGCTTTCATAAACTGCCGTAAAGCCTTAATGACAAGACACGGAATTAATAAAATGTAAAACAGTCCATTAAATATTGTGAGTAAAACAAAATTTAAAAATTCTAAAATAAAATGCATGCCTTTAATAGATCTGATGTTAAGAAACAATATAAACAGTAACCTGCTCCTCTGACTATGAAATAAGTCAACGTTCCAACAATAAATACAAGGCAGCAAAGCTTTTGATTTGACCAACTCCACACAATGTCCCAGAGAGTATAGGCACATCACAAATTACTGAAGCCTCCAGACAAAAGAGTTCCCAAGTTTGACGCAGTAATCAGAGCAGAGTGAACTGAGAACATGGTGATACATTATAATGATAGCATACCTGGTTAAGGTGTGTTACGTACCCCATAACTGGGTGTCTGACCAGCAGAGAAAGAAGAATCCGTTGGAGTCTGGTGGTACCAAACTAAAGGTGTTTATTTGTAAACTAAACTATACAATATCAAAAATGCAAATATACATATAAAACAAGTTAGCAGTAATAAACCTAAAGTGTAGGAATAATAATAATCAATAATAAACAAGCTCTATCGATGTCTAGGGGTAAATGAATTGTCATAGGAAAGTATAGTTCATAAATGCTGAGGTGGTTATGGTTCTTGTATTGAAATCATTGGAGAGAGAGAGAGAGAGCGAGATGTAACAGCAACAGCTGTGGCAGGCTAACCTTTTGTGGCTTTCTTAATCTGTCGTATCGTTGTGGTCATTCAGTTATGATCCCTCTGGTCTTCAGCTAGACCGTTCTTCTGTGGTGGACTCGTCACTCTGGCATGAGTGGACACACACACACAAGTCCCCACCGGCCCTGCTGTCACACTGTGAGTTTAACTGACCGATCTCCTGGTTCGGTCTCCAAAGCCCCCACCTTCCTGTGGGTTCCCAACACTCAGTCAGTGTCCACTGGTGTGTCTGAAGGGTTTCCCTCCAGACCTGTCTTTTATCCCCACTCACGGGGTCTCAGCTGTCCATCAACTCTGAATGACTATGTCCATCAAATCAGGCCACTTCTGCAGTCTCCTGAGGAATGTTGATGAGCAAAGTAAAGTCCTTGTAGTGAAAGGTAAATAATCCAGGAAGAGTCAAAATACAATAAATCAACCGTCTCTCTCTTCCTCTTATCTGTAGCAGATCTTCTTGCCTGGGCTTTGTCTCTCTCTCTTAGTAGCAGCATAGCAACAACAATAGTTCGTAGTTCTCAGGAGGGGGCTTGGGAAGGGTTAACTCTGCACCCCATTTCCATCAGGTCTGTTCATCACTCATAATAGGTGAAATAAGTCACTGAATGTGTTCAGAGGACATGAATCAAATACAGAACTGGACTTGGTGTGATGGTACAGGTGGTCCAGTACAAACCCCTTTGACAAATTCATTACACAGTGAAGGATCTGAGCAAAAATCAAATTGCTGGAGGTAATCAGGGGGCTGCGCAGCATATGTGGATGCTGAGGGGGTGGTGGTCAACATGCTTCAGAACTGAGGGGAGATAACCATCATGAAGAGGTGATGAGAGAGGAGTGAAGCAGGCAATAGGCAGGGCATGATGGAGGGAGGAGAGATTGGTGGTAGAGAGCAAAAGAGAGAGGTTGGAAGGTGATAAATAGAACCAAATAAAGAAACAATGGTGAGCAGATGGAACTGGCTGGGAGAGGGAAGAGGGGACAGGAGAGGAAGAGGGTTAAGAATGTGAATGGTAGGGTGATGGAACCAAATAAAGAGGAACAAGGAGAACAGAAAGATAGGTAAGAGAACTGGGGTGAATTGGAAGGAGAGAGGAAAGAATACAGGGGTGTGGGTTACTTGAAATTGGAAAACTCACCTGTTCAGACCATTGCGTTGTAAACTACCCAGGTGGAATACAGGTCCTGTTCTCCCGGTTTGCATTTGGCCTCACTTTAGCAGTGGAAGACAGGCAGGTCAGTGTGGGAATGGGAAAGAGATTTGAAATGGTAACCCATCTAGGAGTTTAAGATGGCTATTGTGGACAGAGTACAGATGTTCCACAAAGCAGTCAGCTCAATCCCACCAACGCAGAGGAGACCACATGACAAGCATTAATGCAATAGACGAGGTTGGAGGAGGTGCACCTCAATCTCTTCCTTATCTAGAGGGGCTCGTCAGGCCTCTAGTTAGTGGTGAGGGGGGTGCAGGGTGTAGTGTTGCTGCCCCGACATTTGCAGAGGAAAGTCAGAGAGAGTGGCCCCCGCAGAGGGAAGAAAAGTATATGGAAGAGAAGTTCCATCTGGTGGTGGGATTGCGTTGCATCTAGTGGAAATGACAAAGAAGGGAGTGCTTGTTGTGAAGGCCAGTAGAGTGAAAGGTAGAGGCCAAGGGAAGTCTATCCTCCTCCTAATCTGTGTGTAGGTGGGATTAGAGCAATACTGCGGGAACTGGAGGTGGTACAGGTGAGGGATCCTGGAGGGAAGCCGTATTCGTTGGAAAAGGGACATTTCACACGTCTTGGAATAGATCTGGAGAATAGATGTGATGGAGACAAGAGAAATGGGTGGCATCCTCACATGAGTTAAGGTAGTTTAGTTTAACTAGTTGTGTGAGTTGGTGACGTTGATTAAGTTGGTGTTGCTTAAGGGTATAACCTCAAAAAGTGAAGAGAAAGGGGTTTACAGTTTTGAAATAAATCCTTATTGTCAGTGGTAGTTTAGGAAATAACTGGCTATAGGGTCAGATTATGCTCACCCCTTTCACCCCCTTTCTGATTCTACGAGGCAGAGCAGTTCACCAGAATCATCCTGACAATCATTTGACAGTTCTCTGATATGTTCAGAGACAACTAATAGCAGTATAAATAATTTAAAATCAAACCTAACTTAGTTAAATACGTTTACTTATAAGTAATCAAAACATAAATATACAGTGAAATTAAATAAAGTAAAACAAACTGAACTTTCTACCAAAGTTTGTCAGTCCATTCAAATGAATAGGGTTTTGCTTTTACATCAGCTATGGTTTACATAAAGCGAAGTGGTCAGTGCAAACTGTATCCAGAACCCCAGCTCAGTACTACCCAGTACCGTCAGTGAGTTGAATGGTGAATTCACTTCTGAAGCAGGAAGATTCCATGTTTCATTTCCAAGATGGAGAAAGCAAAAGTTATTGATCAGCAGAGAACAGATGGGCCGTGGTTCCCAACTGAACCATACCCTGCTGGAACACAGTCCAGCCCATTGTCTTAAAGAGGAACAAATTATGCAATAGAAACTTTCTCACCGACATTAGTTTCAGCTTTGATGGATTCCATTTCTTTCCATATTTTATTTTCTGTCATGATGCTGATAGTGGGGTTTAACTTCTTCCCAAGGTGGTTTATGCCTTCAGTGTCAAAGTTCACTTTCTTTCTTTCTTATATCTTGTCAAATTTCTCAGACCGGTGATTTAACCTTCTAGTCTTTTATCACTGCATTCCTAACACAAACAAAGAAAGACAAAACCATTGCAACTAGGAGGTCATAGGCAGTCAAAGGAAGACTTCAACCAAATTTGTAGTGCAGAGGGAGAAGAATAACTTATAACACGTACCTAAGAGCAAGACCAGAGGTCAGGCAGCATCTATGAAGAAGAATAAACAGTCGACATTTCGGGCCGAGATCCTTCATCAGGACTGGAAATGAAGGGAGCAGAATCAAGAATAAGACTGCACCTTCTTATTCTGGCTTTTGCCCCCGTTCCAGTCCTGATGAAGGGAGTCAGACTGAAACACCGTCTGTTTATTCCTCTCCGTAGATGCTTCCTGACCTGCTGAGTTCTTCCAGCTATGAGTGTGCTGCCCAAGATTTCCAGTATCTTCAGAATCACAGGTGGCTACAAGAAAGGACTTCTGGCCCATTATGACCTTGCAAACCATCAAATACATATCAGCACTAATTCCACTTGCTAGTACTTATTCCAAAGACCATAAACTATAGTAGCAGAATTAGGCCATTTGTTCTATCGGGTCTGTTCTGCCATTCAAAAACCCATTCTTCTACCTTTTCTCCATAACCCATAACTTCCTTACCAATCAAGAGCCTTTCAATTTCTGCCTTAAGTACACCAAATGACTTGGCCTCCACAGCCCTTTGTGGCAGCAAATTCCACAGATTCACTACCCTCTGGCTGAAGAAAATCCTTCTTAACTCAGTTTGAAAGGAATGTCCTTTTATTCTGAGACTGTGCCTTTAAATCCTAGACTCTGCAACTAACGGACATATCCTCCTCGTGTCTACCCCATCCAGGCTTTTCAGTATCTACTATGTTTCAATGCGCTCCCCCTTCATCAGGCCCAGAGCCATCAAACATTCCTCATAAACTATGTCCTTCAGTTCTTTTTGTGAGCCCCGACAGGACCTTCTCCAGGGACAGTACATCCTTCCTTAGATACAGAGTCCAAAATTGTTCACAACATTGCAAGCACGGTCTGATCAACACCTGTATAAAGCCCCAACGGTACATCCTTGCTTTTAAATTCTAACCCACTCAAAATGAACATTGGGCTTGCCTTCTTTATTATCGACTCAACCTACAAATTAACCCTGAGGAAATTCTGAACTACGACCACACACCCCACCTCCCCCACAAAGTCTTTTTGCAGCTCTGGTTTCTGAATTTTCTCCATATTTAGAAAATAGTCTGGTGCATAATCTTTTTTTTAAATTTTTTTTATTAGTTTTTCAAAACATTTTACAAATTAAAAACCCCAAATCCCAATGAGGAACATTAAAACAGTGCAAAATTAAGCATACAATAACAATATGCTACAAAGGAAGAGAATTTAGCAAAAAAAAAGCACCTAAATTAAAGACAAGTAACCTTAGTGTCCTCCCCAAGCCCCACAACACAAGAAAAAACAACAGCAACTCCAGACCAACCACAACACAATATAGAGAGTATAAGTCAGGACAGCCAAACTCCCAAACTGTGAATACACTCAGCAACAGAGGATAATAATGCCTTCTACCAGAAAAAAAAAGGAGCTGAAAGCAAGGGACCAAAAAGAAAAAAAAAACCCTAGTCAAGAGGAAGGTTATGAAAGTACTCGATAAAAGGTCCCCAGACCTTATGGAACTTTAGATCCGAATTGAGAACTGAATAATGAATTTTTTCGAGGTCCAAACAGGCCATGATGTCGTTAAGCCATTGAGCATGAGTGGGCGGGGCAGCATCTCTCCATCTGAGGAGGATCAAGCGTTTAGCCAGGAGAGAGGCAAAGGATAATATTCAGCATTTGGTCGGACCCAGACATAAATCTGTCTCGCCCCAAAAACCGAACAGAGCAATTAAGGGGTTTGGTTCTAGGTGCTGATTCAGAATACACGATAATGTAGTGAAGACATCTTTCCAGAATTTCTCCAAGCTAGGACAGAACCAGTACATATGGATGAGAGAGGCCACGCCCCTCTTGCATTTATCACAGAGCGGACTAACGCTAGGGTAGAATCGAGATAGTTTAGATTTAGACATATGGGCTCTATGAACAATCTTAAACTGTAAAAGGCAGTGGCGAGCACAAAGAGAGGTTGAGTTAACTGATTTGAGAACTGAATCCCAGCTCTCCTCAGATAAGGAGATATTTAAATCCTGCTCCCAGGCCATTTTGATTTTATCCATGGGGGCCCGTCGTAAGGCCGCTAGTTTATCTCGGATGATTGATATTAAGCCTTTACCTAGTGGATTCATGGAAAGAAATAGGTCCATAGCATTTTTCGCAGGCATTTCAGGGAAGTTAGGAATTAAAGGAGCAATAAAGTGTCAGATTTGCAGATATCTGAAAAAATGAGCATTGGGCAGATTGAACTTAACAGAGAGCTGCTGAAAAGAAGCGAAGCGATTATCAATGAAAAGATCTTCAAAATGTCTAATGCCCTTCCTATACCAAACCTGGAATGCTGAATCGTATGCAGTAGGGAAAAAAAGGTGATTATGAGCAACAGGGCTGGAAATGGAAAACCCCTGGAAACCATAGCATTTCCTGATCTGAGCCCATATACGCAAAGTGTGTCTAACAAGAGGATTAGCTATTGATCTGGGCAGACTACTAGGGAGTGCAAAGCCAAGAAGTGCAGAGATAGATAATTCTTTAGTGGAGCTCAGCTCCATCGCCACCCAGTTAGGGCACTCGGGTTGGCCATGGAAGAAAGACCAGAAGGTAGCACAACGTATATTAGCTGCCCAATAATATAAACGAAAGTTAGGTAAAGCCATGCCACCCTCTTTTTCAGATTTTTGGAGATGGATTTTATTAATTCTAGAGCGCTTATTCTGCCACAGATATGACAAAATAGTAGAGTCTAAGGAATCAAAAAAAGATTTAGGAATAAAAATTGAGATAGATTGAAATAGGTATAAAAATTTGGGGAGAACATACACTTTAACAACATTAATACGACCGACCAAAGACATAGATAGAGGTGACCATTGTACCAGACTCTGTTTTATAGCATATGAAAGGTTGGCAAAGTTTTCACGAAAGAGATCTTTAAACTTCCTTGTGACTGTAATTCCAAGATAAGTAAATTGATTATGGACTACTTTAAAATGGAGATCATGAAATGTTAGTTCTTGTGCTTCTTTATTAATTGGGAGAAGTTCACTCTTATGTAAATTAAGTTTATAGCCAGAGATCTGGCTAAACTGGTCAAGAACTGAAAACATTAGAGGTAAGGATGTCGATGGATTTGAGAGAAAGAGTAATAAGTCATCAGCATAGAGAGAAACTTTATGCTCAACACCCCCCTCCAAATCCCAGTCAATTCAGGGCAGTTTCGAAATGCTATCGCCAGAGGTTCCATAGCCAAATCAAAGAGAAAGGGACTTAAGGGGCATCCCTCACGTTTGAGATTAAAAACTTGGGATTTCTGAAAATTAGTTAAAACAGAGGCAGTAGGACACAGGTACAGCAATTGGATCCAAGAGATGAAACTTTGACCAAGGTCAAATTTTTCTAAAACTGCAAAAAGGTAGTTCCACTCTATACGATCAAATGCTTTCTCCGCATCGAGGGAAATAACACATTCAGGAATCCCAGTTGGAGGTGAATATAAGATATTAAATAAATGCCGAATGTTAAAAAAAGGGAAACGGTTTTTAATAAAGCCTGTTTGGTCATCAGAGATAATGGAGGGAATGACGGTTTCTAATCTATGAGCCAAAACTTTAACTAAGATCTTTACATCAACGTTGAGCAGAGAGATCGGCCTATACGAGGAACACTCTGTTGGGTCTTTAACCTTTTTTAAAAGAAGAATAATAGATGCCTCACTGAAAGAGGGTGGCAATTTGCCACAATTAAACGAGTCAGATAATACTGAAAGTAACTGAGGAGAAAGAAGAGAAGAGAATGATTTATAAAATTCTACAGGGAACCCATCAGGTCCAGGAGATTTCCCTGAGGACAGTGCAGAAATTGCAGTAGATATTTCTTCTAATGACATAGGCGCATTGAGTTTGGCTTTGAAATCAGATGAAAGTGAGGGGATATTCAGATTCTGTAAAAATTGATCAACAGAGATATTGTCATTCAGAGATTCAGAGGAATAAAGCCGAGAATAAAAATGTTTAAATGCATCATTAATTTCTAAATGATCCGATGTAAAGTCTCGGTTCTCCTTCCGGGTCTTTGTAATATGTTGTTTGGCTTTGGAACGGCTCAGCTGATTGGCTAGGAATTTACCAGACTTATCCCCATGAATGTAAAAGCGACTCTTGCTTTTGAGAAGTTGGCGTTCGACAGGTTGAGTGCACAGAGGGTTAAATTTAGTTTGGAGTTCAACACGCTTCTTGTATAATTCAGGGTTCTTAGTTTGGGCATATATTTGATCCAATTCTTTAATCTAGTTAATGAGGTCTAATCGATCTGCCCGGGATCTTCTGTTGAGATTTGCTGTGTAAGAGATTATTTGCCCCCTCAGATATGGGATCTGGGATGGCACTTCAGGTGATGTATTAGTGTTAAAATAAAAGGTTATCTGATCCTTAATAAATTTTTAAAAATCATCTTTCGATAGTAAGGTTGAATCAAACTGCCAGTGTTTATTCCTCTGAGGGAGACCAGGCAAATTCAGAGAGAGAGTAATTGGGGCATGGTCAGAGATCAGTATATTCTGATAGTCACAAGAGTGGGCAAATGGAATAAGTTGGTTATCGAGTAAGAAATAATGTGAAGGTATGGTGAACATGTGAGAAAAAAGAATAATCTCTCTCCGTAGGATGGAGGAAACGCCATATATCAGAGATACCATAATTAGAGGGAAATGATTGGATAGCTAAGGCAGCTTTAGTAGGCGGTCTAGTAACAGAAGACGATCGATCCAAATTGGGATCTAACCAACAATTAAAGTCACCACCCAGTATAAGAGAGTATGAGTTTAAGTCTGGTAGTGAGGAGAAAAACCGTTCAAAAAAATTAACATCATCAAAGTTGGGGGCATACAGGTTTGCTAGTGCAACTTTAGTGTTATATAGTTTGCCAGAAACAATAATAAAACGGCCATTTATATCAGATATTTTATTATGGAGTTCAAAAGGAATATTTGAGTTAATAAGAATGGAGACAACCCTAGCTTTAGCGGTAAAGGATGAATGAAAATGCTGACCCGCCCACTTTGACAAAAGCCGGGAGTTATCAGAACAACGAATATGAGTTTCTTGAAGGAAAGCAATGTCAGCTTTGAGTTGTTTGATATGTGAGAATACCTTCCTCCTTTTAGCAGGGTGATTCAATCCCTTTACATTCCAGCTCACGAATTTAAGTGCACTAGCCATTATCAATTACTAATACATAAAAGGCAGAAGGCATATAAAAAGTCAAGCAGTACAATAGCAGTCTGGGAGCAGAGATGTAAACATAGATTCGTAAAATCAAAACACATACATGTCCTGAGCAATAAAGAGATATAATATATACAGTGAGTGATGTTGGAACTAGAAACCCACCCCACCCACACATCCCAAAACTAGACGGCTACCAAAACAAGTAGCTAGCTCTACCAAAAAAATTAACCCAAATACAACTTCCAGATCTGTGTCATTAACAGCAGTTCCGTGTAAATACTATAATAAATAGTAACTAGTTTATGCACTAAAAAACATAACTACAGATTAGAACACCTTCTGCAGGAATATAAAACTTAATACAGAGAAAATCGGAAGAGGACCAAAACTAACCTGCCAGCGAAAAAATTATAGAAGAAAAAAGTAAGAGAAAGGAAAAAAAAGGGATAAAAAAAAGGAGAGGAAGGGGAAAATTATAAATTCAAGACGAGTATTTATCAACCATTTACAGAGAAGAGAGAAAAAAATTCAGAAATTAGAAAAATGGGGGTGAAGAAAAGAAAAAAGTATAATAAAATAAATAAATATAAAAAGAAGGAAAAATAGATCGGCAATTAAACTGTGAACCAACAAACAGGAAGGCCTTCACTGAAGACTTCAAACCTCCAAAACAAGTTAAAGTCATTTGTAGAACTCTGTAGATAAAGTTGTACAACAATAAAAGATAGATTACACACACACCAAATCCAGGGAGAGATTGGCACAGCCCTTAGAGTTTCGATGAATAATGTCTGAATGATTCAAGTAAAGTCTGAGTCCAGAAAAAGTAATTTTACTACGAGAAGTACTTATCCACCATTTTAGGAGGTCTGATCGGGTTCCGAAGATGACTGGATAGCCGGAAGACTTGCCACAAATGCTTCAGCTTCCTTGGCTGACTTAAACCATTTGTATTTCCCAGTGTTAAGTTTGATTCGCAGATAAGCAGGGGAACGAAGCGAAGGTTTAAAACCACAATCAAAAAGCACTTTCATTGCACCTTTAAACTCAGCGCGCATCTTTAAGGTCTGGGGTGCAAAATCTTCCACAAAGCGAATGGTTGTATCCTGGAAAATAAAAGAACCTCTGCGACGTGCCTCTACGATCAGACGGTGTTTTACCTGGTATTGATGGAAGCACAAGATTACTGGTCGCGGGCAGTTGCCCAGAATTCCGGCGGGAACATGGACCCGATGTGCCCATTTGAGCTCAGGTGGGTTCGGGAGCAAATCTTTCCCAAATATCTCACAGAGAAACTCGGTGAAAAACTTCAGTGTTGATCCCTGTTCGGTGGCCTCTGGCAATCCAAGAATTCTAAGATTGCAGCGTCTGCTGCGATTTTCGAGATCCACCGTTTTGAAAAGGAGTTTGTTACACTTTTCCTCCAAGCTGGAACAGAGAGTCTCCAAGTATCGAACACGACTTTCTAAATCTTCAGAAGTCGAATCGATGTGAGATAAGTGTTGGGCATGCTTGCCCACCTTGTCGTTGATCTGATCAAGCTTGTCGTCCAACTGTTTGAAAGCGGTTTTAAATTCCTTTAAAATTTCGTCTCGGAGCTGACCGAGCGCAGCCAGGGTCTCGTCTGAGAGAGCCGTAGCTTCCTTTCTCCCGGATTTAGAGCTCTTGCTAGACATTGTAAATTAGATGTGTTCACAGACAAGTAAGAGGTACCGAAAAAGTTCCCGACTAAGGTTTAAAAAATGGAGACATTCAGTGCAAAGATAGCGACAGTAACGGAACAAAAGTTTGGAGCAGCTAAGCAATCTTAGCGGAAGTCCTGAAGTTCAAAATCTTACGCTTCCCAACACTGTAATCCATCTGTAACTTCTGTACCCACTCTCCCAACCTGTTCAAGACCTTCTACAGACTTTCTGCTTCCATCTATCTTGGTACCGTCTGCAAACTTAGCCACAATGCTATCCGGGCCATTAATATATAAAAATGAAACACCACAGGACCTCCAGTGGAACTCCACTACACCCACACTCTGACTTCTGCCTCCCGGCTAATACTTTGCTCAAAAACAATGGCTCTTGTCCTCATGTGTTGCACATTGTCAAAGGCCTTTTGAAAAATCCAAGTGAATACCATCCACTAACACTCCTCTGTCTAACCAATTTATTGTCTCTTCAAAGAATTCTAGCAGATTCATCAGGCAAGATCTCCCTTTAACAAAACTGTGCTGATTTTGTCCTATTTTATCATTTACTTTCAAGTACTCCGAAATTTCATCCTTAATAATGGATTCAAAAATCCTACCGAACACCAGGGTCAGGCTAACCAGCCTATAATTCCCAGTCTTTTGCCTGCCTCCCTTCTTAAAAGGCAATGTGATTTCCCAGTCCTCTAGGATGCTCTCTGACAATAGTGATTCTTGAAAGATCACCATTACAATCTCTTCAGTTACCTCTTTCAGAACTCTGAGGTATAGTATCAACCTTCAAGCCTTTCAACTTCCCCACTACCTTTTCCTTAGTAACGGCCACTATACTCACCTCTGTCCCCGATTTGCCTGAATTTCTGACAAGTTACTGGTTTCTTCCACTGTGAAGGCTGAGACAAAGTACTTATCTAACAACATAGCGGGCCAAAGGGCTTATAACATGCTGTAGATTTCAATGTTCTGTTTAACTCTTCCACCATTTCCCCACTCACATTAATAGTTCTCCAGCATTGTTTTCAAGCAATACAATGTCTATACTTGCCTCTCTATTACTCTTTATGTAGCAAAACATGATCTATTAAATCTTCTTTTATATTATTAACTAGCTGACCCTTGTATTTCATTGCTCTTCTGTTGTGTCTCCCAAATTACTCACAGAAACTCTCGCCATTGTTGCTCCGCTACTTCCCAATTAAAGTGTTCACTCGTATATTTCTGAAATGTTGTGGGGATACCTGCTTTACCAACCGCTCAGGCAGGGTGTTCAGATCTCAACCTCCCTCCGAGATGGAAAAGTTTTTCAGAACACCTTTAAATATCTTTATCTTAAGTCAATACTCTCTAGCTTTCTCCAGTTTCTGACTTAGTACCTATGCCCTTTACAATCTTGCATCCCTCTGAACAGATCCCTGCCCCCAGCCTCAGGTCCTCCAAAGAAAAATAAACACCACTGACCAAATATCTCCTCATTACTGAAACACTCCATTCCGTCAGCATTCTGACAAGATTCCTCTCCTCCCCAATTCATCTCTCCTACAGTGTGCTGACTGTGGCAAAACAATGTTCATTAACATTATATTCTATTCCGCAGCTAATGAAGACAAGTGCCCCATGTGTAATCTTCACCATCTTATCCATCTGCTGCCATCTTCAGGAAAGCTTGGACTGATGTACCAATGATCAGATTAGTTTATTGTCATATGTCTTTAAACTAAGTAGTGGGGGGGAGGGGATGAACAGGAAATATAAGGATGGAGTTAAAGTGAAAATAAGAAAAGTTAAAAAGGACAACAGAATCAATGGAGTAGAAAGCTCAAGAAGAGATCATACGGTATGGCCAAGTGAAACAGGAATTGATATGAAAGGAGAGGGGAGTAACGAATTAAAAGTATTATATATAAATGCACGAAGTATAAGGAATGAAATAGATGAGCTTGAGGCTCAGTTGGAAATTGGCAAGTACGATGTTGTGGGAATAACTGAGACATGGCTTCAAGTGGACAGGGCCTGGGAAATGAATATTCAAGGATATAAATCTTATCTAAAGGACAGACTGACTGGCAGAGGGGGTGGTGTGGCTCTGTTGGTGAGGAATGATATTCAGTCCCTTGCGAGGGGGGACATAGAATCAGGGGATGTAGTCAGTATGGATAGAACTGAGAAATACTAAGGGTAGAAAGACCCTAATGGGAGTTATCTACAGGCCCCCAAACAGCAGTCTGGATGTAGGGTGTAAGTTGAATGAAGTGTTAAAATTGGCATGTCGCAAAGGTAATGATACAGTTGTCCTGGGTGATTTCAACATGCAGGTAGACTGGGAGAATCGCAATGGTACTGGACCCCAAGCAAGGGAGTTTGTGGAGTGCCTCTGAGATGGATTCTTAGAACAGCTTGTACAGGAGCCTACCAGGGAGAAGGCAATTCTAGATTTAGTGTTGTGCGATGAACCGGATTTGATCAGGGACCTCAAGGTAAAGGAACCATTAGGAGATAGTGACTATAATATGATATGTTTTAACCTACAATTTGAGAAGGAGAAGGGAAAATCGGATGAGTCAGTATTACAGTTGAACAAAGGGAACTATGGAGCTATGAGGGAGAAGCTGGCCAAAGTTTAATGGAACAATACCTTAGCAGGGAAGACAGTGGTAGGTATTTCTGGGAATAATGCAGAAGGTGCAGGATTGGTTCATTCCAAAGAGGAAGAAAGATCCTAAGGGGAGTAAGAGGCGGCCGTGGCTGACGAGGGAAGTAAAGGGCAGTATAAAAATAAATGAGAAGAAGTATAACATAGCAAAGATGAGCAGGAAACCGGAGGACTGGGAAGCTTTTAAGGAGCAACAGAAGATAACAAAAAAGGCAATATGCCAAGAAAAAATGAGGTACGAAGATAAACTAGCCAAGAATATAAAGGAGGATACTAAAAGCCTGTTTAGGTATGTGAATAGCAAAAAAAGTAGTTGAGACCAAAATTGGGCCATTGAAGACAGAAACGGGTGAATTTATTATGGGGAACAAGGAAATGGCAGATGAGTTGAACAGGTACTTTGGATCTGTCTTCACTAGGGAAGACACAAACAATCTTCCCAGATGTAATAGTGGCCAAAGGAACTAGGGTAAAGGATGAACTGAAGGAAATTTATACTAGGCAAGAAACAGTGTTGGATAGACTGTTGAGTCTGAAGGCTGATAAGTCCCCGGGACCCGATGGTCTGCATCCCAGGGTACTTAAAGAGGTGGCTCTAGACATCGTGGACGCATTGGTAATCATTTTCCAATGTTCTATAGATTCAGGAACAGTTCCTGCTGATTGGAGGGTGGCTAATGTTGTCCCACTTTTCAAGAAAGGAGGGAGACAGAAAATAGACCGGTTAGCCTGACGTCAGTGGTGGGAAAGATGCTGGAGTCAATTATAAAAGAGGAAATTATGACACATTTGGATGGCAGGAGAAGGATCAGTCAGAGTCAGCATGGATTTATGAAGGGAAAATCATGCTTGACTAATCTTCTGGAGTTTTTTGAGGATGTAACTATGAAAATGGACAAGGGAGAGCCAGTGGATGTAGTGTACCTGGACTTCCAGAAAGCTTTTGATAAAGTCCCACATAGGAGATTAGTGGGCAAAATTAGGGCACATGGTATCGGGGGCAGAGTACTGACATGGATTGAAAATTGTCTGGCTGACAAGAAACATAGAGTAACGATTAACGGGTCCCTTTCAGAATGGCAGGCTGTGACCAGTGGGGTACCGCAAGGCTCAGTGCTGGGACTGCAGCTGTTTACAATATACATTAATGATTTAGATGAAGGGATTAAAAATAACATTAGCAAATTTACCGATGACACAAAGCTGGGTGGCAGTGTGAAATTTTATAAAAATGCCATGCGAGGGCGAAGTGGGGCTGGACACGGAACAGACAAGGAGAGAAACACAGCAACGATTAGAAACTGAAGACGTGAACTGTTAAGAGTGGAATTAGTCGTGCGTATCTTTACCCTACTAACTTGAAACCCTCAGGGTGACACCCCTGGAGGAGAGGCAATAGTGATAAAATGTTTATTGAAGCTACAGTTATAACATACAGCAGCTATAACGAGACAATATCAGCAGAGACCAGTGTCCAAAATCCCTACCATGTGGTCGGGAATTAGTTCTGCAAAATCATACCAAGGGATTTGGTCAAATTTTGTACAAGTTTGTGAATTGACTTTCCGTGGATGATAACCTGTTTCATTCCAATGAAACAAGAAACAAGATGGTGAGCCACCCAAGATGAAGAACCAGCATGGGAACAAAATGTGTAATGATGCAGAGGATTTAATATGGTTGGATATATAAGTTTATTTATTCAAAGAATCCATATTTGATTTTCTGCAAGAACTGATTATTTTTGCAAAGACTTTGATAAGTTATTAAATGAGATTTACTTTGTTTAAAAGTTGTGATGTTGAAAAATTGTCATGAAAGGAGTTAAACTGAGTATATATAATTTTGAATTTCAATTTAAACTTGTAGATTTACTGTCAGGAACTGAAACTGAAGTTAACCGTAATACTTGACAGTAGGAATTATATTTGGTTTTCTAACTAGCTAGGGATAAGTAAAAGGAAAAGTTTAGTCTGTAAACTTTTAAATAGGGATCTAATTAGTTAGAGAGATTAGAGTAATAAAGTAATCGCACAGATTCTAATTAAAAAGTAGTTTGTTTTGGTTTGATATCTAAGATTTGGAACAAAAACAGAATGTTGGAATTTTGAATTGTTCTTGATCATGTAAATATTTTATACAAATTCTTTTTGTCTTATAAACAAAAACTTATTCCCAGAAGTGTGTGGTTTCTATTCACTGCCTCCCGGATTCTTCTGATGGCTACAGCACCGAGTGCAGCGACTAGTCACACGTGATAAGACTAGTGCTACACAGGTGCTACTCTCTTCAAGTACAATCTGAAAGTCTCCTTGAGAAGATGAGATTTTCACCAGCCTGTGTGAATCCCTGGCCCAAGACTGCTCAGTGAGCATCCATGAAGGCAGGGAGAACGTCAGGTCTCTCTGACAGCAGCACACCAAGGCCACGCACAGACCGTGGAGGAATTGTACAATGTCCGAGTCTATCCACCCACAGGCTCATTCAAACACCAATATCTCCCACCTGATCCTGGGTCCAACACGTCAGAACTTACAGAACTGGACTGGAAGCAATTCATCCACATGTGACATTGACCCATGAAGGGTGCTGGGCAGTTTCCATCTGTGCTATAACAAATGCGCAGGGTGCAGCTTGAAATTCATTACTGCATACAAAGATGCAACGGGACGGCACTGTTCAGGAAACAGTGGCAGGTGATTCATGTTAGCACATCTTGTGCAAAGACTTGTACAGTTTGCTGGTGCTAGTACAATATTGTTCCCCGCTTGTGCATGGTAACCGTCAGTAATCTAAAGTGTCCGGAGCTTGCTGAAATATCCAGCGCTAACTGAAGTCATGCCAGTGCCTCTAAAAGAAAAGTTAGCCGCTGAATCGAACTGATACCTGCACAGCGCTCAGAGAAACCAAATCAGCACACGTACATCATTGACCCTGAGGCCCGACTGGGAGCGCTGAACATCCAGAAGAAACTCTAGCACATTCTGGCACCCAGGTGCCCACTGATGGTAAACATGGACAGCTAATGGGAATAGATGCCATGGAAATCTGCGACTGCTGTTGTGTCCCACCCTCAAATGACCAGACAAGTGTGGTGGCCAAGGTTAGTGGAACTTACATCTATCATCACGTGCACCACTATGCTCATTTGCTTACCAACCCCAAGTACACATGCAGCTATTTATCCACACACACACACACACACACACACGCACACACACACACACACACGCACACACACACACGCACACACACACACACACACACACACACACACACACACACACACACACACACACACACACACACACACACACACACACACACACACACACTGTTCTCTCCCTTTGGCAGGTGAAGGCTGCTTGCACCAGTTGGCTGCAATGGCCATGCAACTGGAATGAATGGTGTACTTAAATGAAAAAGAATTCTGAATATGTACATAAAGGAACGCAAAATGGAAAGGCCTGCAGATAGACTTAGATAAAGGGGTGACTGGAACTTAATCAAGACAAATATCTTATCTAAATCAATTATCTAAAATCTATGCAATTTCATGGGCAGAGACACCCTGACCATGTTTCTAAAATTTATAACCTCTGCACCATTTTAAAATGTTTTAATGAACAAAGCACTACCATGCACGCACACACACACACGCACACACACACACACACGCACACACACACACACACGCACACACACACACATACACACACACACATACACACACACACATACACGCACGCACACGCACACACACACACACACACATACACACACACACATACACACACACACATACACACACACACATACACACACACACACACACGCACACACACACACGCACACACACACACACACACACATACACACACACACATACACACACACACATACACGCACGCACACGCGCACACACACACGCGTGCATATGCATGCACACACAGAGTAGTTCATCGCTGTGGTGCTTGCCCAGTATCTAGTGTTAAACGAGATGGATGACTCATAGTCAAAAGTGAAAAGCTGCATTCAGCAATGAAGCTAGTATTTTATTTTCTTGTTACCTTTTTTCTATTTTTGCTCTTCTCACCCTCTTGCCAACATTCTCAGGGTAGGAGTGTTCAGCATCTTTTGTTCTTGTTCACAGTAACATAGCTGACAGGAAATATCCAATATAACTCAAGCGCCTGTCATGAATTTGCTTGTAATCTTTACATTGCACAACTCATTCCTTTGAAAAAAAACTTGATGCTCAATAACACACACAAAACGCTGGAGGAACACAGCAGGCCAGGCAGCATCTATCAGGAGAAGCACTGTCGACGTTTCGGGTTGAGACCCTTCGTCAGGATGAAGCTAGCAGTTTTAAGGTGTTTGGAAGTAGGTACAGAGGAGATGTTAGGGTTAAGTTTTGTACACAGAGAGTGGTGAGTGTGTGGAATGGGCTGCCGGCGACAGTGGTGGAGGTGAATACAATAGAGTCCTTTAAGAGACTCCTGGACAGGTATATAGAGCTCAGAAAAATAGAGGGATAAGGGTAACCCTAGGTAATTTCTAAAGTACGTACATGTTCGGCACAACATTGTGGGCCGAAGGGCCTGTATTGGCTGTAGTTTTTCTATATTTCTATTGATTTCAGGAGGAGGAAGCCAGAACTCCATGAGCCAGTTGTCACTGGGGGATCAGAGGTGAAGAGGCTCAGTATTATCGTTCCAGAGGATCTGTCCTGGGTCCAGTACACAAGTGTCATTTCAAAAAAAAGCACAGCAGCGACTCTACTTTCTTAGGAGTTAGTGAAGTGACTCAGCATGTAATCTAAAACACTGGCAAACATCTATAGATACGTGGTGGATCATGGCTTAGCATGGAAATACCAATGCCCTTTTACAAAACAGCCTTCACAGGTCCCCCCCACTGAGCATATGTATATGGGGAGGTGTTGAGGGACAGCAGCCTCCATCATCAGGATCCCCACCACCCAGGCCTTGCTCTCTTCTCATTGCTGCCATTAGGAAGAAGGTACAGGAGCCTCAGGACCTGCACCACCAGGTTGAGGAACAGACATTAGCCCTCAACTATCAGGCTCTTGAACCAAAGGGGATAACTTCACTCGCCCCATCACTGAACTGGTCTCACCTCTGAGGACTCTTCATCTCATCTTCCCAATGTTTATTACTTATTAATTTGTTATTATTTCTTTCTTCCTGCTTTCCTTCTGTATTTGCAGTTCATTGTTTTGTTTTGCACTTTGGCTTTGGGTGTGGTCCTTCACTGATTCTATTCTGGTTTATGTATCTATTGTGCATGCCCGCAAGAAAATGAATCTCAGGGTTGTATATTGACATATAGCGTATGCACTTCGCTAATAAATTTACTCTGAGCTTCTGTTAGTTGGGAAACAATTGTGTACTCACATAATATCCAGCAGATGGCGCTGCTGACTGCTCTCGCATAGTAAGCTAGCTCTCCCTTTCTTGTTCTGTATCAACTCCTCAATTCTCTTTAAAAGCTGTGAAATCTGTTGGAAATTGCAAAATATATAGAATCAGATTGGCATGGAATAAATACCTTAGCCAGATCATGAACTCACTGGCACCAATTAGAGAAAATGGGCTCTGGCTGGTCTTGAACAGATAGAAATACCCATGTTGTTTATTTGTAAAGAGCCATATTGGGACAGTCAGTGATATGTCTATGATGGTGCATCTTGGCTGCGGTGAAACAGTTGTGATGACTCGCATGTGTTCAGGTGCTGCACCAGTAACTATAGCTCAGCATTTAACACCATCATCCCCACAAATCTGATCAGAAAGCTACAGAATCTGGGCCTCTGTACCTCCCTCTGCAACTGGATCCTCGACTTCCTAACCAGGAGACCACAAACTGTGCGGATTGCAAATAACATCTCCACCTCGCCAACAATCAACACTGGTGGACCACAGGGGTGTGTGCTTAGTCCACTGCTCTACTCTCTCTACACCCATTACTAGGCTAGGCATAGCTCAAAAAACATCTGTAAATTTGTTGATGATACAAACATTGTTGGCAGGATCTCAGATGGTGACGAGAAGATGTACAGGAGCAAGAAATACCAACTAGAGGAGAGGTGTCACAACAACAACCTGGCTTTCAATGTTAGCAGGACCAAAGAGCTGATTGTGGACTTCAAGAAGGGTAAGACAAGGGAACACAATCTAATCCTCAAAGGGACCAGAAGTGGAGAGAGTGAGCAATTTCAAGTCCCTGGGTACTTCTGAGTACCTAACCTGGACACAACATATCGATGCAGCTATAAAAAAGGAAAGACAGCGGCGATATTTCATTAGGAGTTTGAGAAGATTTGGTTTAAAACCTAAAACACTCAAAAACTTTTGCAGATGTACCATGGAGAGCATTCTGACTGGCTGCATCACCGTCTGGCATGGCGGGGGTGGGGCGGTGGGCTACTGCACAAGACTAAGGTAAATTGCAGAAAATTGTAAAATTATTCCGCTCCATCATGGGTACTAGCCTCCGTAGTAACCAAGACATCTTCAAGGAGTGATGCCTTAGGAAGGTCATTCCCATCATTAAGGACCCCCACAACCCAGGACATGCCCTTTACTCATTGTTACCATCAGGGAGGAGGTACAGGAGCATGAAGGCACACACTCAGCGATTCAGGAACAGCTTTTTCCCCTCTGCCATCTGATTCCTAAATGGACATTGATCCCATGAATATTAACTCATTACTTCTTTACTTCTGGTTTTTGCATGACTTATTCTAACTTAACTATTAAATAGGTATATATACTTTAATCCATTTTCCCCCTCTATATTTATTTATCATGTATTTCATTGTACTGCTGCCATAAAGTTAACAAATTTTATGACATATGCCAGTGATATTAAACCTGATTCTGAGGCAGTCCACGTGCAGCATGATGTATTACTCTCTTCAGGGATATCTAGACAGGTTGGCCAACCACATCTACTATGAGCCAATGGACCCTTGCACATTATTCCTGTAAGAACCCATTCGTTGCCTCAGTTGTTCCATCTCTACTGCCACCCTCACGCTGCTTCTGATCATCTCCCAGCTTCTCAACTGTGGTCTCGCTGACAGTGTCTGTTCCATTTCCTACACCTCTGGTTTCACTCACTCGGCTTCTACCCTGTCACTGCTATTGCTTCCCTTCATCCTCATCTTTCAACCTGCATTCAATAGATCATCCATCGCTGGCCACAGTTTTGGATGTCTCAAACACGTTGCCATCATCAGGGAAACCTCCCCCTCCCATCTCCTTCTAGCATTCCAAACTAGAAGCTTCCTCAAGGAACAAACTCGGCACTTGTGACGCGGTCCTCTACTTCGGGAAACCAAATGGGGATTTGTAGAATCGCTCAATTTAGAGTTTCATAGAGTACTGCAGTAAGGGAACAGGCCATTCGGCCCACTTAGGCAATGCCAACATGATCTACCTGTATCCATCTAAACCAGGCGGTCCCAACCTGGGATCCACGGATCCTTCCATTGATGGTAGGGGTCCATGGCATTAAACAAATGTTGGGAACCCCTGCTCTAACACCTTTCCATTCATGTATCAGTCCAAACCTCTGCTAAATGTTGCAATTGAACCCGCAACGAGCTGCTGCCATTTCCACACTCACACCACTCTGAGTGAAGAACTCTCCTCTCAGATTTCCCTTTCCACCTTTCACCTTGACCTCCAGCTGGAGAGGAAAAAGCCAGCTTGAGAACCTCTCTATACCCCTCATAATTTTGTATACAGTACCTCCCCTCATTCTCCTGCACTCCAGGGAATACAGTCCTAACCTTTTTAACCTTTCCCTGTAACTCAGGTCCTCAAGTCCTGGTAACATCCTTGTAGATTTTCTCTGCACTCTTTCAAGCTTATTGATACCCTGCCTGCAGGGAGGTGACTAGAACTGCACACTATACTCTAAATTCAGCTTCATAAATGTCTTGTACAACTTCAACATAGCGCTCCAACACCAGTACTCAGTGTCCTGATTTATGAAGGCTCTCTTTATGACCCTATCTATCTGTGATGCCACTTTCAACCATTTATGGATCTGTATTCCCAGGTCCCTTTGTGTGAACACATTTCTCACTACTGTCATTCACTGTGCAAATCTTACCCCGGTTGGCCCTCCCAAGGTGCAACACTTGTCTGTATTAAATGCCATCTGCTATTTTTCAGACCATTTTCCAGCTGATCAAGATCACACTACATGCTTTGATAGTCTTCTTCACTGTCCACCATGTCCCCATACAACCTTAAGGTTGTTACTGTCAGGGGTGGTAAAGGGACAAGCTCCCACTACCTATTTAATGCTCCCAATGGCATGCGCCTCAAATAGCTTCTGATAACCAGGTCCAGTTCCTGGCATTCATGTGTGGCTTAAATACTAAGCCCAGCTGAACATTCAACAGTGACAGAAGGGACAAAGGCGGGTTACCAGTGCCTTAACCAGTCACTTCGGGCAGATGGAACTCGTCAACAGTGGTTGGCAGCTCATCTAGGAGCAGGAAAACGCTGATCTCAAACCTCCGCTGCCCTGTGGCCATACCCACTGATGGGGAAGGTTTCGGGAGTAAACCCCGGGGGAAAAATCTGGAGCTGGAGTCCCTAAGGCAGTCCGACGTTGAGTTCAATGTTGACTGGCAACTCCTGTGACACTTCTGGTACCAAACTGTATGGGTGTCTGCCGTTCCTTTGGTTTCATCAGATGTGGGGGAGCTTGCTAACCGGCAACAGCTTGCTCTCCGTATCGTACTGGCCAGACTCGTGTATCTAGACAGCCAAGATGCAACATCCACAGTCAACCCTGACCGACAGAGGCCTCCCAATGCTCCAGTCCTGGTGTAATCCTCAGATTTCCTGATGCAGCTTACCACCTGATCATCTCAATCATTGACATTGATGATAAACAATAGCGGACACATCACTGATCACTCTGGCACACCACTAGACACAGGTCTCCAGTCAGGGAGACAACTATCTACTCCCACTTTCTGGCTTCTTCTGCGAAGCCAGCGTTGGACCCTATTTGCTACATCATACTGCCTGCCAAATGAGTGAACCTTCTGGACCAACCTCCCTTGGTAGACTTTGTCAAAGGCCTTGTTAAAGTCCATGTAGACAATGTCCGCTGTCTGTTGTTATTAAGCGACTTGGTAGCATCCTCAAAAAACTCTCTAAGATTGGTTAGACATCACCTATCACATACAAAGCCATTTGACTATACCTAATCAGGCCCTGACTATCTAAATACCCACATGCCCTGTCCTTTAGAGTACTTTACAATAACGTCAGGATCATTGGCCTATAATTTCCCAGCTCATTCTCAGTCTTTCTTGAACAAGTGGCATTGTGACATCATTGGCTCTAACATCTCAGGATTAAGTTGTACAATCAAATAAATGTTACCCAATGATTCAGCAGCATTAAATACATGAAGTATTTTAGAACAAGTTCCCACATACAATGTGGGCGCGTGGCCTAGTGGGCAAGGCATCAGACTAGTAACCTGAAGGTCACTGGTTCGAGCCTCAGCTGAGGCAGCGTGTTTGTGTCCTTGAGCAAGGCACTTAACAACACTTTGCTCTGCGACGTCACCAGTGCCAAGCTGCATGGGTCCTAGTGCCCTTCCCTTGGACAACATCGGTGGCGTGGAGAGGGGAAGACCAGCAGTTTGGGCAACTGCCGGTCTCCCATACAACCCCGCCCAGGCCTGCGCCCTGGAAACTCCAGGCGCAGATCCATGGTTTCTCGAGACTGAGGGATGCCACCACCACACCAAATACAATAGTTTTATTGTAGAAAGTATCAATGGAATGACTTCCAGGACACACTTTTTAAGTTTTGTGATACCATTGGGTTTAGTTAGTTAAGTTCTACAATCAAATCAACAATCAAATTGTTCTACACCATGAAATACATAAAATACTTTAGAACAAGTTACTACACTGTATTTTTCTAGAAAGTGGCAAGTCGTGCCTTCATGGAAACAAACACTGATCACTTTGGAAGTTTTGCCATGTTCAGGAACAGTTATCATCCCTCAACCATCAGGCTTTTAAACCAGTGAGGATAACTTCATTCAGCTTTATTTTCCCATCTCTGAACTGTTCCCACAACCTATGGATTCACTTTCAAGGACTCTTCACCTCATGTTCTTTGTATTTATAACTTATTTATAATTATCACTCCTTTGTATTTGCACAACCTGGTGTCTTTTGCACACTGGTTGTTTGTCAGCCCTGTTGGGTACAGTTTTTCAATGACTCTATTATGGTTCTCTGATTTACTGAGTAAGCCCACAAGTGTTGTAAGTACATGGTGACATATAGGTACTTTGGCAGTGGATTTGCTTTGAACTATGAGTCAGTGAGTTACTAAGTCTGCAAGAGTGATCCTGAAATCGCATTTGCCTGTCACTTCAGTTCTGCTTCCCGCTCCCAGTCTAACCTCCCTTTCTCTGGCACCTTTTACAGCTTTAGTAACTACACTGAAATATAAACTGGTAAACAGCACCTCATTTCCAGGTCAATTCTGACTGGATTTGGGAAGGAAGGTTGCTTCCCATGCCTGTGGTTGAAGAGGGAGGGGTTACAGTCTCAGGACACACCGGTGAACCTGTGGAATTTATTGTCGCAGAATGTGTTGGAGGCCAAAATGGTCGAGTAGAATTAACAAGGAGATACATAGACACAAAGTATCAGGAGGTATGGGGGAGACAGGAGGACTGTGGTACTGTATTGAGACAGAGAATCAGTTCTGATCATGGTGAAACAAGCTGAAGGAGCTCTGGTTCCTGTTTTCCATGGCTCACTAGGCTCTTTACAGCTTTCCACACAACAGTGAATCCACAATCACAAACACTTTCTCAATTCATAACTCACACAAAATGCTGGAGGAACTCAGCAGGCCAGGCAACATCTATGGAAAAGAGCAAACAGCTGACGTTTCAGGCCAAGGCAATTCTTCAGGACTGAAACGCCTCAGCCCAAAACGGCAACTGTTTACTCTTTTCCATAGATGCTGCCTGGTCTGCTGAGTTTCTCCAGCATTTTGTGTGTTTTGCTTGGATTTCCCACATCAGCAGATTTCCTCGGCTGTGTCATTTCATCCTGATTTCTCACTGTTCCGCATTCAGAGTTTGTCTCCCTTCCTTTCATTTATTTCCTCCTATTCAGACCTGCCTCAGGCAAATCTTCAGTGGCCTTCCCCACCCTTTTCCAGTTAGCCCCACCACCACCCGTCATTCCTGTACCTCCTGTCCTCCACCCGAGAACACACCTTCTCTTTTGTTCTCTCCACGCCTTGGCATTGCAAGTCCGCATTGCACCACTAGATTTTCCTGGTTCCAAGAAAGGTTATCAAATTGAGACATTAACTGTATGTAATGTATTATGTGAGTATTCATAGGTCAGAGTGCGTATGACGTCAGAACACGGGGGGTTTGTAAAATGGAAGTCTGGTGAATAAATGTGTGTGTTTAGTACTGCGGTGTCTGAGTCACATTAACACTACATTGTGTCAGAAGTGGGATCTGAACCCACGCCTCCATTTGGAGGCCTGGATGGAGTGGTCAGTATCATTGATGATTTGCTGATATGGGGTGACACCATTGAGGAGCATGATCAGAAATTGAGGAAGCTTCTAGAGAGAGCACGTGAGTACAACCTAAACTGAACAAAAGTAAATGTAGGATCAGAACTACAAAGATCAAATACATAGGTCACGTACTCAGCGCTAAAACCAGATAATGAAAAGGTCAGGACTGTGGTACAGCTACCACCACCTGAAGACAAGCAAGGGCTTTTGAGGTTCGTGGGCATGATACAGTATCTTGCCAAGTTCATTCCCAATTTATCGGAGGTCAGTGCTCCACTTTGAAAGCTACTAGAGAGCAACACTGAATGGCATTGGGAAGATGAACAAAAGGAAAGTTTTGACACATTGAAGCAGTTGGTTACCAATGCACCAGCACTCAAGTTCTATAATGTCAATAAACCGGTGACAATGTCTGTGGAGCCAGTTCGGAAGGAATAGGAGCTGTTATACTGCAGGATGGGAGGCCTGTGGCGTATGGATCACGAGCACTTACAGACTGTCAACGCCGATATTCTCAAATCGAGAAGGAATTACTTGCCATAGTTTATGGGTGTGAGAAGTTCCACCACTATGTATATGGCAAAGAAATCCAGGTTGAGAGTGATCACAAATCACTTGAGAGCATCTTCAAAAAGCCACTTCATCAAGCTCCTATGAGGCTGCAAAGGGGCTTCTCAGGCTACAGAGGTACACTCTCACAGTCATCTATAAGCCAGGAAAGGAACTGCACATCGCTGATGCTTTGAGCCGTGCTTACCTCAAAGAGTTGCTAGGAAGAGAGCTGGAGGTCAACTGGGTTACACCTCAGCTACCTGTTTCTGAGGAGAAGTTGAACATGTTCAGGAAAGCGACTGCAGGTGATCCTGAAATGCAGATGCTAAGAGACATTACAATGAATGGATGGCCAACAGAAAGAAAAGATATTCCAAAAGAAATACAGAAATACTGGACATTTAAAGAGGAAATTAGCTATGCATCAGGACTAATGTTCAAAGCGGCAAAACTCATAGTACCAAATCAAATGAGACAGGAAATGCTCAACAGAATTCATGAGTCACACCTGGGGATAGTGAAATGTAAAGAAAGAGCAAGGGACATTCTCTATTGGCCAGGTATGTCAACTCAGATAGAGGACATTGTGTCTCAGTGTGCTGTCTGTAATGAAAATAAAAACAGCAATCCAAGAGATCCTTTGCTTCCCCATCAACTACCAGGAAGACCATGGGAGAAGATTGGCACAGATCTCTTTCGCTACAATGGTGCAGAATATCTGCTTTGTGTGGACTACTATTCAAAATATCCGGAAATCACCAAGTCAAGTGACACGTCCAGTCAAGGTGTCATTACCGCAATGAAGTTGACATTTGCAAGACATGGTATTCCAGATATTGTCGTCACTGACAATGGTCCACAATATGCCAGTGGTGAGTTTAGAGAGTTTTCAGAAAGCTGGGAATTTCAACATGTTACTTCCAGTCCTGGGCACGCTCAGTCTAATGGACAAGCAGAGAGAACTGTACAAACTGTGAAGAACATGCTCAAGAAGGCACAAAGCAGCAACAGTGACCCGTACATTGCTCTGCTTGAATACCGCAACACACCGGTTGAGGGTGTGGGGTTCTCTCCTGCACAGCTGTTGATGGGACGTCGTCTGAAGTCCAAGCTGCCAACATCCACAACTCCACTGACTCCTGAAAGTAATGCTCAAGTACATGACAAGCTAAAGTACAAGCAAATAAAGCAAAAGAGCTACTACGACAGACATACAAGACAGTTACCAGATCTGTATACAGGTGAAAATGTCAGAATACAGAGAGGAGAAGCTTGGCAGCCAGCTGTGGTTGTGAACAGACATCAGCAACCAAGATCCTTCATAGTTCACACGCCGGATGGAAGAGTCTACAGGAGGAACAGGAAGCATCTGCTGAAGACAGGTGAGAGGGTGTTTCCACGTACAGATACACAGGACATTTCCACGGATACAGACATGGAAACAAACGACACCAAGAGTGAGGGGCGTGACGAAACCCCACGACGCAATGACGGTGAAAGTTCGGCGCAGATAGACCGAGGTGGAAATGCAGACACAGAGGTTACTCGAGAGACTGACTCTGAAGGACAAGCACAGTCACAGTTCTATCGCACAAAGTCTGGGAGACAAGTCAAACTTCCAGCGAGATACAGAGACTAGATCTACCTACAGTCTCACACAGCTTGAGACAAAATCACACATGTTATAAGTTCCAAGGTGTGAAATAAAAGGTTTATTAGTCTATGTTAGTAAAAGAAAATATACTGCTGTTAGTATTGTAAGATACAATGTAGAATACAGTATAAGAAGTTAAGATTTTTATTAGTTTATGTCATGGCTGTTGTAATGTTAGAAAGTCATATCTAGAGGCATTGTTTCGGTAATTCACAGTATTGTTAAAAAAACTTGAGAAGGGGGATGTAATGTATTATGTGAGTATTCGTAGGTCAGAGTGTGTATGACGTCAGAACGCGGGGTTTTGTAAAATGTAAGTCTGGTGAATAAACGTGTGTGTTTAATACTGGGGTGTCCGAGTCACATTAATGCTACACTGTACACAGATCCTGCCTGACCAGCTGAGTATTCCCACATTTTCTGTTTCATCTTGTACAATCAGTGGGATTCCCAAAGCGAATATGTTGGACTTGTTGCAGTCAGTGCCAGAGTAGCCTTGTTTTCTACTGCACCATTCTGGGGCGACCCTAATGTTAGCTCAGTCAGTTGTTCAAAGCCCACAACAATGGCAACAGAAAAATACAACCCAACAGAAAAATACAACTCAACATAAAAGTAACTGCAAATGAGTTGCGAATCAGAAAAAAAAGCTGCAGGTACCGAGGTCTGAAATAAACACTGAAGGTGCAGAGTGCATTTACAGAGAGAGAAAAACAGAGTTAAAATTTCAGATAAATGACTTTCTGTCAGAACTGATTGAAGGTCATTGATCTGAAATGTTAAATCCATTGATGTTGACTCGTTGGCTAAGCATCCTTTGCATTTCCTATTAGAAACATAGAAAACAGGTGCAGTAGTAGGCCATTCGGCTCTTCGAGCCTGCACCACTATTCAGTATGATCATGGCTGATCATCCAACTCAGAACCCTGTACCTGCTTTCTCTCCATACCCCCGATCCCTTTAGCCACAAGGGCCATATCTAACTTCCTCTTAAACATAGCCAATGAACCGGCCTCAACTGTTTTCTGTGGCAGAGAATTCCACAGATTCACCACTCTCTGTGTGAAGAAGTTTTTCCTCATCTCGGTCCTAAAAGGCTTCCCCTTTATCCTTAAACTGTGACCCCTCGTTCTGGACTTCCCCAACATCGGAAACAATCTTCCTGCATCCAGCCTGTCCAATCCCTTTAGAATTTTATATGTTTCAATAAGATCCCCCCTCAATCTAAATTCGAGTGAGTATAAGCCTAGTCGATCCAGTCTTTCTTCATATGAAAGTTCTGCCATCCCAGGAATCAATCTGGTGAACCCTCTCTGTACTTCCTCTATGGCAAGAATGTCTTTCCTCAGATTAGGGGACCAAAACTGCACACAATATTCTAGGTGCGGTCTCACCAAGACCTTGTACAACTGCAGTAGAACCTCCCTGCTCCTGTACTCAAATCCTCTTGCTATGAATGCCAACATACCATTTGCCTTTTTCACCACCTGCTGTACCCGCATGCCCACCTTCAATGACTGGTGTACAATGACACCCAGGTCTCGTTGCACCTCCCCTTTTCCTAATCGGCCACCATTCGGATAATAATCTGTTTTCCTGTTCTTGCAACCAAAGTGGATAACCTCACATTTATCCACATTATATTGCATCTGCCATGAATTTGCCCACTCACCTAACCTATCCAAGTCACCCTGCATCCTCTTAGCATCCTCCTCACACTAACACCGCCGCCCAGCTTCGTGTCATCTGCAAACTTGGAGATGCTGCATTTAATTCCCTCGTCTAAATCATTAATATATATTGTAAACAACTGGGGTCCCAGCACTGAGCCTTGCGGTACCCCACTAGTCACTGCCTGCCATTCTGAAAAGGTCTCGTTTACTCCCACTCTACGCTTCCTGTCTGCCAACCAATTCTCTATCCACATCAATACCATACCCCCAATACCATGTGCTATAAGTTTGCACACTAATCTCCTGTGTGGGACCTTGTCAAAAGCCTTTTGAAAATCTAAATATACCACATCCACTGGCTCTCCCCTATCCACTCTACTAGTTACATCTTCAAAAAATTCTATAAGATTCGTCAGACATGATTTTCCTTTCACAAATCCATGCTGACTTTGTCCGATGATTTCACCTCTTTCCAAATGTGCTGTTATCACATCTTTGATAACCAACTCAAGCATTTTCCCCACCACCGATGTCAGACTATAATTCCCCAGTTTTTCTCTCCCTCCTTTTTTAAAAAGTGGGGTTACATTAGCCACCCTCCAATCCTCAGGAACTAATCCAGAATCTAAGGAGTTTTGAAAAATTATCACTAATGTATCCATTATTTCTTGGGCTACTTCCTTCAGCACTCTGGATGCAGACCATCTGGCCCTAGGGATTTATCTGCCTTTAATCCCTTCAATTTACCTAACACCACTTCCCTACTAACGTGTATTTCCCTCTGTTCTTCCATCTCACTAGACTCTTGGTCCCCTACTATTTCCGGAAGATTATTTATGTCCTCCTTAGTGAAGACAGAACCAAAGTAGTTATTCAATTCGTCTGCCATGTCCTTGTTCCCTATGATCAATTCACCTGTTTCTGACTGTAAGGGACCTACATTTGTCTTGACCAATCTTTTTCTTTTCACGTATCTATAAAAGCTTTTACAGTCAGTTTTTATGTTCCCTGCCAGCTTTCTCTCATAATCTTTTTTCATACAAGTAGGGCAGTGCTGGACATTCGAATGAAAAACAGAAAATAGTGTTTCAAGGACAATCACTTGTAAGTTTAGTGCTCATTTGAAAACAAAACTCTTTTCTCCACCAATGCTGACTACTGGGTCTTCCAGTAATTCCTATGTTCTGGCTTAAAAGCAACTAATGCCATTTTATAAGAATTTAAGAAAGTATTTGTTTTTGGTGTTAACAAACGCTTTGCTGTACTATTTAAATCTGGTACTAAGTATTTGAATGTTGTCTGATTGGCAGCAGCTGAAGCATTCTACACTTCACTTAGCTAATTCACTCATTGACCATAATAGATACAAAGACTAACTGCGACACAAGACCATAAGACATAGGAGCAGAATTAGCCATTCGGCCCATCGAGTCTGTTCCACCATTCCATCATGGCTGATTATTTTCCCTTTCAACCCCATTTTCTTGCCTTCCCCCTGTAACCTTTGACACCCTTATTAAACAAGAAGCTATCATCCTCTGTTTTACATATAACCAGTGATTTGGCCTCCAAGACCCACCACTCTCTGGCTAAGGAAATTTCTCTTCATCTCTGTTCTAAAGGGACTTCCTTCTATTCTGAGTTGTGCCTTCTGGACCCAGATTACCCCACTGTTGGAAAGATCCTCTCAGTGCCCACTCTATCAACATGTTTCAATATTTGGTAGGATTCATTGAGATCTTCCCCTGCCATTCTTCTAAACGCTATCGTGTACAAGGCCTGACCCATCAAGTGCTCCTCACACGCTAACCCTTTCAATCTGAGGGTCATTTTTGGAAACCTCGAGTACGTGGTTATGCATCAGTCTCACAGCCTGGGGGAATAAGCCATTACCCAGTCTGGCAGTGCATGTCCTGATGCTCCTGCACCTCCTTCCTGATGGTAGGGAGTCAAAGGGATTGTGGGATGGGTGGTAGGGGTCCTCAACAATGCTTTGGGCCCTTTGTCTGCAAGAATCCAGGTAAGTGTCACAACTGGGGGAAGGGAGACCCCACTGATTCTCTCAGCAGTTTTTACTGCCCTCTGTAGGATCTTGGGGGCTCGCAGCTTCCATACCACACAATGATGCACTCAGACAGGACTCTGTCGATGGTGTTCCTGTAGAAAGTTGCTAGAATGGGGACGGCGAGGCTCAGGCACCTCATTCTCTTCAGAAAGTGTAGATGCTGCTGTGCCTTCTAGACTAGTGAGGAGGTGTTGTGTTTCCAGGTTAGATCGTCCATTCTGTGCACACCAAAGAACTTCACTCTCTTCAAGAACCATTGATGGAGAGTGGCCAGTCTGTGCCTTCCTGAAGCACTGTCATCTCTTTTGTCGTGTCCACGTTCAGGCTCAGGTTATTGTTTCTGCACCATTTGAAATGTCGGCTCATCAGTGTTGCTGATGAGGCCAACCACTGTAGTATCATTAGTGAACTTGATGACGAGGTTTCAGCTGCATCTGGCTGTGCCGTTGTGCGTGAGCAGCATGAACCCAGCATGCACCACTGCTCAGAGTGATGGAGCTTGAGATGTTGCTGCCAACTTGGACTGACTGGGGTCCAAGATCCACTTACGGAGAGGGATGATGGGGTTAAACACTGAGCTGAAGTTGAAGAACAACAACAGGTGGGACAGGACAGAGAGAAGGGCCAAGGCTATAGCATCACCAGTAGAAGGGTTTAAGCAGTAGGCAAACTGAAAAGGGTCCAATCTAACTGAAAGATGAATTTTATACAATCCATTACCGGCTCTTCTTAGCACTTAACGATTGTTGGAATCAGTGCTGGTGGGTGGAAATCCTCTCCAATCCAGCACACCTTCCCCTAGGTAAGGGGCCCAAAGCTGCTCAGAATACTCCAGATGTGGGCTGACCAATGTTTTATAAAGCCTCAGTATTAAACCTTTGCTTCCATATCCTAGTCCTCCAGTTTCTGAATGCTCTTCCCATTTAGAAAACAATCTACTTTTTTTTTCTTTCTACCAAAGTGCATAACCATACGCTTCCCTAAACTACACTCCATCTATCACATCTGTGCCCATTCCCCTAATCTATCCAGATCCTTCTGCAGACTCATTGCTTCCTTCACCTTCCATGTGGCTTCCTATCATCCACGATCTTGGCTACAAAGCCATCAATTCCATCATTCGAATCATTAACATAGAACATGAAAAATAGCAAACCCAATACCGACCCCTACATAACACCATTAATCAACGACAGTCAAACAGAAAAAGCTCCCTTTATTCCCATCCTTTGCCTTTTGCCAGTCAGCCAATCTTCTATCTATGCTGGTATCTCCTATGTACTACCATAGTCTCTTATCTTGTTTAGCAGCCTCATATGTGGCATCCCATCAATGGCCTTCTGAAAGTCCAAGTAAACAATATCCATTGACACTTCTTTGTCTATAATGATTGTTATTTCATAAAATAATTCCAACAGACATGTCAGACAAAATTTCCCCTTAAGGAAACTGTGCTGACTTTGGCCCACAATGTTGTGCCAAACCATTTAAAAGGTATATTTTTTTAAAACCCAAAACGAATCCCTCCTACTTACACCTTGTCCATGTCCCTCCATCTTCCTCGTATCCGTGTGCCTATATAAACGTTTCTTAAAAGCCTCTCAACAACACACACAAAATGCTGGTGGAACACAGCAGGCTAGGCAGCATCTATAGGGAAAAGCACTGTCGACATTTCGGGCCGAGACCCTTCATCAGGACTAACCAAAAGGAAAGATAGTAAGAGATTTGAAAGTAGTGGGGGGAGGAGGAAATGTGTTGTTGTTTGAATTTCCAGCATCTACAGATTTCCTCGTGTTTGCTCTTAAAAGCCTTTAATGTATTTGCCTCCATCACCATACCAGGCATCTGCCACTCTGAGTAAAACATTTACCCCTCACATCCCCTTGAACCTTCCTCCCTCACCTTCAACACATGGCCTCTGGTATTAGACATTTCAATCCTGGTAAAAAGATACTCCCTGTCTTCTCTACCTATGCCTCTAATAATCTTGTAAACTTCTATCAGAGACCCCTTCAACCTCCACCTGTCCTGAGAAAACAAAGCAGGTTTGTCCAGGCTCTCATGATAGCACCTGCCCTCCAAACCAGGCGGCACCCTGGGAAGCCTCTTCTGCCCCCTCTCCAGAGGCTCAACATCCTTCCCACAGTGGAGCGACCAGAACTGCATGCGATGCTCCAAACGTGACCTAACTACAGTTTCATAAACCTGCAACATAACCTCTGCTCTTTTGTACTCAATACCTCACTAATACAAGCAAGCGTTGCATAAGCCTTCCTAACCACCCTATCGACTTGTGTAGCCACTTTCACGGAGCTATGAACTTGGACCCCAAGATCTCTCTGCTCAGCAACACTGTTAAGGATCTTACCCTTAACAGTGTAGTGTCTCTTTGCATTTGCCCTACTGAGGTGTAACACCTCACATTTATCTGGGTTAAAGTCCATCTGTCATTTCTCTGCCCATATCGGCAACTGATCTTTTTCACACTGTACTCTTTGCCAGTCTTCTACATTATCCACAACTCCACCAATCTCGGTATCATTCCCAAACTTACTAACCCACCCATCTACATTTTCATCCAGGTCATTTTTATATATTACAAACAACACAAGTACCAGCACAGATTGCTGCGGGACACCACTATTTATAGACCTCCAGCACGAATAAGTCTCCACGACCACTACCCTCGGTCTTCCCTGTGCAGCCAGTTCTGAATCCAAACAGCCAACTGGCCACGGACCCCTTGCATCTTAATCTTCTGGATGAGCCTCCCATGAGGGACTTTGTCAAACACCTTTTACTAAAATCCATGTAGACAACATCCTCTGCTCTACCTTTACCAGTCCCTCTCATCACCATGTCAAAAAACTCAATCAAGTTGGTAGGACACAACTTGCCTCACACAAAGCCACTCTGGCTCTCCCTAATTAGTCCGTGGGTTTCCAAATGCTCAGATATCCTATCCCTAAGAATTTTCTCCAGCAATTTCCCTACAACTGATGCGAGACTCACCGGTCTATAGTTCTCAGTTTTTTCTTAAATAGATGTATGACATTAGCCACTCACCTGTGCCTAGAGAGGATACGAAGATAGTGGTCGAGGCCCCAGCAATCTCATCCCTTGCCCTCTTCAGTAACCTGGGGTAAATCCCATCAGACCCTGGGGACTGATCCACGTTAATACTCATTCGGAGACCTAACACTTCCTCTTCCTTGACCTCTAAACACCCCAACATATTTATACACTCAGCACTGATCTCCTGGTCCTCCATACCCATTCCTTGGTAAGTACTGAAGTAAAGCCCTCATTAAGAACCTCACTCACGTTCTCCGCATCCAAGTAAATGTTCCCCTCCTTTATCCGTGAGTGATCCCACCATCTCTCTAGTTATCCTCTTGCTCTTGATGCAGGAATAGAATGTTTTGGAAAATATTTAAGCCATGTATTTCTTCTTCAAAATTAAACAAAACTGGAAGTGAACAGGGACTTTAATTGAATCAAAGTAGAGGTAAATAAACCCAAAGAAAGGAATACTGGTTCAACCTGCTTCACAGAAAAGCACCAGCACATTTGATAACAGGTATCAGATCAAATCTTACTAATTTAAAAGACAATTGAAGGACTTGGAAATCTAACAGAATAGTTGATCCACAAAAAATCCCAGAAAATGCTTGAGAACTCAGGCAGCATCCCTTAAATAGAAATAAAACCATAGAACATTACAACACAGAAACAGGCCTTTTGGCCCTTCTTGGCTGTGCCAAACCATTTTTCTGCCTAGTCCCACTGACCAGCACCTGGGCCATATCCCTCCAAACCCCTCTCATCCTGTCCAAGTATAGAAGAAATAACTCCAGTAGTTTTCATTTTTTCCTCTCTTCTGTCTGACTTCTATTACTTGTCCTTCGGACAAATTAGAGACCAGTAGTAAGCTTTCAGCACTTTCTCTTAGTCGACACCCACCTTCTTGTCTCCACTCTATCCCTGACTCGCTTTTCCTCTCTATCAGATCTGAAGAAAGGTCATCAACTTGACACATCAGATCTTTTTCCTGTCTCCAAAGATGCATTCGACCTGCTGGGTACTTTCAACATTTTCTGTTCTTGTTTCAGATTTTCAGCATCTGTAGTTATTTATTTGTTTCAAGGATAATTTATCTGTTCAACTCTAAGATTTTGCCTAACTGGCCAAGTCTATCCAGGATTGTCAGCTTTAATTTGGGTTTTCCAGCATCTGAAATATGTTCTCTTTTGCTCAAAGAAGTAACGATTTGCAATAAATAGGGTAAGATAAGATCCTGGAAGAGCCACATTGAATTCCACAAGAAAGGAGTGTAAAAACTGGTTTTAATTGTTCCTAGTGACAAATATTCAATGGGTGTGTTGTAGGGAGGCTCAGTCTGTGAGTTAGTTGTCTCCCTGCATGTATAAATTGCCAAAATTGTGCATGTACATGGACAGCAATTTTATAACCTATACAATGTCTCATTAAATACATGGAGGAAACAGGCTTATTTATAAGAATCAGAATCAAGTTTAATATCACCGGCATATGTTGTGAAGCTTGTTGTTTTGTGGCTAAAGACTAGTTTTTACATTACAGCTCTACTATTAATAGAAAGCAATGATATCCAATTATAGTTTACAGACTTAAATATGATTTGTTGACTAACTTCTGTCCACTTCAAGCCAAAACTCCAGATTTAGAGATTTAAGTGTCTGTACCAGATCTTGGGCTTCTGACTTCATTACCACAGTTTGAGGGGCTAGCAAAGTCTCATACCTTAACAGGTAACTCGCCTAATTAAAGAGATTAAAGTCAGTACATTTGCCATGATGTTCTTGTTGAACTTGATTTACATTTGTCCACTCTAAAGCCTTATTATGACCACATACAGGATGCCATTGCTTTCTATGGGGTGCCTATTTGGTAGACAGCCAGGCCTGAAGTGCCACATATCAAAATGACTTGAAGGTTAAACAAGAATGATGACCATCACCGATGCTAAGGATATGGCCGTTCCAACCTGGTGCTCAAGTCTGCATTTGTTGGAAATTGGTTTATAGTCAGCAGATTTAACCCTTCCGTGCTTTTCCAGCTCATTGTACCCACAGAACAATCCTGAGAACTTTCTGCTTTTTTTCACAAGTTTTAGAAAAATAAATAAAAAACTTGTATCTAGACATAGAGAGCACATGTTGACTTGCTCAGCAAAGTGCTTAATCATTGAAAATAATATAATAAGTGTATTTTGTAACGTGGAGCTGCCACTGTCAATTTGTCAGACAATCTCCGATACATTACAATATAATGAGCAAGTAACCTGCTTCTGTAACACCGACTAGACTCTGACAATAATTCCTTCTCTCTTCTTCAAATAATATCATGTGATCTTTGCGGCAATACTGAAGGGCAGATGGAATCTTTGTGTAATATCTCATCCAAAACTTAGAACCCCAGCCATGTACACAAAATGCTGCAGAAATTCAGCAACTCAGCAGCATCTATGGACAGGAATAAACTGCCCTGATAAAGGGTCCCAGCCCAAAATGTCAACTCGAGGAAACCTGCAGATGCTGGAAATTCAAACAACATACACAAAATGCTGGTGGAACACAGCAGGCCAGGCAGCATCTATAGGGAGAAGCACTGTCGACGTCTCGGGTTGAGACTCTTCGTCAGGACTAATCGAAAGGAAAGATAGTAAGAGATTTGAAAGTAGTGGGGGAGGGGGAAATGCAAAATGATAGGAGAAGACCGGAGGGGATGGGATGAAGCTAAGAGTTGGAAAGGTGATTGGCGAAAGTGATACAGAGCTGGAGAAGGGAAAGGATCATGGGACGGGAGGCCTCGGGCCTCGGGAGAAAGAAGCGGGGGGGGAAGCACCAGAGGGAGATGGAGAACAGGCAAACAGCTAAATATGTCAGGGATGGGGTAAGAAGGGGAGGAGGGGCATTAATGGAAGTTAGAGAAGTCAATGTTCATGCCATCAGGTTGGAGGCTACCCAGCCGGTATATAAGGTGTTGTTCCTCCAACCTGAGTTTGGATTCATTTTGGCACTTATCCTTGTAAGCAGAACAAGTGCTACACCTGCACTTACACTTCCTCCCTCACCACCATTCAGGGCCCCAGACAGTCTTTCCAGGTGAGGCGACACTTCACCTGTGAGTCGGTTGGTGTGGTATACTGTGTCCGGTGCTCCCGGTGTGGCCTTTTATACATTGGTGAGACCCGACACAGACTGGGAGACTGTTTCGCTGAGCACCTATACTCGGTCCGCCAGAGAAAGCAGGATCTGCCAGTGGCCACACATTTTAATTCCATGTCCCATTCCCATTCTGATATATCTATCCATGGCTTCCTCTACTGTCAAAATGAATCCAGACTCAGGTTGGAGGAACAACACCTTATATACCGGCTGGGTAGCCTCCAACCTGATGGCATGAACATTGACTTCTCTAACTTCTGTTAATGCCCCTCATCCCCTTCTTACCCCATCCCTGACATATTTAGTTGTTTGCCTGTTCTCCATCTCCCTCTGGTGCTTCCCCCCCCCCTTTCTTTCTCCCAAGGCCTCCCGTCCCATGATCCTTTCCCTTCTCCAGCTCTGTATCACTTTCGCCAATCACCTTTCCAGCTCTTAGCTTCATCCCACCTCCTCCGGTCTACTCCTATCATTTCGCATTTCCCCCTCCCCCCACTACTTTCAAATCTCTTACTATCTTTCCTCTTGGTTCGTCCTGACGAAGGGTCTCGGCCCAAAACGTCGACAGTGCTTCTCCCTATAGATGCTGCCTGGCCTGCTGTGTTCCACCAGCATTTTGTGTTTGTTGCCAAAATGTCAACTGCTTGTTCTCTTCCATAGACTCTGCCTGACATTCTGAGCTCCTCCAGACTTTGTGTGTGTTAATTAAGATTTCCAGCATCTGCAGAATCTCTTCTGTTTAGAACCCAAGCACTTCTTCGTTACTCCCTGCGTTGCCAGCCTCAACATTTCTACTCAAGTCTCTGCAGGAGGCCCAAACTGACTCAGCCTGACACTCGTGTCCCTCAACACATCCACAAGGAATGCAAGAGAATCTTCTTGCAAGAAAATATTAACAGAAAAAAATCAGAATTATTGTTTAGAAAGTAATAAGAGTAGAACTATTTTATACATTTATGTAAAGTACAGGCAAATCTGACATCTAAATTTCCACATTTTAATTACATGATAACTACCTCATTTGTTTAACCTGCTCTTCAATATCCTTTATTTTTCCTTCCAAGGTGAATTTTGTTCTTTGTTGCTTGTCACTGAGGTTCTGAATCCCTTCACGTATTTTCACCAGTTCAGCCAACAGCTTGGCAATGCCTGAATCACACCTATGGGAGGAATTACTGACAGAATCACTTAACACCCTCATCATCTGGTGGACTATTAACTCAAAAATCTGCAGCTGACATTATTTTGAATTAGTTTATCAGATGCAAAGCTGAGCACAGCCAGCTCTGCTATGTCTCATAAAGTGCAAGCAGCAGGTACAATTTCTTGCTTCCAGATCCTGCTTGTGGTATTTCAACTTGATCTTCAAGTTCTGAACAAAAGGGTGAAAGTTTCCCTCATAATTATTCTGAACAAAGTAAGACTAGTTTGAACTGGGTCAGTACAGTACCCAATCACCAAAAAAAAGCAACCAGTAATTTAAATTATTAATGTGACTACATTAATTCCATGATGAAAGTGAAACAATGAACCTTTCTCCTCGATCAGTTCTTTTTTATTTTAATCTTTCTGAAGTATTAGTCTAGAAAATATAATAGGTTACTGAGTTAGTGGTCAGCTTTGGAATGTGCTTTTGTATCAGAAGTTCCTGATTTTCTCTGATACCAAATACAACAGGTGACAGACAGATTGGTTTGAAACAAATCAAAGACCAAAGGAGGCTTAAACTATTAACTACAGACTTTAGCGTTGTGTGTTAAAAAGAGAATAAAGAACAGTACATTGTATAAAGGGATCATTCCTGCCCATCAGATTCTGTCTCATTTCAGTATTAGGAAGGAGCTGGGAGTTGGCTTCCCGTTTATCTTTCAGGGCAAACTGTGGGTTCTGGTGTGAAGAACAGTGTTACCTGTTGCTGTATGAACAGTAAAAGGCAACACCGATGATCTATAATAACACACACAAATTGCTGGGGGAACGCAGCAGGCCAGGCAGCATCTATGGAAAAGAGTGAACAGGCAACATTTTGGGCCGAGACCCTTCGTGAGGGCTGAAGAGGAAGGGGAGGTCAGAATAAGAAGGTGGTGGGAGGAGCGGAGGAAGATGGCAGGTGGTAAGTGAAACCGGGACAGGAGGGATGGTGAAGTCAAGAGCTGGGACGTTGATCGGTGGAAGAGAAAAGAGCTGGAGAGGACAGATGACCATGGCAGGAAGGGAAGCGGGAGGAGCACTGGAGGGAGCTGATGGGCAGGTATGGAGATAAAGTGAGAGAGGGAAACAGGAACAGGGAATGGTGGGGGGGGGGGGCAATTACCGGAAGTTCGAGAGATTGATGTTCATGCCAGCAGGTTGGAGGCTATGGGGATGGTAAGTAGAATTGAAATGAAATGAATGGCTACTGGGACATCCTGCTTATTGTGGCCCTGTATATTTCTCAGAAAATGTCTTCAGAATTGTTTGCAAAATCAGTACTTGAAGGTTCATTTTATTATCAAAGTAGTATGCAGTGTACAACTGTGAGATTCGTCTTCTCCTGATAACCACAAAAAAAAAGAAAAACATCAACTTCCCCACCCCCCCACAAAAAACTAACAAATTGTGGAAAAGAACAGCAACACAATGATCAAACCCCCACCCCATGCAAGAAGAAACAATCATGCAATGACAACAAGAGTAGCAACCACCCCCTCCCCACACACACAGAAAAACAAATGGTGCAAACTGCAAGAACGTAAAACCCCAACCCCCCCCCCCCCACACACAAAAAAACCCTTACAAATTGTGCCAAATTAAATCGCAACAAGAAAGAATGGATGAAAAACACGGAATATAAAAGACACAAAACCAAAGAGTCCATTTGAATCCATAAATCACAGGCTATGTTTAGTAGTGAACATAAATAATGCTCCATCAAAATAAGCTGTGCTCTGAGCATTCATAACAAGTTTGTTTTAAGATTTCTTTAAAATAAGGAATGTAATATATCGCACAGATACACCCAACAAATTCCTGCTCACAAATGAGAGCACCATTAGCTAATTCAGTGCAAAATGTCTCAGGCTGCTCCAAGTGGGCCAGCCTGCTTTTCCAGTCTTGCCTTGCCACTCCAATGCCAGCCAGATGGTGCATTTCAATGGATTTCAACATGCTATTAATTCCTTGGCTCCCATTGTCCAGTGTCCGAATTTGGTCTCGCAGCACTTCACGTAAATCCAAAGTAATTATTTTTTAAATCATAATTAAAGTACATAATTAAACATATATCCAATTATACCATAGGTAAGTATTGCCTATGTGTTGTAAGAATAAATAGTTCCTGAGTTTCTATACATCTCAATCTAGAGTCTAAATGCTGAGGGTTTAAACTCCATTCTTTGACTTGATGATCACTTCCACTTTATAATATTGTAATTGCTACTTCTCAGATGAGACGTGAGCAAAGTTCTCTTCAGTCTGCTGGAGTGATTGTATAAGTTTCCAAGATAGAGTGTTTGAGATGAAACTTTAGTACTGTCAAGTCAGGTGATAATGAATCAGTAATAATTTGTTAATGCAAGAACAATGTCCAATGTTTGTTGGACAATGTTTGTTTCCATTTTATAAGTACTTAGAGGGCAAAATGAAGGTAGTTTTAATGTTCTGCAGCCTGTAGTTTATTGTTCTGAACTGTTAGCACATTTCTTTATATGCTCTGTATTTTGGGAGACAGCGTTTTAGTTATCTATGATACATTCTTTTAACTACACAATTCTCTGTGGAATTCTGTTTATTCCTGGAGGGAAAGGGGCTATCAAAACATTCACGAGGAAGGTTTTGCTAACTCATATTCTCCTGACTGACTAACTTCCCAGAGAGGTGGAAGATCCACATCTGAAAATAGTTGTGTCAAAGCCAGAATTCACGAGAGAGATAATATCACAAACTGGTTTTGACACCACCTGCACTAGCAGTGTGTGACTGCCAAGTGCACTTTAGCCTTATGCCTAGACTCATTCCAGGCTGCAGCTCATCTGTGACTATTACACATGTAAATATTTGCTTCCTAGCCATTTTTTATTCTCTGGTTTTTGGTCTTTCTTTTCTCATAAATTGGGTTGTTTGGGTTTCTTGCTTTGTGGCTGCCTGTGAGCACGCAAATTTCAAGGTGTATAATTTATACATTCCTTGATATTAAATGTGCTTTGAATCTTTGAATCTTCTAGTGATAAAGTAATTTATCATGATCTTGCTATATGTCCCACAAAGTAATTTCCAAGTACTTTGACAAGACTCTAAGGTCCATCTCCAAGTACTGAGAAAGATCCTCAGAATAAAGGGACAACCTTTAACTGAGTTGATTAAGGATTTCTTAAGCCAGGCAACTGTGAAGCTGTGGAAAGGATTTGCAAAGGGGCCCAAGTCATTTGGTCTAATTAGGGCAGAGATATATAGGTTTTTCATTAGTAAGGGTCTAGGGTTACCAATTGATTAGGGTTAAGAGGAGAAGGCACAAGAACTGTGTTGAATAGGAAAATAAACACCCATGATTGAATGGTGGAGTAGATTCAATGGGCTGAATGGCCTAATTCTACATCTATACATTGTGATTGAAATATGGTTCTTCAGTGGCACTTTGCAGTCCGTTTCACCTTACCATCATTGTAATTCTTGCCTCCAGGTGCTAAACACAAATAAAAAATTTGTCCTAGATGCAAGTTGCACGCTTTCCCCAGACTATGAGCGCCTGGCTTTTACACAGCCTGCACGTACAAATGAGACGTTGGCATGGATTTGACGCCTGCCACAGGGCTGCTGGCATCTTTGGCTGTGGACAAACTTGGTTGACAGCAGTATTGAATGGTCGAGTTAAATGTCCCGATTTAACTCCACATTGCCCTTGACTGGTTTATTCTTATTTAGGTATATTGTCAGCTAGCCACAATGCCACATTGGGAACTTTCCGGTTTATGAACGGGTCTCAAGAAGGGAACCCTGGAGAGGTCCTGAATGTAGTTACGAAATGCGCCAAGGTGCACAAAGGGAAAGCCTGCATTGGATAGATACATCACATGATATCTCCCAATGCATTGTAGCCTAGGCAACGAGGAAAACTGTAACCTTGGTTACAGCTGGCTCTCATTCTTGAATAGGATGCATATGAATGAGGAATGAAAGAAAAAGAAGTTTTGCAACCCCTCAGGGGGTGTCTTAAAGTGCAGTGACTGCTTGCTGCGGGGAAAGCTGGCAAGCAGTAAAAAACTCTAAAAAAGAACACCAATGCCCAGCTAATCTCTTCTAGGGTATGGCAACGAGTTAGGGGATTTAAAATTAAACATAAGAGATTCTGCAGATGCTGGAAATCCAAAGCAACAGACACAAAATGCCGGCAGAACTCAACAGGCCAGACAGCATCTATGGGAGGAGGTAGTGACGACATTTCGGGCCGAAACCCTTCATCAGGATTCTGCAGATGCTGGAAATCCAAAGCAACAGACACAAAATGCTGGCAGAACTCAACAGGTCAGGCAGCATCTATGGAAAAGAGTAAACAGTCGATGTTTCAGGCTGAGACCCTTCATCAGGACTGGGACAAAAAGACGAGAAGTCAGCAAGAAGATGGGGGGAGGGGAGGAAGAACAACAAGGTGGTAGGTGATATGTGAAACCAAAAGAGGGGAGTGGTTAAATAAAGAGCTGGGAAGTTGATTGGTCAAGGAGATAAAGAGATGGAGAAGGGGGTATCAGATAGGAGAGGAGAGAAGCCCATAGAAGAAAGGGAAGGGGGAGGAGCACTGGAGGGAGGTGATGGGCAGGTAAGGAGATAAGGTGAGCAAGGGAAACGGGAATGGGGAATGGTGAAGTAGGCAGGGAGGGACAATTATCAGAAGTTCAAGAAATCAATGTTCACACCATCAGGTTGGAGGCTACCCAGACAGGATGTTGCTCCTCCAACCTGAGTGTGGCCTCATCACAGCAGTAGAGGAGGCCATGGACTGACATGTTGGAATGGGAATGGGTGGCCACCAGGAGATCCCACTTCTTCTGACAGATGGAGTGTAAGTGCTCAGCGAAGCAGTCCAGTCCAGTGTGGCCTCCTGTATATTGGTGAGTCCCGAGGTAGACTGGGAGACCGTTTCACCGTAACAAGCCACTGCTCACCCTCTTTCACTCCAAAGAGAAAAGTGCTAACTCACTCAGCCTATCCTTACACATGCTTTCTAGTCCAGGCAGCATCCACACACTTCCTATAACGAGGTGACTCCAAATGTGGTGTTGCCAATATTATCTTGCAGCTCTTGAACTCAATCCCCAGCCAATGAAGGCCAACACACCGTACGTTTCCCAACAACCCCATCAACTTGAGGGATCTAAGGACATGGATTCCAAGATCCCTCTGTTCCTCCACACTGCAAAGAATAATCCTACATTCTGCCTTCAAATTCGACTTAACAGTTCACACTTTTCCGGACTGACCTCCATCTGCCACTTTGCATCCTGTCGTTGTCTCATTGCAACCCACGACAACCCTCCATACTAGCCACAACTCCATTAACCCTGATGTTATCTGCAAACTTATTAACTCACCCTTCCACTTCTTCGTCCAAACCATTTATAAGACAGATCCCGGCGAAACATCAGTGATCTCCAGGCAGAATAGACTCATCTACAACCACCCTCTGCTTCCATGGGCAAGCTAATTCTGTAACCACACTGCCAAGTTTCCATGGAAACATGCCTCCTGACTTTCTGAATGAGCTGAGCACGGGGAGCTTGATCAAACACTTCACCAAAATCCATATTCACCACATCCACTGCTCTACCATCATCAATCACATCCTCAAAGAATTCAGTCAGGCTCATGAAGCATAACCTGCCCCTCCCAAAGCCATGCTGACTATCCCCTAATCCAACTATGTTTTTCCAATTGTTCATAAATCCTGTCAGAATCCTCTCCAATAACCTGCCACCACTGAAGTAAGACTCACTGGTCTATAATCGCCAGGATTATCCCAACTCCATTTCTTGAACAAAGGAATAACACTCTCTACGTGTTATTCATTCATCCATTCATCCCTCCCCATTGATCTCCCTCCTGGCACTTAGCTCTGCAAGGAGGGCAAGTGCTGCACCTGCCCCTGCACTTGCCTCATCACCATTCAGGGCTCCAAGCAGTCCTGTCAGCTGAGGCGACACGTCACCGTTGAGTCTGTCAGGGTCACCTACTGCATCCGGTACTCCCATTGCAATATCCACCATATCAGTGAGACCCAAAGTAGACTAGGTGACTGCTTCTTCACTCCGTCTGCCACAAAAGGCAGTGTTTCCTTATGGCCATCCATTTCAATTCAACTTCCCATTCCCATATTTTGGCCATGGCCTCCTCTACTGGTACAATGAGACCACTCTCAGGTTGGAGAAGCAACGCCTCATATACTGTTTGGGTAGCCTCCAACTTGAAAGCATGAACATTCATGACTCTAACATTGGTAATTTCCCTTTCCTTGCCACTTCGCTCTTTTTCCTTTGCCCATTCTGGCACCCCTCTTACCCCTTCTCTTCTCCTCACCTGTCCAACATCTCCCCTGGTGCTCCTCTTTCCCTTCCTCCCCGGTCCACTGCCCTCTCCTATCAAATTCCCTGCTCTTTAGCCCTTTGCCTCGTCACTTATTACTTTCCGCCTTCTCAATTCATCCACCCTTCCACCTGTCACTTGCCAACTTGTACTCCTTCCCCTCCCCACATCCCTTCTGGTCCTGATGAAGGTCTCAGACCAAAATGTTGATTGTTTACTCCTCTCCATGGAGGCTACCTGACCTGCTAAGTTCCTCCAGCATTTTGTGCGTCTTGCAGGAGATTAAAAGTAATCCTTTCAGTATCACTCTGTGAGATTATAACGTAAATGGATATCAAATGTACATAGAATGGGTTGTGGTCGAGGAGCATGGTCCTTAGGATCAAAGAATGTTTGAGAAAGTCAGAGTAGTCAGTCAGCCCCTGTAGAATGCAGAATAGCAATGGAGAGAGCAAGAAGTGCTGGAGAGGTGATGTCACACTGGAGATGTCGAAAACCTCTGGAGATGTCTGGTGGGATGGAAGGTGAGGACAGGGAGAACCTTGTTCTGTGAGGAGAAGAGAATCGGAATAAAGTTTATTATCACTGACGTGTCCTGAAATTTGGTGTTTAGCGACAGCAATGTAGTGCAAAACATAGAAGTTATTAAGTTCCAAAAATAAATCGTGGGAAAGACAAATAATGAGGTAGTGGACTGTTCAGAAATCTGATGGTGAAAGGGAAGAAGCTGTTCCTACAAAACGCTGATTTTGGGTCTTCAAGCTCCTATAGTCATCCAGGTGGGTAGTCACATGAAGAGGGCATGTCCCAAAGATGGAGGGTCCTTAATTATGGATGCCTCCTTCTTGAGGTACCACTTGCTGAAGGTATCCTCGATGGTGGGCGGGTTGTGCCCGCAATGGAAGTGACTGAGTCGAGAGCGCTTGGCATCTTCTCACGGTCCTGTGCATTAGAGGCCCCACACCAGCCTGTGATGTAACCAGTCAGAACGCGTTCCACTATATACCTGGTGAAATTTTCAATAATCTTGATGGCATAACAAAGTCTCTTAGAAACAGAGAAGTGCAGTTGTAGAAGAGGGTGTCGTCATGAAGTAGGGGAATACAGGTGGCCCCGTTTTTCAAGCGTTCGCTTTATGACAGCTCGCTGTTATGAAAGACCTACATTAGTTATATGTTTTCGTTAGCCAAAGAGTGTTTACACTTTTACGAAAAAGGCAACGCGTGCCCCGAGCAGCCAAGCTCCTCCCCCGGAACTGCATTCTAGCCTCCATTGCTTAAACACATGCCTGTGAGCATCTGTGCTTTATGTCGGTTTATTTTGTGCATCCGTTAGCAAGATGAGTTCTAAGGTATCGGAAAAGCCTAAAAGAGCTCATAAGGGTGTTACACTTAGCGTAAAACTAGACATAATTAAGCGTTTCAATCATGATGAATGAAGTAAGGACATTCTCCACGTGCTGAACTTGCCTGCTTCCACCATTCGCACTATTTACACGCAGAGAAAAAGAATCTTGGAAGCTGCCAATGTTACTGTTGGCTCTGCTCGTAGCAAAGTGGTCACTTGTAGTCAGCATTCAATAATGAATAAAATGAAAAGCCTGGTGCTTGAGTGGATTGATGGGTGTACAAAGCGTGGTTTTCCGTTGAGTTATCTTATACTTAAGGAGAAATCAGTCAGTCTTTTTAATAAGCTGAAACAAAGCACTGGACGATGGTGATGAAAGTGTTGTGAAAGTGGAATTTAAACGTAGTCATGGGTAACACACCATCATCAGTGATGTGTATTTATCAGATCATTCCTGCTTTTACTATATGTTATTGTTATTTTAGGTTTTATGTGTTATTTGGCATGATTTTGTAGGTTAATTTTTGGGTCTGGGAACGCTCATGAATTTTTCTCATATAAATAAATGGTAATTGCTTCTTCACCTTATGACATTCCAGCTTACGAACTGTTTCATAGGAATGCTCTACCTTCGGATAGCTGGGGAAACCTGTACTTGGTTAAGGAAAACTGAGGGCATTGGGACCATTTCTGTGAAGGTGGCCTCTGAGTGAATCTGATGAAGCATCCTGCTCTGTGCATAGGAATTCATCGCTGCCAAATGGGTGCCACTCATGGCACCTGCATTATCGAACTCAGAACTGTACTGAGTGTTTTGTCTTATTGTTCCCACTCGGACTGGGCCAAGTCACATCAGTGTGCTACTTTTGCTAAGATGTGTTGTTACAGTTCTTTTTCTGTTCATTATTACAAATAATTCTCACAGGAGAATCTGAATTTGTCTATAATTTTCTAAACAATGTGAATATATCAACTTAAAATTATTATTATAATCTGGTTTATCCTGCCAAAGTTTAATTTGAGGCCACTCCACCCGTTTTACAATTATAACTTTATAATCACAGAATGGAATCCATTGGGAGAGATTTCTATTTTTGTATCCAGACCAATTGTAAAGTTGGAACTGATTAAATTGACAGGTTTAGTGTTGTTTAATTGTGCAAAAGGAAAGAGAGCATGACCAGAAATTTAAAGTTACAGCCAACAATAAACCCAGACTCTCAATAACTCCAGACAAGCTTTTCACTCATATTAACAGTGAAGTAAATGATAATTTTCTCAATTGAACTTTGTAAACTGATAGAATAATGATAGCAATCCACTCAATCCCAACTTAAAATTACTCAACATCTGAGCGATTTTTTTCACTAAAATACTGGCAGACTATGATTTGGTGATAGGTTGCCAACACACCACCCTCTCCGTGAATTCTCAGTCGGAGTTGTGCTGATGAGGAGATTTAACTTGTGGGCCAGATACTTACTGTATAACACAAAGACAGGCAAAAACTTAGTATCAGCAACCCATACTAACCAGTCAGTTCCTAAAGATCAATACTCCTCCAGTTCTGCCCCCCCAAGAATATATCTGTTCTGACAAAACATCTATTGACTGAAGAGGATAAGAAAGTGCAATTAATATGAAAGTGTTATTCATGCATCAACATTTTTAAACTTAATTTGCACTGGGTCTACTTATCATTCATTTGTAATTCACATTTCTTTTAACCATTCAATAGAGATGGACATTTTTGGCAAAAGTGCTCTTTCCACTTTGTAACTTTGGTACAACTGAACAACTTATTAGACTACTTCACCGACAGAGGCCAGATTTACAGAGCAGTGAATTTAGATTATTAAACATTATGGAAGTGGTATTTGATTTGACTTTTGCCTGGGATTATTTTATGTTCTCAGTCGACCATACCTTTGGCCTCTGGAATAGCAGCATTTAGCTCTCCTGGTTGCTGCTCTGCAGTTATTTCTCTATCACAGAAAAGAAAGAAAGATGTGTATTCATACACACACCTTCAAGGACATAACTAAGTGCTTTACAGCTGCTTGAGTACTTTTTAAAATGTTGACCATGTGGTGTGCAAAGCAAGAGATATACAGAGATAGCAGACAAGCAGCTTCCAATACCTATTTTAGTACTTCTGTGCAAGGGCTAAATTTAGACGGGACACTAGGGATAACAACTTCTTTTGTCCCACAGACACTGCTCGATCTGCTGAGTTCCTCCAGCGGGTTGTTTGTTGCCATAAATCCCAAGCTACTCTTCAGTGAGTGCAGATGCGGGAACCTGGAGCAAACAAAGTGGTGGGGGAGTTCAGCAGTCGAGTGCTATCCGTCAGGGGGTGGGAATTGTTGGTGTTTTGGATCAGAACTGAGAGTCAAGGGATGAGACAGCAGAGACACAAAGACTGTAATAACAAGAGGCGGTGGCTGGAATCTGACGATTCGCAGAGCAGCTGTGCTTTGTCCGCAATGGTTGTCCGTTCTCCCGGTTGCATGCTATTTCATTTCCACTCTGACCTGTCCATCCTTGGCCTTTTCTACTCAGAGTAAGGCCCATCACAAACTGGAGGAACAACACCCGGTTAATCTGCAACCCAATGGTAACCCTTACTCAAACCGTTTTCCTCAATGCCTCTCTTTCCATCTCATTCACCTCTGGTCCCCCCGATATTTGTCCACTTTCCCACACTCCCCTCCATCACTCATTTTTACCCCACCTCCCTCCTGGTTCTATCCACCTACTACAGACACATTTCACCCACCAGATCCTATCCCTTATTGGTTCTATCTGCCATTTGCCTCTCTCCTAATGGCTCCCACTGTCGTTTTCCTTACTTGTCAGATTCGGATAACCTTTGTGCTTCTACACTTTTACCCCTCCCATCTGCTTTCACCTACCTCAGTCTCCCAACCACCCCCTCCCCATTTGGCTCCAACCCCGCCATTGTCCTTCACCCTTCCTCGGTCCACTGACCACCCGTCTCACCATTCCCACTCTCTTTATACTGACTGTCTTCTGTCTCAACCTGAAACATTCACTCCCATCCCCCCTTCTCAGAAAAGCCATTTGACTCACTATGTTCCCCCAGTATATTGTTTATTCCTCTGTTCTCTAGGCTTCTCCACTAGGCTCTTTCCGTTCCACCCAAGAGAGCAAACAGAGCCACGTTTGAAATACAGACATCTCTGAAAGCATTCCCCCCAGCAGAGCACTGGCTCAAGTCTCTAAACAGGTTTTGAGCTCACAACCTTCTGGTTCATATGTAGGAGTTATATCATTCAAAAGCTTCCTCGCAACCATATGTGGTCCTGTACTATCTGAAGAATATTAAACTGCACATCTGTAAACTCAGGCATACTGTTTTAAAGGAATCCTATTTCTTGCATATGGAAGCAGTTAATCATTCATTCTATGCTTACAAAAGAAAGAGAATAAAGAAAAATAGAGAGAATCAGGAAACACTGAAATGATTATTAATTGCTTTCTGCTTAACACAGCCCGCAGAATAGACAGAGGACGACGGCCAATCAGCCGAGCAAGGCTGTGTATATTCTGCAATCAACGGCTCTCCTTGAGCCCTAAAGGTCTCTTTCTACTTAGGAGAGGTCAAAGCAGACTATGATGAATATGCTTACCATTCATTTGCTTGTGTTCAATCACATCAGCTCCCCACTCAAGCTCAGCATCATCCAGGGCAGGGAAGCCCGCAGGTGCCCTGCCTATGGAGCCTATTACCACTCTCTCCTCCACTGGTGCAAAATTGAAAGGACACTCCAAAGCAGTTGACTGATATGGTTTTGAGAACCTGTCTCTCCATAACGGATTGAGCCAGATACAATCAGAGACTCTTAGGTAGGTACATGGAGCTTAGAAATGTAGAGGGCTATGTGAAAGGAAATTCTAGACTGTTTCTAGAGTAGGTTATATATGGTCAGCACAACATTGTGGGCTGAAGGGCCTGTATTGTGCTGTAGATCTCTATGGTTTCTATAACAATTATTATCAAGAGGAACAGGGGAAAACACATCAAGAAAATGATACTGCAACCAAATTCCCCCTCAATTCAAACAGCACAGCAATTTAGACTTCTAATACCATTTATTTATCTCCGCTGGGTTAATTTTCTGGGATTCACTACCCACCACAAGGCCAATAGAAGTTCAAAGAGAGGTCCTAACAGTATATATAAAAATAACATATGGAACACATTTTCGATCTCCCCTGCAATATGTTTATTTTAAAGGCTGAAGTTTGTTCCTAAGTGTTCTCTTGCAAATGTAATTATGGTATTTGCTGCACAAGGAAGCAGCTTGATCTTTACAGCTTGAAATTTTCCTCAAAAATAATTAACTGTCGTTTGTGATACAATAGAGTTCTTTCAACAGAGGAGGCTGCTGCTGTGAGATGTGGGAAAATTAAAGCACAACTCAGACAATGTGTAAACTGAAAAGGAAATCTAAACTCAAAGCGATAAACTGTGTCAGGAAACATTAAACTTTAGTTTCACCACTATTTTATAGAGTCTTCACTGGTTAATTTTACCTACAGTAACTCACTGATAACCTATAACTAGCAGAATTACTTTTTAAACACAGAGTCACAATATTAAAAGGGCTCTGTTACAATACAAAATCCAGCAGATAATATAGTGATCCAAACCAGTCTGAAGTCAACTACTAAATTATGGATAACAAATGTTTTAAAGAAGTATTTGTAAATTAAATGCTTTTGTATTAAATGAAAACTGTTTCTCACATATAATGGTAGCATCCGTTAGTCTCACGAGACCATGGATCTGCGCCTGGAATGGTTTCCAGAACGTAGGCCTGGGCAGGGTTGTATGAAAGACCGGCAGTTGCCCATGCTGCAAGTCTCTCCTCTCCACGCCACCGATGTTGTCCAAGGGAGGGGCAAAGGCTGATACAGCTTGGCACCGGTGTCATCACAGGAGTTGCCAGGATGAGGTTGAAGGCAACGTCGGACTGCCTCAGGGACTCCAGCTCTGGATTTGTCCTCAGGGTTTACTCCCGAAGCCTTTCCCAAGAGCAGGTATGGCCGCAAGGCAGCGGAAGTTTGAAATCAGAGTTTTCCCTCTCTTAGACAGACTGCCTTCCCAGGCTGACGAGTTCCATCTACCCGAAGCACAGGCTTTAAGGCGCCAGGACCCACCTTCACCCCTTCTCCTGTCAGTAGAAACAGTTCCGCCGGGCTTAGAGGCTAAGCCACCCAAGAAGGCCAGGATGCTGCCTGACCTGCTGAGTTCATCCAGCTTGTTTGTACGTCAAGAAGGCCAGGAGTTGGACTTGGTTGTCAGAGGATATTTGAGGAGCAATTTTAGGTCGTGGGAGCTTGTCCCCACTACCACTCCTCGGCTTGACAACCTTGGAACATACATATAATGATGTACAAAACCAACGATGTAAAGCTGAAAACTTGATATAGCTAACGAGATGTAGAATTTGTGCTAAAACATAACCACTTCCTACAGAGTTCATTAGCAGAAACGACTTCATTTATTTTATCGAGATACAGTGCAGAAGTAGCCTTTCTGGTCCTTTGAGCTGTTCCACCCAGTAATCCCCTGATTTATTCCAACCCTAATCATGGGATAATTTATAATGCGCAATTGACCTACCTATTGGAATGCATTTGGACCGTGGGAGGAAACCGGAGCACCTGGAGGAAACCCACGAGGTCAGGGGAGAACGTACAAACTCCTTACGGGCAGTGGCAGGAACTGAACCTGGTAATCTTACCACTACGCTACCATGGCAACCCACTGACATCACTTAATCTAAAGAAAGGTCAGGCAGCATCTGAAAAACCGTGAGAGTGAGGAGGGCACACAAAATGCATGAGGAACTCAGCAGGTCAGGCAGCATCTATGGAGGGGAAGTTTGGGCCAAGACCCTTCTTCAGGACCTTCACAGAAGCTGCTTGACCTGCTGAGTTCCTCATTCTGTACGTCTTACTCAGGATTTCCAGCATCTGCAGAATATGTTGTGTTTACGAGAGTGCGGGGCCTATTTTTAGTTGCTAATGCCCACACCTGCATTGCTAAAAAGGCTGACTGAGGCCATGTGTATTGGAAAGAACGTTAGTAGCAGAAAATTCTAGAGTGTGCAGAAGGTGGAAATGAAACACACGATGGTTCTGTGCCACAGCTGGGCTTGTGAGTTTGTCAGCCACAGACCCAATCAGGCCTACGGCAAAGAGAAAGGAGGCTGAATTGGAAATTTAATTTTAATTTATTTGATACAGCACTGAGTAGGCACTTTGAGTCACACTGCCTAGCAATAACCCCCTCCCCCGATTTAATCCAGGCCTAATCACGGGACAATTTACAGCAACCGATTAACCTAACTACCTGTACGTCTTCAGACTGTGGGAGGAAACCGCAGCACCCGGTGGAAACCTACCCTGCCACCGGGAGAACGTACAAACTCCTTACAGGCAGTGGCCAGAATTGAACCCGGTCGTCTGTATTGTAAAGCGTTGTGCTAACCAGTATGTGATCATGGGGAAGACTGGAACATTTTGGGAGGGGGTGGAGATTGTAGTTGGTGAAGATTGGGGTGTGGGCAGTATTACTACTGAAGGCTGCAGTTTACCTGTGGGAGTGGAGAGGATGAAATGGTGGGGATAGGGAATGAGGTGAGGCTGTGAAGCAAAGGAGCGGGGGGTTTGGGGAGGCCAGGGCCAGTATCAAAGGGGAGGGTTAGGGGCATTTGAGTGGGCTCAGGTTGCTAGGAGTGGAATGAAGTTTGACAGGAGGCCATTTGGAGATGATTTGAGGGGGCTGAGCTGTGTGTAAAGGAGGACACCAGGATGTAAAATGAACCAGGGCTGTGCATTACACTGAAGTTCCAGTAACCCACCTTCCAGCTAATTGGAAATGCTGACGGTTCAGCATCTGGCTCACCAGGTGATGTTTTTCACCCTCCCCACTCACTGGGGCCCAGTTTGCTGCACCCTTTTCCTTTAAGAGGGGTTTCACTCAGAATCCAGATCCCACAATCACCCCGAACTTAACTAGTTCTGTTTCTCATGCACCTTTTAAAGTTCATCAGGATCCCAGTTGCTGAGCTCCCTTTAAACTTAACAGTTTTGATGGAAAATTTTTATCACATTGCATAATATCTTCAAGGAAAACTGAATTATGTCAGTATTAATAGAAAGGCACCACCAAATTCCTGAATGTGCCAGAGTAACAGGATTTTACAATGTTATGTTACATTCCAGAAAATAAATTCACTTGCATCATTTTAAATAAAAATCTTTTGCACGTGACTTTACAAGCCAGAGAATGCTAATCTGGACAAAAGGCAGACAACAAACACTAAACCACACAACACACCAGCAACTAACGATTGACCTGTGGCTTTTATAAATTAGCATTCAGTACTAGATTCTGCAATGCAAATAGTCCAAGCTTACTGTATTTGCAAAGTTATAAAAAGAAATCTGCAGGCATTTTATGACCAGCATTAATGGAAAGTGTTGGAAAGAATTAGCAAGTCAGGCAGCATCTATGGAAAGTGAAGAGGATGCTGAACAATATGAATTTATCTGTGATTTGAAAAGTTTGTAATTTATAGTCATGTATCTTGTAATAACGCAAATTAAATCTTATCTCTATGTCCTTGCTTATTTGCTTCACAATGGCAATGATATATTTTATATGCTCCTCCAAGAGTTGTCGAAGAACATACCCTCCTTCACCTCTGTTTCTCAGTGACCATAAATATGAATCAAAGTCATCCTTAACACAACAACTATGATTCATGTTGTTCTTTTGGTTTATTCTGGATGGCTGTAAGATCTTTAATTTCGATGAACTAATCTGGAGGCAGTTGGGTCCATCAGGGTTAGTATTTTTTAAAAATAGTAGTTAACAGAAACTCGAATCGTAGGTCATAATGTAACAAGCGAGAATTTTAGATTTATTTGGTATTTTCTGTAGTTGAGACTAGTAAATGTTCGCGTATATTGTAACCACCTCACCTTCAGAAAAAACATTGAAGAAAGTGTAGATGTGCTTACAGCTTTTAAATTACAATGAGCTTTTTGATGTCCCTGTTTAGTATCTTTCAGGCCTGTCATGTTTGAATGCTGTTTGACAGAGATCGATAGACTGTAAGAGTGACGAAAAAGATTATGTTGAGAATGAGAGAGGAGGATGGAAAGGCAAAAGGAATGTTATTATAAGTGTAATAGATATTTTTTCAAAAATAGTATGAACATTAAAATGAACTTAAAAAAATAACAAACACAGGTCATGAGTAAATAAACCCACTTTGATAAAGTCATAAGGGGAATGCGAGTAACATTTGTTGCCAAGCTAAATGGTTATGTATGTAGCAGTGGTACAAAAATAATCAATCAGCACTTTCAGAAGGGACACTTGATGTATAATTGGCGTATACTTTGACAGACTATGGGGAGTGACAAGGAGTCAGCTTCCAAGTCAAGTTTAAAGGCTAGCACGGATATGATGTGCTGAATGGCCTCTTGGAGCTGCACCAGTTTTATGATTCCATGATCTGTGAATCTGGTTCTCATCGGGAGACAGAGGATAAAGTAAATCAAGTGAGGCAGGAAATGGCATCACGCATGAATGCTGGACACAGCTGTGTCTCACTCAATGGGAAACTAACAAGGGGAGAAAAATGAGTAAACATCAAACAGCTTTGTAGCATCACATCGAACCAGAACACTGAGAGAAAGTTTTTACAAGTCTACTGAAGACATTTACTCTGTAGGTTCACAGTTCACCAGCTGGTGTTTTGAGTGAGATTGAGGGGCAGGAAAGTTATTAAAACTTGCCCCTCCAGAAGTGAGATGATTTATTCTAGGTTTTCGATGGGCATGAAGGGTTACTGTGGTAGACAGCAATGCTGAGGAGAGGTAAAGTTCAGTTCAGCTCTGACACTGTATGGCAGAGTGCACTTGATGGGGCAACTGGCTTACTGCTGTTCCTAATTCAGATGTAAGTCAAGATGGTCTGCAGTTTGACAGGGAACTTGCAACCACTGCCCTCTGCCTGGAAACCTCTTCCTCAGAGTCAGAGAGTTGTACAGCATAGAAACAGGCACTTTGGCCCACAAAGTTGAAACTGACCATCTTGCCTCTAGGCTAGTCCAATTGTCTGCATTAATTCATGCCCCTCTAAGCCAGGGGCTCCTAACCTCAACACCTTTCATGCTCCCTTTCAAAGGGAGAGTGAACCTGCGCAAATCCCTGCAGCAACTGGTGACCCAGTCATCCCTGCCTCAGAGGCCAACGCCAGAACATCGTTCAATAGCGTCAACCCTCTCAAGGCGCCAGGCCCCGATAGTCCAGCCGGTTCCGCACCATGCTCACACGTACCACTGGAACCCATACTCCTTGTGGGGCTGAAGATGAAACAGCTCCTCCACTGGTAGCCTGATCAGAATGGTAGACACTCTCACCAAGCTTTCATCCTGGAACGTCCCTCTTACTTTTTGCCTCTTCCTCGAGGTTCTCCCATAATAAACATCCTATCCTATTCAGCTTGCAGCAAGGGCATCATCACTACGCAGGCTTCCAGGTCTTCAACTTGGAGGCATCAACACTCTCTGTTCCACTTGAAGAGCTGCCATTGGACACAGAGTAAAATTCCATCTCCAATCCCGAACACGTTGTAAATTAAGAGACCCTTAGGGATGTTCCTCTTGTATTCAACCGGTCATAGAACTCGTGGGGGGGGGGGGGGTTCACTTTGACAGCTGGCATTTTCTCTGCCAGCTAACAGCAATACCTACACCAGGCTTTTGTTTATTGATTACAGCTTAGCATTCAAAACCATCATACCCTCAATAGTATCAATAAGCTTCAAAACCTGGGCCTCAGTGCCTCCTTCTAATGGATCCTTGACTTCCTCATCGGGAGACCACAGAGAGTGCGGATCAGATACAGCATCTCCTCCTCGCTGACAATCAATACCGGCACTCCTCAAGGATGCATGCTTACCCACTGCTCCACGCCTTCTACACCCATGGCTGCGTGGCTAAACACAGCTAAAATGCCACCTATAAATTTGCTATGATGCAACAGCTGTTGGCAAAATCTCAGATGGCGAAGAGAAGGCGTACAGAAATGAGATAGATGAGCTGGTTGAGTGATGTCACAATAAAGACCAAGGAATTGATTGTGGACTTCAGGAAGGGGAAGTCAAGGAAATGCACACCAGGCCTCATCGAGGGATCAGCAGTGGAAAGGGTGAGCAGTTTCAGGTTCCTGGGTGTCAACATCGCTGAAGATCTATCCTGAGCCCAACATACAGAGAAGAATGACTATATTCTATTAGGAGTTTGAGGAGACCTGGTATCTCACCAAAGACTTCTAGAGATGTACTGTGGAGAGTTTTCTAACTGGCTGTATCACCATCTGGCATGGAGGGGCCACTGCAGAGCTGTGTAAAAGGCTGCAGACAGTTGCAAGCTCAGTAGCTCCATCATGGGCACTAGTCTCCCCAGCATCGAGGGCATCTTCAAAACTCAATGCCTCAGAAAGGTAGTGTTACGAATGTGCCCCAACTCTGACGGGCCGAAGGGTACAAAGTCGCCCCCTCCTTTTTGAGGATCACAAGATCGCTATTAATTTGGGTCTGGGACCCAGGAAATGAGAGAGAGACACGCAGAAGGGTTGGAATGTGTCCTGGTCTCAGTGAAACAAAAACCCCTGATAACGGCTATTGTCTCTTGGAGACGGAATTGTGTATTGAGTACTGTACTATTCATTGAAGCCCCTCAGGGGATGACCAGAGTGGGCTGGTTGAGGGATTGCATCATCCCAACCTGATTGACATCTGAGACCCCGTGAGTAAGGATAAAAGAGAGTCTGGGGAACAACCCCTTTAGACGCACCAGGAGAAACGCTAGAAATCCCGTGACAGCGTTTAATAGTGACAGCGGGTGGGGGCTCGTGTGCGTCCTTCCCTTGCCTGGGATTGGCAGACTCACCACGGAAGAACGGCTTAGCTAAAGAAGAGGCCACAAGTGAACGGCCACACCAACGAGACTCTGACGGATTGAAATCATAAAAAGAAAGCCGACAAGTTTTTCTCCCAAAACTCTCTCTCTCTCCAACCATTGCAAACCCAGCGGTCCCCAAAGGCTGCAGCCTGCATGAACTGAGTGAACTTTATATTTCCATCGGACAATACATTATCCCCTAGACAACGATAGAGCTTATTTCTTATTGATTATTATTATACCCGCACTTTTAGATTTAGTATTGATGACGTATATTATCTGTATGTTTGCATTGATATTATTTTTGTGTATTTTTACTAATAAATACTGTTAAAAATAGTACCATCAGACTTCAACGGACCTCTCTATCTTTGCTGGTAAGTGACCCAGTTACAGGGTTCGTAACAGTAGCATTTGTCACCAAGGACCCCACCAGACAGCACATGCCCTTTTCTCATTGCTGCCATCAAGGAGGAGGTACAGGAGCCTGAAGGCACACACTCGATGTTTCAGAAACAGCTTCCTCCTTCTTCCATCAGATTTCTGAATGGACAATGAACCAACACGTGTATACTACCACATAATATTTTGCTGTATTTCTTTGTACTGCTTATCTAATTTAATCTTTAATATTATTTTGTAGTTTATAGTATTTTAATGCATTGCACTATACTGCTGCAAACCAACAAGTTTCATAACATATGCCAGTGATATTAAACCTGATTCTGATTGTTCCATGAGCCGGATTGAATTCTTTGACTAAGTGTTAAAACAAATTGACGAAGTGGATGTCACATATATGGATTTTAGTATGATGTTTGACAAGATTCCCCATGGTGGGCTCATTCAGAAAGTCAGGAGGCATGGGATCCAGGGAAACTTGGCTGTGTGGATTCAGAATTGGCTTACCCACCAGAAGGCAGAGGGTTATAGCCAGCCAATGGAGCATATTCTTCCTGGAGGTTGGCGACCAGCGGCGCTCTGCAGGGATCTGTTCTGGCATCATGCTCTATATAAATCACTTGGTGAGGCTTTGTCAGATATTGATCAGAACACATTTGGGAGCATTTGCGGGCAATTTGGGGCCCTTATCTGAGAAAGATGTGCTAGCATTGGGGAGGTTCACAGGAATGATCCTAGAAATGAAAGGGTTAAAGTATGAGAGTCGTTTGATGTACATGGTGAAGTTTAGAAGAAAGAATGAGCAGTTCTCATTGAAAGCTATTGAATATTGGAAGGCCCAGACAGAGAGGGTGTTTCCAATAGTGTGAGAGTCTAAGAACAGAGGTCACAGCCTTAGAGCACAAGGACGTTCCTTTGAAAGAGAAAAGAGGATTGCAGGAATATATGCCTGGAGGGAGATTGGCTGTGTCTACATTAGTAGAGACTTTTCAAGAATCATTGGAGTCGGGGATAATCCTGGAGGACTGGGAAAATCAGAAATGTGATACGCCTGTTTAAGAAAGGAGGGAGGCAAAAGACAAGAAGTTATATACCTGAACTTAGTGATTGGTGAAGTCTTAATTGTCCATTATTAGAGATGAAATTTCAGAGTACTTTGATAAAACATGGTGAATACCGTATGGTTTTGTTAAAGGGAGATCTTACCTGACAAAATCTTTGAGGAGAGGTAAAAGGAGAGTTGGTGGGTGTTAATAACTTGGATTTTGAGAAGCCCTTTAATAAGGTGCAACACACACAAGACTGCTAAACAAGATCCTCCGGAGTTAGGGCAAGGTATTAACATGGTTAGATGATCGGTTGACTGGCAGAAAACAGAGAGTGGAGATAAGGGGATCCTTCTCAGAACTCGAGCCCTAACCCTAATGCGAGGACTAATGGAATTCTGCAGGGGGTCAGTGTTGGGACCAAAACATCTCACATCATTCCCTTTGACACCCCCCCACCACACTCCCTAACCTTCCTATCTTTCCCCCTTACCTGGATTCAACTATCATCTGGTCTCTGCCCTCCTTTCCAGTCCAGATGAAGGATCTCGACCCAAAACAATTACGGCTGATTTCCCTCCATTGATACTGCTTGACCTGCTGAGTTCCTACAACACGTTGTGGGTGTGCATTGCTGAAAACAGCTTTGGTATTGATTCCACTGTCAGAATAAATATAGTCAAATTAAGATGTTCCATGCTTCTAAATGCTTGTATCATAAAGCAGTGTGATGTGATATTATTATAAGATGCAAATGCATATGATTTTCCATACTTTCATGTTCTGCTATATCAGAAAACATTAAAATTATTCACAAACATCACTGAGTTTCTTTGACAAACCGTTGCCCTCTATTGTAACATCATAATTTGCAAGTTCCACTCTACACATTGACCTTCTATAGATTATATTCATCATCTGGTCAAATCCTGGAACCACTTAACACAATGCACCTCACAGACTGCCGTGGTCGAAGAAAGAGACTAACCAACACCTTCTCAAGCACAGTTAATTAAAAATGCACAACTTGACAATGATGCCTATAACTTAAGAAAGAATTTTAAAAACTACATCAAGTGGATTTAGTGTCATAGAGTTAATTGTCGTTTGCAAAAGTAGAGTGAGACACAGGGACAGACAACACAAAGAATCGGAGGGACTGACTAGGGAGAAGAACGCACTGCAACTGCTTTCCTGACCAACACCTGGGACACTTTTAATTCCGTCTCACTTGTACTCCTGTTTTAAGTGCTGCACTTTTAGAGATTAACTTCATTTGTCACATGTATGGTGGAATGTGTCGTTTGCATCACATCAGTGGGGATTGGGCTGAGTAGCCGAATGCCCCCACACTTCCACCACTAACCCTAACCGTACATCTTCCACCGCTAACCCTAACCGTACATCTTTGGAATGCAGGAGGAAACATCCAAGCTCCCTACAGGCAGCGGTGGCAATTGAACCTGACTGGTGATTGCTAACAGCTACACTACTGTGCTGCCCCACAGTGAAACGTGAGGTTTGAATCAATGACCTGCACAGTCTGAGACGTGCAGGGGTGAGCCTCCACCGCAAACACATGATGTTTCACATCTTAACCCATACAGTACACCTTTGGAATGTGGGAGGAATCCGGACAGCTGGAGAAAATCAATGAGGTCCTGGGGATTACGTACAAACTCCTTACAGACAGCAGCAGGAATTGAACCCCAATCTTTCAGGGTTGCAACCCGGCACTGTAAAGTGTTACATTAACCACTACACTATCATTCCTGCCCTCCAAATCCCTTATATTAGAGCAAGAATTCCATTTGCCTTCGCAATTATCTGCTGCACGTGTAAGCCTGTTATATGACCTGCAAATCACTCTCTGCTGCAGTTCCTCGAGATCATTTAAATAGCAATCTGTTTAATCATCCTTCTCTTTAAATGCTACAGCTTTATGTTGTACAGTCAATGGTTTTTCTGAAGCTTACAGAAAGAGTCAGCTAGCAGGTGATGATACACAAGGAGCTCCTGAAGATAGTCACTGAAGGTAGTTCAAGAGAATCTCCATGCTTGGGGGAGGAGGATAGGTGAGTGAGTATGGGACAGACACATTAGCTGTTTCCGAAGCAATCTTCAAATTAAATAGTTAAGACCTTGAGACTTTTGAGAGATTTTATCCTCCAAACTACCACATATATATTTCCACCTTATGTGAAGTGTTTGTAAATCATCCCTTAAACTACTCTGTTCTCTTGCTAGTCAATTTAAACTCTGACTGAAACTCAAATAAATCAAACCAACACACTTGTAACTATAATCGGTGTGTTTTAAATTCAAAATTGACACTTCGACTGCAAATAATTCATACTGAAGTAACTTTCCTTGAGAAAACCATCCATCTTCACAGTGACAGATCCCTATCTCTAGAGTACAACAGCAGCTTAGTCATGCTTCTTCAGTCAAGGTCAGCACACTCAGAGTTATGGTTATGTCAAAGATTGGCAGAAGATCCAGACTACTGAATGGTATTCCTATTGTCACCCTAACACACTTTTAAATCGTTACTCTTTGGCTGTTAGACAGCAGTATAATAAAATTTCCAGCGAATCAGTTAAGTTTCAAGGCAATACAGGAAATAGGGTCCAGCTGAGTCACAGACAGATTTTCCAGGTTTCCGAATAATGGGAAAATAGATACTTGAAACTTTACTATGTATAGTGTATGACAACAGTTAAATACACACTACTACACAAAGATTGAGATAACTTATCTCAGTCGAACTGCATCACAGAAAACACTGTCCACAACTTGGTGGGAATTCAGACAAATGGTTCTCAATGCCAGATCAATTTACATATCAGCTAGAACATTAAAATTTTGTTTCCTTTCCATTGATGATTCACTGATTTCCTGCCTCCCTCTCCACACACATATAAACAAAAGGTTTACTAGTTTCATATTCAGATGTTTTTCCATATTTTGCATAGCCAGCCAACGAATACCCACCTCTTATGGAAACTTACAGTACTACTGAGGAACAAGATTGATCTGTTTACTTTCATTTCCCATCCATTACTTTCACAAAAAACTTGGCATTAACTTACCAGCAGCAGGGAACTCACTTTAATGATTATTACTTCTCAATCTCATTTTTTAATAATTTACTTGTACTTCCACATTCACAGCAAAGCAAATGTTTGTACAGTCCACCAACGTTCTTGAAAAAGCACCAGTCAATGTCTGACTTTGTTAAATGTTCATTTACTTGGTCAAGCCTTAATGCGTGTACTGTATTGAAAGATTTAAACATGGCAACATACAAATCAAAAAGTCACCCTTCTTCCTGTGTAGTATCTTAAATGTGCCTTATTCAGGATAGTAATCAATATATTACTGTACTTACAGTTATTTTAAAAAGTAATGATTAACAGAAGGGTGAGAAAGTAATTATTTGGAAATCTTTAGGCACTGCACTTTGTAACATCCAGATCAGATCAAAAGACCTGCAGTCTCATCCCTGATTTAGTGGCCATTACAGAGACATGGTTGCAGGCCGGAGGGGATTGGAAATTAAATATCCAAGCACATCAGGAAATACGGAAGGATAGGCAGGAAGGTAAGGGAGGTGGACGAGCGCTCTTAAATAAAGACGAGATCAGGGCGATAGTGAGAGACTATATAAGAACTAAGGAGCAAAATGTTGAATCCATCTGGGTAGAGATTAGGAATAGTAAAGGGAAAAAAAGTCATTGGTGGGAGTTGTCTATTGGCCACCAAATAATTACATCATAGTGGCACAGGCAATAAGTAGAGAAATATCTGAGGCATGTAAGAATGGAACAACAGTTATCATGGGAGACTTTAACTTGGGTGAATCAAGTTGAAGCAGTCTTGATGAGGTCTTCATAGAATGCATCTGTGATAGTTTTCCTGAACAGCATGTTACTGAACCTACAAGGGAACATTTCATCTTAGATCTGGTCCTGAGACAGGCAAAATTAGTGATCTTGTAGTTAGGGATCCTCTTGGAAAAAGTGATCACAGTAAGACTGAGTTTCTCGTACAAATGGAGGGTGCAATAGTTTAACCTAAAACCAGTGTACAATGCCTAAGCAATGGAAACTACAGTGGGATGAAGGAGGACTTGTCTAGTGTAGACTGGGAACACAGGCTATATGGCGGGGCAACTGCGGAACAGTGGAAGACTTTCAAAGAGATTTTTCATGACACTCAAAAAAGTATATCCCAGTTAAAAGCAAGGACAGTAAGGGTGGGGAGAGCCAGCCTTGGATAACTAAGGAAGTAAAAGAAGGTGTCAAACAAAAAGCTTGTGTGCGCAAAGTCACCAAGAGTAGCGGGAAACTGGAAGATTGGGAAAACTTTAAAAAGAAACAAAGAACCACTAAGTGAGCAATAAAGAAAGGGAAGACAGATTGTGAAAATAAACTAGCACAACATATAAAAAATGGATAGTAAAAGACTTTATAATTATATAAAGAGAAAAAGGAAGGCTAAAGTGAACGTAGATTCCTTGGAGAATGAGAAAGGGGTATTGATATAGGGCACTGAGGAAATGGCCAAGGCTTTGAATGACTATTTTATATCGGTCTTCACAGTGGAAGACATGTCCAACATGCCAAAGAGAGATGTTATGGATGTGATGGGAGGTGATACAATGGCTATCACTAAAGAGGTAGCGCTGAGCAAACTTGTGGGCCTGAAGATAGACAAGCCCCCTGGTCCTGATGGAACGCATCCCAGGATACTAAGAGAAATGGTAGAAGTTATAGTTGAGGCTTTGGTGATAATTTACAAAAAATCTCCAGACTCTGGGCAGCTCCTGGCAGATTGGAAGACAATAAATGTCACACTACTGTTCAAAAAAGGATGTAGGCAAAAGCCAGGTAGTTTAACATCTGTGGTTGGAAAAATGTTTGAAGCTATCATTAAAGAAGAAATAGCGAGGCATCTGGAAAGAAATGGATCCGTCAGGCAGATGCCTGGATTTCGTTGAGGAAATAATGAATGCAGTAGATAGAGGGAAAGAGATGGACGTTACTTGGATTTCCAGAATGCATTCAATAAGGTGCCGTATAGAAGACTTATCCATAAGATAAGGATGCATAGAGTTGGGGGTGATGTATTAGCATGGTTAACTAATAGAAAGCGGAGTGTTGGGATACACAAGTGTTACTCTGTTTGGCAATCAGTGATGAGCCGTGTGCCGCAGGGATCGGTGCTGGGCCCACAACTGTTCATGATCTACATTAACGATCTGGAATAGGGGGACAGAGTGTGGTGCCTAAGTTTGCTGATGATACTAAATTGAGTGGGAAAGCAAACTGTGCAGAAGATACCGAGGGTTTGCAGAGGGATATAGATAGGATAAGTGAGTGGGCAAGGGTCTGGCAGATGGAGTACAATGTTGGTAAATGCAAGGTCATCCACTTTGGAAGGAAAAATGAAAGAGCAGATTATTATTTAAATTGCAGCATGCTGCTGTGCAGACGGACTTGGGAGTGTTTGGGTTTGAATCACAAAAGGCTGGTTTGCAGGTGGGCAGGCTATCAAGAAGGCAAATGGAATGCTGGCCTTCATTGCTAGAGGATTTAAAGTTAAGAGCAGGGAGGTTATGCTGTAACTATACAGGGTACTGGTGAGGCCGTACCTGGAGTACTGTGTGCAGTTCTGACTTCCTTACTTGTGGAAGTTTATAAACACGAAATCTGCAGATGCTGGAAATTCAAACAACACACACAAAATGCTGGTGGAACACAGCAGGCCAGGCAGCATCTATAGGGAGAAGCATTGTCGACGTTTCGAGCCGAGACCCTTCGTCAGGACTAACTGAAAGGAAAGATACTAAGAGATTTGAAAGTAGGAGGGGGAGGGGGAAATGCAAAATGATAGGAGAAGACTGGAGGGGGTTGGAAGAAGCTAAGAACTGGAAAGGTGATTGGCAAAAGTGATACAGAGCTGGAGAAGGGAAAGGATCATGGGACGGGAGGCCTAGGGAGAAAGAAAGGGGGACGGGAGCACCAGATGGAGATGGAGAACAGGCACAGTGATGGGCAGAGAGAGAGAGAAAAAAACAAACAACTAAATATGTCAGGGATGGGGTAAGAAGAGCAAGAGGGGCATTAACGGAAGTTAGAGAAGTCAATGTTCATGCCATCGGGTTGGAGGCTACCCAGCCGATATATAAGGTGTTGTTCCTCCAACCTGAGTGTGGCTTCATCTCGACAGGGAGGTCATGGATAGACATATCAGAATGGGAATGGGACGTGGAATTAAAATGTGTGGCCACTGGGAGATCCTGCTTTCTCTGGCGGACAGAGCGTAGGTGTTCAGCGAAACAGTCTCCCAGTCTACGTCGGGTCTCACCAATATATAAAAGGCCACACCGGGAGCACCGGACGCAGCATAACACACCAGCCGACTCACAGGTGAAGTGTCGCCTCACCTGGAAAGACTGTCTGGGGCCCTGAATGGTGGTGAGGGAGGAAGTGTAAGGGCAGGTGTAGCACTTGTTCCATTTACAAGGATAAGTGCCAGGAGAGAGATCGGTGGGAAGGGATGGGGGGGATGAGGGGAGGACAAGGGAGTCACTTAGGGACCATCCCATGTTACTTCACTCCTGCTGAAGGGTTTCGGCCCGAAACGTCGTCACTACCTCCTCCCATAGATGCTGTCTGGCCTGCTGAGTTCTGCCAGCATTTTGTGTTTTTATCTGCCACTTCTTAGCCCAGTTTTGTATCCTATTGATGTCCCGTTGTAACCTCTGACAACCCTCCACACCTATCCACAACACCCCCAACCTTTGTGTCATCAGCAAATTTACTAACCCCACTTCCTCATCCAGGTCATTTATAAAAATCACAAAGAGTAAGGGTCCCAGAACAGATCCCTGAGGCACACCACTGGTCACCAGCCTCCATGCAGAATATGACCCGTCTACAACCATTCCTTGCTTTCTGTGGGCAAGCAAGTCTGGACCCACAAAGCAATGTCCCCTTGGATCCCATGCCTCCTTACTTTCTCAATAAGCCTTGCATGGGGTACCTTGGCAAATGCCCTGCTGAAATCTATATATACTACATCCACTGGTCTACCTTCATCAACGTGTTTAGTCATATCCTCAAAAAGTTCAATCAGGCTCATAAGGCATGACCTGCCTTTGACAAAGCCATGCCGACTGTTCCTAATCATATTATGCCTCTCCAAATGTTCATAAATCCTGCCTCTCAGGATCTTTTCCATCAACTTACCAAACACTGAAGTAAGAGTCACTGGTCTATAATTTCCTGGGCTATCTCTACTTCCTTTCTTGAATAAGGGAACGACATCCGCAACCCTCCAATCCTCTGGAACCTCTCCTGTCCCCATTGATGATGCAAAGATCATCACCAGAGGCTCAGCAATGTCCTCCCTCATCTCCCACAGTAGGCTGGGATACATCTCGCCTGGTCCCAGAGACTTATCCAAACTGATGCTCCAGTATCTTCTCTTTCTTAATGTCTATATGCTCAAGCTTTTGAGTCCACTGTAAGTCATCCCTACAATTGCCAAGATCATTTTCCGTAGTGAATACTGAAGCAAAGTATTTATTAAGTACCTCTGCCATCTCCTTTGGTTCCATACACACTTTTCCACCGTCACACTATTCTCTCACATTTTATCCTCTTGCTCTTCACATATTTGTAGAATGCCTGGGGGTTTTCCTTAATCCTGCTCACCAAGGCCTTCTCATGGCCGCTTCTGGCTCTCCTAATTACATTCTTAAGCTCCTTCCTGCTAGCCTTATAATCTTCTAGATCTCTATCATTACCTAGTTTTTTGAACCTTTCGTAAGCTTTATTTTTCTTCTTGACTAGATTTTCAACAGCCTTTGTACACCATAGTTCTTGTACCCTACCATCCTTTCCCTGTCTCATTGAAACATACCTATGCAAAATGGCACACAAATGTCCCCTGAACATTTGCCATATTTCTGCTGTACATTCCCCTGAGAACATCTGTTCCCAATTTATGCTTTCAAGTTCCTGCCTGATAGATTCATGTTTCTTCTTACTCCAATTAAACACTTTCCTGACCTATCTGTTCCTATCCCTCTCCAATGCTATGATAAAGGAGATAGAATTGTGATCACTATCTCCAAATTGCTCTCCCACTGAGAGACCTGACACCTGACCAGGTTAATTTCCCAATACCAGATCAAGTACAGCCTCTCCTCTTGTATGCTTATCTACATATTGTGTCAGGAAACCTTCCTGAACATACCTAACAGACTCTACCCTATCTAAACTCCTTGCTCTAGGCTAGGGAGATGCCAACAATATTGGAGAAATTAAAATCTTCCACCATGACAACCCTGTTATTATTACATCTTTCCAGAATCTGTCCCCCTATCTGCTCCTCGATGTCCCTGTTACTATTGGGTGGTCTATAAAAAAACACCCAGTAGAGTTATTGACCCCTTCCTGTTTCTAACGTCCACCCACAGAGACTCCGTAGACAATCCCTCCATGACTTCCTCTTTTTCTGCATCTGTGACACTATCTCTGATCAACAGTGCCACACCCCCACCTCTTTTGCCTCCCTCCCTGTCCTTTCTGAAACATCTACAGCCTGGCACTCAAGTAAGAGATGTCAAGGGTAAGTTTTTTATACAGAGAGTGGTGAGTGCATGGAATAGGCTGCTGGTGACAGTGGTGGAGGCGGATATGATAGGGCCTTTTAAGAGACTCCTAGACAGGTACATGGCGCTTAGAAAAATAGAGGGCTAAGGGTAACCTTAGTAAAGTAAGTACCTATTCAGCACGGCATTGTGGGCTGAAGAGCTTATATTGTGCTGTAGGTTTTCTATGTTTCTATGAAACATTTCAATAATGGGGCAAGTGAAGCTGAGAAAAGTTATCCCTTTTGGTTCAAGAGCCTGATGGTTACTATTCCTGAACCTGCTGGTAAAGTCCTGAGGCTCCTGTACCTTCTTCCTGATGGCAGCAGCAAGAAGAGAGAATACCCTGGGTGGTGGGAGTCCCTGATAATGGGTGCTGCTTTCCAGCAACAGCGTATCGTGTAACTGTGCACAATGGTGGGAAGGGTTTTACCTGTGATGGACTGGGCCATATCTACTACTTTGTGTAGGAATTTCCGTTCAAGCGCATTGGTGTTTTCATACCAGGTTGTGATGCAGCCCAACACATACTCGTCACCACGCATTTATACAAGTTTGTCAAAATTTTAGGATGTCATGCCAAACTTTTGCAAATTCTAAGGAAGTAGAGGTGCTGCCGAGCTTGCTTCATATCGTAACTGCACTCATGTGTTTGGCTCAGGACAGGTCCTCTGAAATAATTTGAAGTTGCAAACTTCACCACCTCTGATCCTCCAGTGAGGACTGGCTCATGGACCTCTGGTTTCCTCCTCCTGAGATCAATAATCAGCTCCTCAGTCTTGCTGACATTGAGTAAGAGGTTGTTGTTGTGGTAGCACTCAGCCAGATTTTCAATCTCTCTCCTTTATGTTGATTTGTCAGCACCTACAACAGTGGTGTCATCAGCAAACTTGAATATGGCATCAGAGATCTGCTTAACCTCACACAGTCATAAATGTAGAGTAGAGCCGGGGGCATAGCACACAGCCGTGCAGTGTACCTGCGCTGATAGAGTTCATGAAGGAGTTGCTGTTGCCAATCTGAACTGACCGGGGTCTGAAAGTGAGGAAATTAAGGTTCCATTTGCCAAGGTCTTGAAGCTTACTGATTACTTTTGAGGGTTGATGGTATTGAAAAGTGAGCTGCAGTTAATAAGGAGCATCTTGATGAATGCATCTTTGCTGTCCTGATGTTCCAGGGTTGAGTGAAGAGCCAAGCTTCTCCAAGACAAAAGAAGTTTGATAGCATCCAAGAGAAAGCTGTCTGCTTGATCGGTAGCCTATCGAACACCCCAAACATTCATTCCTTCCACAAGCCTATAACCCCTACCGGCAAAATGAACAAGGGCTTCAGGTGCAGGGAACATCACCTGCATACTCTCCAGGTCAGACACCACCCAGACCTGGGCATGTACTACCAACCCTCCAGTTCTGCTAGGTGAAGATCATGAAATTCTCTCCCCCCCACAGTAGAATTGGATGCAATCTCCAGACTGACTACAACGGAGTGCCTTTCCAACATCTTCTTAATTTGGGATGTAAGCAGTGTCTGAAAAATGAAAGCAGAGAAAGGCTGTCTTCACGGTGAACGCAACCAGCCCAGGTTGGTGGGGACTCCGCTGGAATAGGTGTGATTCACAAATCCAGATACACCAGCAGAGGCCCTGCAAGCTTAACTTCTCCAGCATTGTGTTTTATTTTGCTACCAGAAAACATTTAAATAAACACGGGGCATGTCAATCTACAACACTCAGTACATCAGCATGATCATTTCATCTCCAAGACCTCTTAGATAGGTAAACAATGTAATAAAACTGTTAAAAGGCAGTAGGATTGGGGTAGAATTTCAAACAAGCACAAGGAAGTCCCAATGTGATGGCAAAGCAATTTAAAGACACTACTGTACCAAAACCTGGTGCTAATTTAACCAAACTAGATTATAAATAATCATTTTCAAAATCAAAACGCTCCACTTGCTTAATTAAAAATAACTCTAATTTAGGGGATCACAATGCCGATGATACTTCCTCCTTTATAAATCTATCTTTAGCTATCTAATAGACAGTTTTTAAAGGGTGGCTGGCTTAAACTAGCTGAAACTTGTTAGATCCAAGCTGAATTTCTCGATATAGTCCTGGTCCCGCATGCAACACCTTACTGATTTGCAATACGCTGCTCGGGGGAGGCGCCGCTCAGGAGCTCCACCGTCAGAAGTGGGGGTGCCCCCAGCCCATGCTTTGCCTTAACCTCAGCGCTGACTCTCACCATGATGCCAGGGAGAAGGCTTCTTGGTCAGATAGCGAGAGTAGAGGCGGCTGGCCACCAGGACCCTGCGTCGGTTGCCAGGGCAGCCAGGGATTGTTGACTTTTCATTGTCCCTGTGCGTGGAAGGGTCTCATGGGTTTGGGTTTTGCGGGAGATGGGGAGAAGCGAAAAGGAAAGGAAATGGGAGAGACAGGGTACAGGAGGAGGGGTGCATGATGCAGAAGGGGAGGGGAGCGGTCTGGGGGGATATAAGGGAAGGAGGATGGAGGGGATTGGGGGCAGTGTACACACACCCAGGAGGGCTACAGCTAATGGGCATTGCACCAGAGTAATTCCGATAATCAGTTATGAAATCAGCAATACACACGCCCCCCCCAACCCCGATCCTGTTCCTTTCCACCCCAGCAGGACCCCAGATCCAGCTCCTTCTCACTCAGTTAGATCCTTTCTTTCACATTCCTATTAACCTCACTGATTCACTGCGGTTTACTATAATACTGTAACAGCTAAAAATAATGAACGAAAATATAACATCTAATACCATCTTCTATAGACGTGTGTGGAGAGTATATTGACCGGTGTGGTATGGAAATGCCCGAGTCCTGGGGATATGGCCCAGTCCATCCGGGTAAAGCCCTCCCCACCACTGAACACATTTACACTAAACGCTGCTGCAGGAAGGCAGCATCTGTCTGCAGGGTCCCCCATCACCCAGGAGATGCTTTCTTCTTGCTGCTGCCATCAGGAAGAAGGTACAGGAGGCACAGGACTCAGGCCACCAGGTTCAGGAACAGTTACTACCCCTCAACCATCAGGCTCTTGCAGCAAAGTGGGTAACTTCACTTGCCCCATCACTGACATGTTTCCGCAACTGCCTATCAATGACTCTCCATCTCATGTTCTCCATATTTATCTCTTATTTTTTTCTTGTTTTTCCTTTTAGTAGTTGCACAGTTTGTGTCTCTTGCAGACTGGTGAAACACCCCAGCTGGTGCAGAATTTCATTGATTCTATTATGATTATTATTCTATTATGGATTTATAAGTATGCTCACAAGAAAATGAATCTCGGGGTTGTAAATGGTGACATATATGTATTTTATAATAAATTTACTTTGAACTTTGAACAATGGTTCCGACAATGTCTACATCCTGCACCATCAAAGTCCCAAGTGAGCCAGATTATCAGAAAACTGTAGTTTTTATTGTAAATAAACTATGTAGTGTTCTCGCACAGGTGTAAAAGAACTCTGAACTAAACACCAAGCATAAACCAGTCAATGAGGCGGTCCCAGTAAGATTAATCGTTTACTGTTCACTCTTCCACAGTAACGTATGATGAAAACTGTTGATAAAATGATACAAAATATATACAGTATTTGTTTCCTTCTTGACATCACATTTACATCATAAATACTTGCAAAAGTAAAACTACAACTATGTTACATTAAAGTGCAACACACAGTCAGAATCTACCTACGCCATCGACTGGCTTTAAATACACTTCAACACAAACTATCCACAACTCTTTAAATAACAAAAAACATAAACTTTATCAACCATCATTACTTTTAACAGAATCAGCGTTAACATTTTTAATTCAACGTATCGATTATCTCATGAACTTACGGCGTTGCTTCACTAATGTTTCTCGTGCGTAGAAAGAGAACTTTTCTGGCGCTGATCCTGCACACATAAGCCCCCTCCTTCCCGTTTCTCCAAACCGGTATTTCCCCACAAGACGCGGCGTAACCAGGTGTGACATCATCGCATGTTGCGATATATCACAGACAACAAATTTACTTTAAACAACCTTAACTTTAACTAGAAAATGATAACAAACAAATTACTAAAGCGAAAATATAATAAACTAAACAAATGCCTTAAAGGCAACACAAACTATGATATTAGTTCTTGTTCCCCTCCCCACAAATACTGTCTGACTTGTTAAATGTTTCCAACGTTTGCTATTTTTTTTCAGAGAATCAAAATCAGGTTTATTATCACTGACATGTCGTGAAATTAGTTGTTTTGTGGCAGGAGTGCAGGGCAAGACATAAAAATTACTATATTACACAAATTAAATAAATAGTGCAAAAGAGGTAGTAGTGTTCATGAGCTCATGGACTATTCAGAAATCTGATGGCAGCAGGGCGGGGGTGGGGTGGGGGGAAGAAGCTGTTACTGAAATGTTGAGTAACATTGAGGTCTTCAAGGTCCTGTACTACCTCTTTGATAGACATAAGAATGTCCTGAATGATGAAGATTCATAATAATGGATGCTGCCTTCTCGATGTCCTTAATGAAGGAAAAGGTTTTGATGGAGATGGCTGAGTGTACAACCCTCTGCAGACTCTCTCGATCGGGTACATTGAAGCCAACGCAGCAGGAAGTGATGCAACCAGTCAGAATATTCTGGTTGACTTTGCTAGTTTTGTACCAAATCTCAGCAAACTCCTAATGAAGCAGAGTCGTCGGTGTGCCTTCTTCATGACTGTATCAATGTGTTGGGCCCCTGACAGATCCTCTGAGTTGCTGGTGCCCAAGAATTTGAAGGTCCTCACCCTTTCCACCACGGACCACTCGATGAGGGCTGGTGTACATTCTCCGGAAATCCATTCTCAATCGAGGAACAGTCTTCTTCAGTCGTATCTATGTATGGTTTGAATGATAATGAAACTTGATTTGATTTGAAATCTTTTCTCTTGCTGGCCTTGCCAACTATGATTCTGCCAACAACAGTTGTGTCATTGGTGAATTTATAGATGGTGTTTAAGCTGTTCCTAGTCGCACAATCATGGCCACAGAGACGGTAGAGCTGTAGGCTAGCCATGCGTCCTTGAGCCTGTGTTGATTAACCATAAGGAGGAGACGTTATTACTGATCTGCACTGACCATGGTCTCCCGATGAATAAGTCAAGGATCCAATTGCAGAGGAAGGTACAGAGGTCCAGGCTTTGAAGCTTGTTGATTAGGACTGAGGGGATGATGGAGTTGATAAACAGCAGCCTGAAGCAGGTATTGCTGTTGTCCAGGTGGTCCAAGGCCAAGTGGAGAGCTAGTGCGACTGCCTTTGTTGCAGACCTGTTGGGGTGGCAAGATAATTGCGGTGGGTCCTGGTCCTTGCTCAGGCAAGAGTTAATTCTGGGCATGACCACCCTCTCAATGCACTTCACCACAGTAGATGTGAGTGCTTTGGGGTGACAGCGGCTGAGGCAGCTCACCCTGCTTATCTTGGGCACTGGTATGATTATGCTGTTTTGGAGCAGGTGAGAGAGGCTGAAAATATCCTTGACCACTCCAGCCAGTTGGTTGGCAAAGGTTCTCAGTACACAACCAGATACACCATTGAGGCCGGACGCCTTGTGAATGTTCACCATCTTGAAGGATATTCTGATGGCAGTGTGCAAGATTCACACAACTGTAGTTTAATTCTCCCTTTCAAAGTGTGCACAAAAGCATCGAGCTCATTGGGGAGTGAAGCATCACAGCTATTTATGATCCTAGGCTTCTCCTTATAGGATGTAATGGCTTACAAGCCTCGTTGCAGCTGTCATGCATCTGGCGGAATCTCTAACCTTGCACATGTAATGCCCTGGTTCATATTTTTACTGTTATGCTGTATGTATTTCATTTTGGCAGCTCTGTAAGAGCCATCTGTTCTGTTTTCATGGGTTACTGTTGAAGATAAGAGATGTGGAGAAATGTGAGCCACAAAATTAGGATGGTCCGATTAGGGGGAGGTTTCTCTGGTGAGGGACACTAAGGTTGGGCTTGGAGCTTTTGACTGAGAGGAGATGAAGAGTGAAGGCACTGGGGAGAAACAGTCATAGCATATGACCCGGTGGGAGACCTGTTTGTTCGGGACGGATTGCGAGCAACTTTCGGAAGGTGGTGTGTGCTTTCACGTTGACCGAGGGCCCAGTGCATGAGTTCAGAGAAGCTCAAGGTGAGTTCCAACGTGCACATTTAATTAGAATGGGCCTATTTTCTTTTTGTTATTCTTTACTAACCCTTTAGTTAAGATTCATAAATATAATTCCTTTAATCGTATACAGTGTACTGTTATTTTGCGGCATTAATTTGTAACAAGATAGCAAATGACACAGCACCCACACAAATTGGGGTCTGGAGTGAGATCGAACGTGCCCCAATCTCATGAGTTTGGCGGGGCCAGAGGTTGACTTCCCTAGACTTAAGTAGCCCAGGAAACCAGGGTGCTTCACACAGAATTGCCTTTTTGCTTCTACAATGGCTTTCCATGGGTCATACTTGGACCTCCTGTAGGGCTTTCAATCACTAGTCTTGAAATATCTGATGGATAGGGGAATCAAGGGATATGGGGATAAGGCAGGGACTGGGTATTGATAGTGAATGATCAGCCATGATCTCAGAATGGTGGTGCAGACTCGAGGGGCCGAATGGTCTACTTCTGCACCTATTGTCTATTGTCTATCACAGATCTAGCTCTCAGCAGACTGTGAATTTTCTGGTTAATTCAGGGCTTCTGATTTGGGTATGTTTTTGTCTGTTCTTGAAGGTACACATTCGTATACACAGGTCTTGAAGTCGATGATGACTGGTATATTCATTTAGATCTGAAGATGAATCCATGAATATTCCAGTCCACCAACTCAAAGCAGTCCTCAACTTCCCTTGACCATACTTTCTTGGTCCTCACCACTGGTGCTGCAGTCCTCATCTCTGCCTAGGTGATTGAACTTGCCAAAGTGTGGGCTTGGCATGGGATCATAAGCATTCTTGATGGTGGTGTCGCAGTGATTAAGTGTGTTGACTCCTCTGTTTGTTGGTGGTAGTTTGTCAGAGAGCCTGGTTGAAGTCCCCAGCAACGATCAGGATGCCCTGTCCTGTGCCTGTTGTCCTCAGCTTCTCCAGCGCCAGTTGCAGTTGCTGTGGTATTTGAAATAAAAGGATCATTGACAAGGGGCTGGAGTTTTCCTGATGTCACCAAAAAACACAAACACAAGCGTTTTCTTAAAGGTTGGACATTGGACAGAATTCTGAGCTGATGGAGATCCATTTACAATAAAACAACTCTGTTCCTGGCAGAGCTAATTTGCTGCAGAATCCCTCACCCATGTCCCTCCTGTAGACGAGCTTAAGCCAATACAGTCCTTCCTTCTCTTCATTCTAAACTGCTTTCACATGATGTCTCACTAAATTCTGTTGCTCCACTTTCAGCCCTCTGCTTGTTGGCTTATATTATTACTCCAGATTTTTAAAATTCTTATACTTGATTTCAAACTCCTCTGTGATCACAACATATGTCAGTGATGTTCAGTCTGATTCTGATGTTCGTGCTTTCCAGTACTTTAACCTTCAAAACAGCTCCAATCCTCTAATTCTCCACTCTTCCTTATTTCACAAACTAATCTCCCACAGTTTGCTGTACTTTCTGCTGCTGAGGCACTGATATTTAGAATTCAGCCCTTAAACTTTTCTTTCTTTGTCTATTACCCTCTGTGTGACAATTTTTAAAGCCTGCTTTGTCAGTCAGGCCTTTGGTCATTTGCTTTAATTCTTCTTCTGCAGCCTGAAAACTAGTTTCTGTTTGAGAATACAACTGCAAGCACCCCCTGGGTTGTTTTGCAGCATAATCTGTAAAGTTACTTGTGAGGGATTTAGAAGGATTTTTTAAAAACAATGTGTCCTTGGCCAAGGTATTTACATCAGATGTAACACATTAACAGGACAACCACATGGGGTCATCAGTTTGCATTTTTGTCGGTAGTTACTTGCTGGAAAAATCGCTCGGGATCATCTTGAAAGAAAGAAGACAAATTGCCTTTCCAGGATAAAACCCTTCACAGAGTTAATGGATCTATAAACAAAATATTTACCCCCTTTTACAGCGAGAAACGCCAAATATTGTACATGTGTTACGAAACCCCATAACGGGGTCACTTACCAGCAAGATAGAGAAGTCCGTTGATAGATAGATAGATACTTTATTCATCCCCAAGGGGAAATTCAACATTCAAGTCTGATGGTACCATTTTTAAAAGTATTTATTGATAAAGGGGCACAAAAATAAGATTAATGCAAACATACAGATAATATACGTTGTCAATATTAAATCTAAAGCGTGGGTATAATAAGAATCAATAAGAAATAGCTCTGTCGTTGTCTAGGGGCTAATGTATTGTCCGATGGAAATATAACAGTCACTGTTAGTTCGTTCAAGCTGCAGCATTTTGGGTTTAAGAGAGAGACGGTTTAAACTTGCCCAGGTCTTTTATGATGCCAATCTGTTGAGTCAGGGGAGTGGGTTCCCCGTTGTTAGCTAAAAGCCGTTTTCCGTGGTTCCAGCCGCCAGTTCCAGCAACGGAACTGAACGCACGTGGCCTCCTTCAGATGACTTCCGTGGTCGCTTACCGTTTCTTCTGTTCCTACAGCCCCTCCTTTATTCTGACTCGCAGGGTCGTAGATGACAATCAGGTTGGGAGTGATGCAATCTCTCCCTCAACCAGCCCACTTTGCCTGAGGGCGTTCATGTAGCATAGTCTCCAATCCACAAATTCGCCTTCCGGAGACAATGGCCATGTCCTGTAGCTTTACATTGCAGGGGAAGCGAGACATTCTGCACTCTCTCTCTCTCATTTCCTGGGCCCCTTGACCCAACCCAACAGTGATCTTGCGATTCTCACAAAGGAGGGGGCTACCCCGCACCCTTCGGCCCCTCAGAGCTGTGGTACATTCATAACACATGGAAATAATTCAGAAGATGTATAGCTCTGATCATTGATGGTTGGGTTGAGTTGTCCTCTGATTTTGGCAATTTACTTGCAAGCATTTTATCGCCATGCAAGGAGCTATTGTCAGTGCACTGTTATTGTGATCAACAGCGCACTGACCATACCTCCTCACGTGGTGAGGAGACACTTGCAAGTAAATTGCCAAAATCAGAAAACACCTCAACCCAACCAATATTACACATCTTTCCAAGAGACTACTAGGAACTTACGTTACTTAAAAAGATATACTTAAATTCATTATGTCCCAGTAACTAATTGAAATAAGTTCTATTTCACGGGATTGCTGGATTTCCTGCGTGTGTTATAGGTATTTTTGCTTTCTGACTCGAACTATATATTTCCTGAAAATAGTAAGTCTTAGCTATCCTAGAAAATGATAGACCTGTTGTGTAATCGCAACATCATTTTCAAGATAAAACCATTCTTTGTAAGCAATCATCTGAAATCTATTTTAGTTTTATCTTCAACCCCCCACCCACACCCTGAGGAGTTTGAGACCTAACTTGTGCACCCATTTTCACCCCATAACAGTTCATGCATGCCTTTCAACTTGCCTGTTCTGAACCACTTCTGCTTGAGCTAATCTAAGATTCTAATGCCCAAGTCTTATCTTTAACTAAGTATTGTTTGCATGATAAGGCTGATATGGTAAATATTTCCTCCTTATTTATTAAACCATCCTTGGTTTCACCCACTCATCTCCAGCCCTATCATCCAACAAAATGCCTTCTGTTATTAATAGCTGTGACTTCTCACGCCAAGTCATTATGCTCTAAAATTTTGTCTCTCACCATCTGTTATTAAGACACTCTCTATACTTTTAACCGTCTGCGCAACTTTCATGTTGTGTAGCACAGAGTCAATTTTCATTTGATAGTGCAATGCAATTTGGGATGTTTTTATTGTGTTGAACACACCAAGTAAATAGTTCAATGGTTCTTCTCCGTGGATTGTCACCTTGTCGTGGTGGAGAAGCTTGTGTGGTCCTGAGATCCCGAGAGCGATGCCGTCTAGGGTCATTCATAGCGATAAGGTCAAGGGTGAGGTCCCTGACAAAGAACAATCCGACCAAGACCTCAACGGTGGAACAGGTGGATGAAGTTACTTCGAATTCAACGGCTGTGAAGGCGGATGAAGGCTGCAACAAATCCATCAGCTCCAGTCGTCGTGGTTTCCACGCCATTGGAATCAGTTGGTTGATTTGTGAAGTATCGTGTGCTTCTTGGAGTGCAACATCAAGTACACGTTAAACAAATACACACACAGGCGTCTTTGCTCTGTGGAAATGGAACGAAGACCATCATCCTCGACCTCGAGGGATATCCACGACGAGTTCAATGGTTCCATTTAATATGATGTATACGAATGTATACGATACAAAACCTGAAATTCTTACTCTTCACAGACATCCACAAACCCCAAAGAATGAATGACAGGAAAATGGAGAACCCCAAAGCCCCCCTCCCATGCACAAGCAGCAGCAAAGCATCAACCCTCCCCCCAACTTGTTCCAGCAGAAAGTATCAGCCGCCACACCACCCAAACAATAGCAAAGCCACCAAAGAGACCGTGATCTAGAGTCCACCAAAAACCACTGCTCATCCCAACAGTTGGACATCCATCCCACAGGGTCTCTCCCTCACTAACGAGCTACCACTCCTGCTTCAGTGAGAGGGCAGGCCAGCAGCTCAAGGCGTACAAAAAGGCTGGATGAACTCAGCAGGTCAGGCAGCATCCGTTAAAATGAGCAGTCAATGTTTCGGGCCGAGACCCTTCGTCAGGACTGAAGAAAGAGGGGGCAGGGGCCCTATAAAGAATGTAGGGGGAGGGTGGAAAACCAACCAGAGGAAAGATCAAGGGGTGGGGGAGGGGAAGCAGGGAGGGGATAGGCAAGAGGGGTGAAGAAGGAATCTAAGGGGAAAGCACTATGGGTAGTAGAAGAAGGCAGAGTCATGAGTGAGGTGATAGGCAGCTAGAAGAGGAGGCAGAGTGAAAGTGGGATGAGGGAAGGGAGAGGGAGGGAATAACTGGAAGTTGGAGAATTCAATGTTCATACCAAGGGGCTGGAGACTACCCAGACGGTAGATGAGATGTTGTTCCTCCAACCGAAGTTTGGCCTCATCATGGCAGTAGAGGAGGCCATGTATGGACATATCCGAATGGGAATGTGAAGGAGAGTTGAAGTGGGTGGCAACCAGGAGATCCTGTCTGTTGTGGTGGATGGAGCGGAGGTGATCGACGAAACGATCCCCCAATCTGCGTCGAGTCTCGCCGTTGTAGAGGAGGCCGCACTGGGAACACCGGATGCAACAGACGACTCCAGCAGACTCACAAGTGAAGTGTTGCCTCACCTGGAAGGACTGTTTGGGGCCCTGAATGGTGGTAAGAGAGGAGGTGTAGGGACAGGTGTAGCACTTACACTTGCAGGGATAAGTGCCAGGTGGGAGATCTGTGGGGAGGGACGTGTGGATCAGTCAGTCGCAGAGGGAACGATCCCTGCGAAAAGCGGAGAGGGGGTAGAGAGGGAAAGATGTGCTTAGTGGTGGGGTCCTGTTGAAGCAGCTCGCTGTTTCAATGTTACAGTCTGCCTGGAAGCTGGTATATCTGTAAAATTAGGTTACCAGTGGCTGCAGATGAATTTCCTGTGATGGTGGATGTCACCAACAGAATGTAACTCCTGCACTGACTGCCATTGCCCCATTCAGAGGTAGAGCTCTTGGTGCTGAATTCACCACGGGCATTAGGATAACCGAGCAGGGCTGAAAGAAAGCTGGACCTTGAATCGTCTCTGTACTCAAAACTGCATGGTCGAGAACCAAAATGATGAACATTACACAGAGTCTTAGAGCACAAAAGCAGGCTCTTTGGTCCAATATCCAGGCGAATATCAGGGACCCATCTACCAGCACTCGGTGCCTAGCTGGCTGTGCCTCAGCTAGTCTAGTGCTTGTCCAAGCAATACACCGAAAATGCTGGAGGTACTCAGCAGGCCAGGCAGCATCTGTGGAAATGAACAAACAGTCAATTTCTTGGGCTGAGACCCTTCAGCAGGACTGGAGAAAAAAGACGAGGAGTGGGGTTAAAAGGTGGGGGGGGATGGAGGGGAGGGGAAAACACAGGTGATAGGTGAAACCGGTAGGAGGGGTGAAGTAAAGAGATGGGAAGTCGATTGATAAAAGAGATACAGGGCTGGAGAGGGGGGAGTCTGTCAGGAGAGAATAGACGGCCATGGAAGAAAGAAAAGGGGAAGCAGCACCAGAAGGAGGCGATGGGAGGGCAAGAAGATGAGGTGAGAGAGGGAAAAGGGGATGGTGAAGGGGGCATTACTGGAAGTTTGAGAAATCGATGTTCATGCCATCAGGTTGGAAGCTACCCAGATGGAATATAAGGTGTTGCTTCTCCAACCTGAGCATGCCCTCAACGTGACAGTAGAGGCCATGGAGAGGCATATCAGAATGGGAATAGGAAGTGGAATTAAAATGGGTGGCTACTGGGAGATCCTGGTTTTTCTGGCGGACTAGGTGCCCAGGAAAACGGTCTCCCAATCTACGCTGGGTCTCACTGATATACAGGAGCACCGGACACACCCCAACGGACTCACAGGTGAAGTGTCACCTCACCTGGCAGGATTGTTTGGGCCACTGGATGGTAGTGAGGGAGCAGATGTAGCACTTGTTCCACTTGCAAGGATAAGTGCCAGGAGGGAGGGACGAATGGACAAGGGAGTCTGCAGAAGGGGTGGGTCCCATTTGAGATGCCGGAGGTTGTGGAGAATTAGGTGCTGGACATGGAGGCTGGTGGGCTGGTAGGTGAGGACAAGAGGAGCCCTAGGGTGGCGGGAGGATAGAGTGCGAGCCACACTCAGGCTCCTCTACTGCCCCAATGAGGCCACACTCAGGTAGGAGGAAACACATCTATATTCCGTCTGGGTAGCCTCCAACCTGATGGCATGAACACCAATTTCTGGAACTTCTGGTAATGGGCACCTCCCTTTGCCTGTCCCCATCTCTCTCTCACCTTTATCTCCTGGCCTGCCCACCACCTCCCTCTGGGGCTCCTCCCCCTTCCCTTTCTTCCATGGCCTTCTGTCCTCTCCTATCAGATTCCCCCCTTCCCAGCCCTGTATCTCTTTAACCAATCAACTTCCCAGCTCTGTACTTCAACCCCGCCCCCTTTCCGGTTTCTCCTATCAGCTGTTCTTTCTCCCTCCCCTCCCCTTTAACTCTAATCTTTTTATTCCAATCCCGCTGAAGAGTCTCGGCCTGGAACATCAATTGTACTTTTTTCTCCCACAGATGCTGCCTGGTCTGCTGTGTTCCTCCAGCGCGTTGTGTGGCTTTCCAGCATTTGCAGATTCTTTCTCTTGTCCAGATGCTTCTTAAATATTGCAAGAGTCCCTGCCTTTATCCTCTTTGGCACCGTGATTTCAAACTCTCAATGTAGCAAAAGAGATCATATAAAACTTGTTGGTGTGTTTCCCTGAGCGATGCAAGATCTTGGCGATACCAAATGTGCACGGCACTGGCACTGGCACTGGCACTGGCACTGGTGGGCAAATTTCACGACACATGTCAGCGATAATAAACCTTAATCTGAATCAAATGGTGGCAGTTGAACGTGTTCCTCCTAAACCGCAGCTTCTAATTACAGTACAACTATTCATATTTCCAAACTAAACGTTACTACTGACGTGAATAAACAATTCTGCGCCCCGGCCTGCGGTCCATTAAGTTGCCGGGGGTGGTGGTTGTTTTGAATGGCACGGCACAGGGGGCAAGGCTGGATTTACCCGGCCCCTCCTCCAGCGCCTTCCCTCTCCGCATTCCCAATGGTGTGACGAGCTCGCTGGCAACCCCATTGGCTGCGGCGCCAAACCACTTTTCTCCATTTATGGACTGATTGGCACTCGCTCAGAGAACCATTCAAAACGATCCCGCAGCCGAGAAGCCCCGGATCCGGGAGCACTGGTTCAGCAGAAGCCTCACACTGAGCGCCGTGCTCCCCACTCGAAACATGGGCTCTCATCCACCCTACTGATGCCCTCAATGCAAGTTTCAGCTGTGGACGGGGTTCCGCGCTCTCTCCCAGACACTGAAGAAACACACAGCATCTGACACGGTCCCGAACAGTATCGCTCTCCTCTGGACATAGGTAAACAGCAGATGACATGGTAAGTCTTAAAACATAAAACACTGGCGTCAGTAGTCGATTGGGTGAGTTTCCAGAGCAGCGTCACGGAGTGCAGTGCCCGGGGTGGAGTTACTCGGAACAAAAAGATTACTGGGAACCTGGAGCAAGAATGCGCTGCGATTCACTGGCGAGCGGCGAGTGCGCCCCCTGCTCCGCTCCTTCCCGGAAGCCCGGGACACCGAGTCGGCCGGCTCTCGGCGGATAAGAGACTGGTTGTCCTAACAATCCACTCACATAATATAAAGTAAAACAAAGCCTTGAGTTCCGTACATCCTTTTGGCCTCGTTTAGTGATGTTTATTTTGTTGACTGATCAGGGTTTCTGAAGAGCCTCTACATCTTTTTATTTCCACCCCGGCGTTTCGCTTTATTTAGTACATTTATGTTTACATTCTTCTCTGCTTTGGGGCCAAACAGACTGAAATGCCAAACGATTATTTGCAATGTACTCTGTACGCTGAAAAATAGACATGTACAGAAGCAGAAGATGTTGGAAATACTCTGCTCCCGAAGATGTATGGGTTCGGAGGTGAATTCACCCCCTGTAAATTGCCCCTTGTTTATAAGTGGGTGATAGAATGGGGGGGGGGGTGTGAAGTGGTGCTTGATCGGCTCAGATTTGGTGGGCTGAAATACCTTTTGACTAGATCGGAAAATGAAAGAATCGCGATGTAAGATGATCGACCTCAGATTTCAATCTCCGGCATTTTGCTTCACTTGTTGAGCATTTTGTTTACATTCTGATTTCCAGCACCTGCATTTAAAAAAAAAATGACGATACATAACTTTGTTTTCAAATGTCATACCCAGTATCGAAATTCCCATCGGCCAAGAAAAGTTTTCGTAACGATTGTGTTAGTTAGACCATGCGTGCGCAGCCTGTGTGTCGTAAAGGGTGTTTATTACAGCGACACAATTCCAGTTCATAGTGAATTGTTTCCGATTAGTAGGGTATGCTTGAGAGTAATAAAGTGTCCTTGAACAGGAAATATACTTAGCTTTTTTGATTTGAAAATGGATGGGACCAATGATTGATTGAAGAAACGATATATATGTTAGATTTTCATGGAATACAGTTTTGACTGTAGAGTTTAAATCCTCGTTTACGTGATCATCTGTTAACCAGTAATATTGGTTTGCTGGGTAAACCGGCCCTGATGCTCATTGCTTCTGCCGGTCTCTCATTGTTTGCCATCTGAGAGAACGGCAGAATACTGTTGACTGTTTCTACAAGCACCAATCTGTGGATTGTCTTAAATGTTCACTAGTTATGTTCAGTACATCTGCCTGTGGAGAAACACCCGTCATCATTGCATATATATCAATGGTGTATTTGCATGGATAACATGCAAATACCTATTATGTGTAACTAATGAAAATATTTAAGAAAATGCATGGTTACTAATATGCATCAACAGGGCATAAGTTATTTTTGTATCCAATGCAGATCCACAAAGTTTTTTTTATCATGTTACTGCAGTGTTAATAAGAAAGTAAACCTGTTAATTGGAAAAGTAAACAACATGAGAAATGGGAACATGAGTAGGCATCTCATCTTTCAAGCCTGTCCTGCTATTCATCAGGATTCTCCTTCAGCTCCATTTTGCTGCACTATTTCCAATTCCTTTAATGTCCAGACTTACCTGCCTTGAGTGAGCTTATTGATTGAGTTCCTACATCCCTGCTTAGTAGAGAAAGCTGTTAGAAACATGGAAAACCTACAGCACAATACAGTCCCTTCAGCCCACAAAGCTGTGCTGAGCATGAGAAATTACCGGGGTTACCCAGAGCCCTCTGTTTTTCTAAGCTCCATGTACCTATCCAAAAGTCTCTTAAAAGACCCTGTTGTATCTGCCTCCACCACAGTTGCCGGCAGCCCATTCCACACACTCATCACTCTGCATAAAAAACCTTACCCCTGACACCTCCTCTGTACCTACTCCCCAGCACCTCCTCATTCAGTTTTAAATAACCTCCCCAGGCTCTTGTTTCCCTTGGGTCCCTTGGGTTCCCTGCATCCGTTCTGTGGAGTCTCCTAACAATTTTGTAAGTTTCACCTCTTATTCAAGTCAAGTCAAGACAACTTTTATTGTCGTTTCGACCATAACTGCTGGTACAGTGCATAGTAAAAATGAGACAATGTTTTTTCAGGATCATGGTGTTACATGACACAGTACAAAAACTAGACTGAACTACGTAAAAAAACAACAACACAGAGACTACACTAGACTACAGACCTACACTGGACTGCATAAAGTGCACAAAACAGTGCAGGCATTACAATAAATAATAAACAGGACAGTAGGGTAAGGTGTCAGTCCAGGCTTTGGGTATTGAGGAGTCTGATAGCTTGGGGGAAGAAACTGTTACATAGTCTGGTCGTGAGAGCCCAAATGCTTCGGAGCCTTTTCCCAGACGGCAGGAGGGAGAAGAGATTGTATGAGGGGTGCATGGGGTCCTTCATAATGCTGTTTGCTTTGTGGATGCAGCGTGTAGTGTAAATGTCCATGATGGTGGGAAGAGAGACCCCGACGATAATCTCAGCTGACCTCACTATCCGCTGCAGGGTCTTGCGATCCGAGATGGTGCAATTTCTGAACCAGGCAGTGATGCAGCTGCTCAGGATGCTCTCAATGCAACCCCTGTAGAATGTGATGAGGATGGGGGGGGGCGCGGGGGGAGATGGGCTTTCCTCAGCCTTCGCAGAAAGTAGAGACGCTACTGGGCTTTCTTGGCTATGGAGATGGTGTTGAGGGACCAGGTGAGATTCTCTGTCAGGTGAACACCAAGAAATTTGGTGCTGTTTACGATCTCTACCAAGGAGCTGTCGATGTTCAGCGGGGAGTGGTCGCTCCGTGCCCACCTGAAGTCAATTCTACTAATCTGTAGAGAATACTGGTTTGGACTACTGGATCTGTCCTCATAAGACAAACCAGCTCCCTGGAAGGATTCTAATGCATTACATCTCGACCAGGTGCAGCTTGGGTGGTTCTTGTTCCTGACGGACGTGAGCCAATCATGCTGTGCAATATTATGCAGATGGAGCATAGTGACCTATGCTGGATTTCCAAACTGTATGGGCTTCCAAAAGGACATGATCCAAAGCTTCATCTATAGCAAGGATTCCCTACCTGGGCTCCACGCCTCCTTGTTTAATGGTAGGGGTCCGTGGCACTAAAAAGGTTGGGAACCCCTGCTCCATGGCAAATGAATTCTTTTTTTAGTTAAGGAGACCACTTCGGATTAAGTTTCTTCGAAGCGCTCTCAAACTGCAGTAAGGTGTCTTTGCTTCGGTACTCAAATCCTCTTGCTATAAGAGACAACGTACAACTTGCCTTTCTAATTCTTGCTGCAACTGCACGTCGCTGGAATTTTGCAGTTTGTTACCATAAAATCATCTTATTATGTCTTACCTTATTATGTTTTATCTTTTGGGAAGGTTCGATTATCATAAAGACTTGCTGATAAAATGAGAGGAGGCACATGTGGAGGGAGTGTAAATTTAATCACTCATCAAAGTCTGTGCTGCAGATTTCATGTAGTTCATATGCAGAAGTAAGTCAGTTGATTTCTTGGATGCTCAGCATCTCAGTTCAGTTCATTTCCATTTCCTACAGAACTGTTCAACTTTAGTTAATAGTAGTTATTTAAGTTCCAGATTTAATGTAATTCTGAAATACTTGCTCTGTGCACTGAGATCCAAAAGTTCTGCTTTGACATACAAGAGCAGCAGTCAATGGTTAACTAAAATGTCATCTTGGAGTACATGTTAGCTGAACTTAAAATGGAAGCCTGTGCATTTGTTGTTTCTGTAAGTGTGCCAGCACATGTGGCATCGTGATTTGCTACAGTAGAATATTGTTCAGAAGTGTTTTAGGTGGAAGTCAATGATGGAAAGGTTAAGTGGTCCACCATGATGTGCGAATGAATAGGTGTGCATGAACGTGCAATTGTACCTCTGGGTGCAGTCGGTTCCTGACTGGCATTCTAATTGGCTGTATCATAATCTAGTATGGGAGGGGAGTTGCTACTGCACAGAATGAAAATAAGCTGCAGAGAGTTGTAGACAGTCAGCTCCATCATAGGCACTAGCCTCTTTAGTGTCCTGGAGTGATGCCTCAAAAAGATGGCATCAATCAGTAAGGACTCCCATCACTCAGAACATGTCCTCTTCTCACTGATACCATCAGGAAGAAGATACATGAGGCTAAAGACACACACACACACACACACTGACTCACAGACACACACACACACACACACACACACACACACACACACACACACACACACTGACTCACAGACACACACACACACACACACACACACACACACACACACACACACACACAATGACTGAGAAACAGCTTCTTTCCCTCTTCCTTCCGATTCCTGAATGGACATTGAACCCAAGAACACTACTTCACTACTTTTTATTTTTACTTTTGCAATACTTATTTAATTTAAATTTTTTTATATATATACTAACAGTAATTCAGTTGTTCTCTATTATTATGTATTGCAATGTACTGCTGCCACAAAAACAACAAATTTCACGACATATGCCAGTGATATTAAACCTGATTCTGATGTTAACAGTGAATTCAAGTGGTCAGCATTTGTAAAACACCTTGGGGAGGGAGAGGAAAGAATCTCTGCAGGGGCCAGCCAGAAGTTCCAAATTATAACCATATAACAATTACAGCACGGAAACAGGCCATCTCGGCCCTTCTAGTCCGTACCAAACGCTTACCCTCACCTAGTCCCACCTACCTGCACTCAGCCCATAACCCTCCACCCCTTTCCTGTCCATATACCTGTCCAATTTTTTTTTTAATTACAAAATCGAACCTGCCGCTACCACTTCTACTGGAGGCTCGTTCCACACAGCTACCACTCTCTGAGTAAAGAAGTCCTGCCTCGTGTTACCCCTAAACTTTTGCCCCTTAACTCTCAACTCATGTCCTCTTGTTTGAATCTCCCCTACTCTCAATGGAAAAAGCCTATCTACGTCAATTCTATCTATCCCCCTCATAATTTTAAATACCTCTATCAAGTCCCCCCTCAACCTTCTACACTCCAAAGAATAAAGACCTAACTTGTTCAATCTTTCAACTTAGGTGCTGAAACCCAGGTAACATTCTAGTAAATCTCCTCTGTATTCTCTCTATTTTGTTGACATCTTTCCTATAACTCTGTGACCAGAACTGTACACAATACTCCAAATTTGGCCTCCCCAATGCCTTGTACAATTTTAACATTACATCCCAACTCCTATACTCAATATTCAGATAGACAACTAGGTCACTCGTGAATCAGGAGGAGTAGCCTGTCCATTGCCTGCTCCAGGGGCATGCCCATTAAATGGAGAAAACCTGCTGCTTAAAAATGGAGATAAAGGAGCTCCCTAATAAGTACGATGTGAGTAGTCAGTGAATGGCGAAGCCTTGCAAGATCTCAGTTGCTTTACCTTCCTCAGCCAGCGAGCGCTATGTTGATCAGGGTTACATTTTAGGCAAAGTGCAGCTGGGTGGTGTTTGATCTGGACGGGCATGTAGTGACTCACTTATGCTGGAATTCCAAACAGTACGGGCATTCGGAAAGGACAGGATTGAGTTTGTTTGTTGTGTCAACAGATGCCAGGTCTGCTCCTATGTTCGCAGAGCTTGCAAGTAATATGTCGATGCTGTGCTGCAGGGCACCCACTAGCTGCGGAATTATACTCTGCAAAGAACGGATGCCATCCTTAATCAAAGTAAATAAATTCATCAATCTTCATTTTCTTAAAAAAAAGTTAAATGAATCTGTATTCTTGGAGATCTGATCCAGCCATCTCAGAGGATTTATTTTAAACCAATGGTAATGAAAGCTAAATCTCAATTACATGCAATCTATTTATTATCAGTTTTGTGCAGAGGTTTAATTTTCATGGCTGAAGTGGATTATTAATCAAGACTGTTTAAGGAACAGCATCTTATTTCTGGCGCCTTCTTCTTTGCCCCCAAGAACTCTTTATTTTACTCTATGCAATGTAATGACTTTCTGGATTCTGTCAAAATGTGTATATTGTTTTGCCCCCACAAACTTGCTCAAAGTAAAAGTGTAATAATAAATATGTAACATCCAACTTTGCTATTTCACTTTAAATGGTTTGCAATGGTTTAGACCTGGGGTCCATGGACTCCTTAACGGTGTTGGTCCATGGCATAAGAAAGGTTGGGAACCCCGGGTTTAGATTAAAAAGTTCTTGATGAACTTGGCTTAGTTTTGAAAACAGATTTAAAGATTTACATTAGGGCTCGCGGATGCCAAAGACAGATTCTCATAAAGGTTGCTGCATTCCCCAATGTAAGCAAATGTTGAATTTGTGTAGAGCCTTATGCAGCCACAAGACATTCCTGAAATATTGAAGTAGAGAGATCTTACAATAATGTCAATGTTGTTCAAGTAATAACTATTTTTGAAGCATTTTGGAAGATTCCTCGGAGACATAAAAGGAAGCTTGGTCCGTTAATTATTTTCTATACATTTTCACTTGCTTTATCAGTCTTACTGAAGAAAACTAATATTTGCATTGTAGTGCTTTGCCTTTTAGTGGTTACACATGGCATTGAAAAGAGTCATTCTTCACCAGCATCTTCACCCCAGAATGGTTTTGAAGTGAATGATCCACCCACACGTTTGATTCCTTTTTAGATGAAGGAGGAAAAGTGGCTTAAACACAAGGAAAGATCTCTGTGCTTCTTCAATTAGTGGGTCGGAGCTTAGTAAATATTCTTACGATAGTTAAAAAGAGTTTACATCTAAGCTCAGAAACCAGACTTTAGCAAAGCATCTTTGAACCAGTGCTACACCCAAATGTTATCCTGAATATTTAGCTGAAACACTATGTACTCACAGCCTTCTGGTCCTTTGAGAAAAGAATTCCCTGCAAGGCCAAGTTGATAACCATGAACTTCATTTCAGGTTAAGACCCATGTGTTTTTTATTCTGTATTAGACACCAATATTGAAAATGTTACCAAATTGATGTCCCATTGCTGTCCAAAAAACAAACACAGTAGAATCAGTCATCGATCTTTCACCACCTGTTGGGATAACAACATCTTTTTCACATCAGGAAGGGACTTCCACAAAAAGCACACACTTTGGTCTCACAGTGGTTGCCTTTTGTAATTTTTGCTTGGTTTAGGCTGTGCCTGAAAACAATACCCGATGTTGCAGGCTATGTTTCATCACCAAGAACTGAGCAGTAGTTGGCTTCTTATAAATTATTTCTGCATTTCTTGTTCACGTTCCCTCTGGTGCTCTAATCATTTTGGTTGTTTATTGGAATGGGTCATACATTTGGCCTTGCTTTATTAGCAGTGTGTGCTTTAGGGTAGTTCAATAAGCTGTTTTCAATACTTTGTGCTGTTTTTGAGGAAGGTGGGTTCTTGTACACTGAGTAAGTCAATGAAAATACAGTTGGCCCTCCTTATCCGCGGGTTCCACACTCATGGATTCAACCAACCGCGGATCGGGAAAACCCAGCAGTTCTCTCTCCAGCACTTGTTGTTTGAGCATGTACAGACTTTTTTTCTTGCCATTATTCCCTAAACAATACAGTATAACAACATAGCATTTACAATGTATTAGGTATTATAAGTAATCTAGAGATGATTTAAAGTATACGGGAGGATGTGCATAGTTACCGCGGATCGGGAATTGAAAAAAAACGGGAACTCTTAAGTCGGAACAGGTACAACGGTATTATTTAGCGTCAGTTAGTCAAATGTTTATCTTAGTATATAGAATATATTTTACCTTTCTATGCATATAAAACACTTAAGAAACGTATGTATTTCAATAATTAAACCACTGCGCTGCTTAGTAATAATTGTAGCTTTCATCAGGGTAGGGCCTTCACATGCTCCATTATTCTCACACCCTTTAAAATTGTTCCGATCGTTGACCAACTGTAGCCTAATGCTTTTCCAATGACCAATGGTGTTTCACCTCTTTCCGATCGCTTTATTATTTCCACTTTATTTTCAATCGTGATCGTTTTCCAGAACAGAAACACTGCTGGTAGCGGGTCCTGAGCTCCACCGGGTCCTAAAGTCCACCGAATTGAGCATTAGTGTTTTTTGGTATCCGCAGGGGGTCCCAGAGCCAATCCCCCGCGGAGAAGGAGGGCCAACTGTATGGCCAGTACAGGACAGTGGATCTATACAAAAAGATCCACCATGATCATGTTGAATGGCAAAGCAGACACGAGCAAAGGGATGGTCTTCTAGTTTATATTTTATGTTCTAAGTATAACTAAATCATTGAATGCCACAATTTGATACAGACATTTACACAGTCATTAAAGCAGAACACTGATCTATGTAAAACCTATTTGTGTGTAGTCACTGGTGGGCACATCCATGTGTTAGAATTGCTCATCCTAGTATTGCCTGTTTTGGTTCCTGCCCCTGCTTAAACTGCGCTCTATGATTTCTTCAGTGATTACACTTCGGGTATTTTTACTGAACTGTTTAAAAACCATTGTTTTCCCTTGTGTAATGTTCAAGAGTGTTTCCAAGAATTGTTAAGAGCATATTTATAAAATATACACTCAATACCTGTTACCATTTGTGTGATAGTTTGCTTGAATTATACCCAATTTCAATACTATTTTTAAAGAAAAATAATGAACATTGCAGAGATCTGTTTGAATAGCATCTTTTTAAAATCCCTGTAGGAACCGTGTATCACATGTTCATCTAAAGGAGAATTTTGACAAAATATGGAATGAAAGACTTGCATTTGTATCTTTCATTCCATATTCTATTCAGGACATCCCACAGAGGATCCTGGACATCTGGAGACACACACTGAATGATTCAAAAGCAGCTTCATTTCCACCCCCCCCCCCCCCATCTCCCACCATCAGATTTCTGACCAGCCTATGAACATGAGCACCACCTTTCTTCCCTTCAGTTGTTTATTTTTGTGATTTATAGTAATTTCATGTTGAGATAATAAATCTGATTCAGCAGCCATTCACAATGGCATTATGATGAAGATCAGATAAACTGTTGTGCAAGTGTTGTTTTAAGACTCCAGGATAAAAGAAACAATAATCTTTGTTCTTCTTCCAAATAGTGTTGAGGGGTGTTCATAGCTATTTGGCAGAGCGAATCTTTTAACATTCAATGACTGGCCCTGAAAAGGGGATCATTAGTGCTCTCTCAAAACTATCTTGGAGGGTCAGCTTAGATTTTCATACTCAGGACTCTGGAGTGAGGCTTGAACCCGTGACCATTTGACTCCAAGGTGAAAGGGATACCAACTGTCAGAGATGGATAGAGTCCCACTCAGCATAAGACCATGTGGTGGCTAGTTCACAACAAACATTCTCTGCTAAAATAATTAATGCATAGGTATCCTCAACTCCTTAGCAGTGAAGTGGAACAAATCTTCTTGAACCACAAGGAACCAGCCATGAAGCAAAATGTTCAAGGTGGGTGCTTGGTTAGCATCCAGATAAAGGTATTTCGCATTTGTTCCATATAATTTATCCTCTCTACCCATCAGTTTAATTTGGAAAGTAGGACAGATCAGTCATGATAAAAAGTGTATCATAATCAACCCTGGTATTGACTGATCCATGCTGTTCAGATAAAATTACAAATGTGTATGTACTCTGTTAAAGTTGGCATCGATATCCCATTGGCTTTAGCCAGAGGAAAGAAAATTACTTAGAAATGCTGAATAGCGTTAATATAATGTAAGAATAATTGTGTATAGATAGATCAATAAATTCGTTATTGCCTCTTTCTCATAGTTTGGAGAGTTTTCCACTGAGTTACAAACGTTTGTAAATCAGGTAAGTGATTTATTGGATATTCTGTAGTGCAAGAGGGTCCTGATTTTATTGTGAAGCTGAGAATAGTGAGAATTGTTAGTATCATAGAAAATGCATTTTTTTTCTTTAAAAACTCAGTAGTGCCATGTGTATATGACAAAACAATGGTCATTAATGCTAAATGGAATGTACATCAATTATATATTGATTGAAGTCGTGGGATTAATTCCTATTCATCAATTTTCAGATGTCATGTTCATAAGTGTTAAGAATTGAGATGTTAAGCTGGCCAGTGATTCTTTTTCTCTCTGGCTGTGGTGAATTGTACCTGAGCAGGAACACAAAAACAGAGAGAATAGGAAGAGGAGCAGGACTGTTTGACAAAGTCTGGTCCACCACTTGTGACCTATCATCCAAATTCTACGCCCTGTTTGAGGTTTCTCTCCATATTCCTTAATCCCTCTGGCCCAAGAACTGTATCCAACTCCTTCTTGTACGCATTTTATGATCCTGTGTTTGAGGACTCCAGAGGTTTGGCCTCTATCTTCCCCACCCCTCTGGTTCTCAACTCCCTGGTCCTTCCTGGCCGGCTGGGTTTGAGCTATGGTCATGCTACAGGGCTTGCATTTCATCCACTGTTAGCTAGTGGAGTATAAATTGGGTTTTAAATCCTAAATTAACTTTGAGTGAGACTTCCCTTTAGCCAAATTCAAGGCCAGGCACTGAATCCAAATTCGATCTGGATTTACCGAGCTGCTGTAGCATCAATACTAAATTACACTTACACTTGCACTGCAGTTCGTAATATAGTTGATCTTCTAAAATGTTTGTTCCTGGTGTCTAACATAGCTGTTAATCATCATAAAGTAGAAATTGTATGAGCAACGTGGAAACACAAACAAGAAAAAATCTGTAGATGCTGGAATGCCACATAATACACGGAAAATGCTGGAGGAACTCAGCAGACGAGGCAGCATCTATGGAACAAAGTACAGTCGACATTTCTGGCTGGAACCCTTTAGCAGGACGAGAGATAATAAGATCAGGAGTCAGAATTAGCTGATGGGGTTAGGGAGAGGGAGAGACACAAGGTGATATGTGAAACCGGGAGGGAGTGAAGTGAAGAGCTGGGAAGTTGATCGGTGAGAGAGCTGGAGGAGGGTAAATCTCATCGGAGAGGACAGAAGGCCATGGGAGTAAGAAAAAGGGGAGGAGCATCAGAGGGAGGCGAGGAGATAAGATGAGAGAGGGAAAGGGGGATGGGGAATGGAGGTGGGGGAGGCTTTACTGGAAGTTCGAGAAATCGATGATCAGGTGGGAGGACTACCCTGACAGAATATAAGGTGTTGTTCCTCCAACCTGAGTGTGGAAGGTCAGTTAGTTCTGTGCTTATATTTGTGGACCTTTTTAAATGTGCAGGATTGTTTTAATACAATATAGCCAAATCATTTTGCTTTTAACAAACAAAAAGTCAAGAATATAAAAGTCAGGATTAATGCCATTTGATGGGTCAGAGTTTGGAAGTGGGGAATTTCACAGCAGTGAGCTTTGCAGAGCTGAAAACCCCTCATCTCTTAGCCCATCCCACACTTTACACACTGCCTCTCTTCAGGGGCCATGGAACTGTGAGCTGTCTTCAAATGGACATACCATCTATATTCTATGTGTGTGACTGAGCATATTGTCTTGTATGATTCCAATTACTATATTATTATTTTAGTTGTAATTAGAATCAGAATCAGGTTTATTATCACCGGCATGTGTTGTGAAATTTGTTAACTTAGCAGCAGCAGTTCAATGCAATACATAATCTAGAAGAAAAAAATAGTAAATAATTAAATCAATTACAGCATATGTATACTGAATAGATTAAAAATCATGCAAAAAACAGAAGTAATATATTTTTTTAAAAACTGAGGTAGTGTTCAAGAGTTCAATGTCCATTTTAAAAATCAGATGGCAGAGGGTAAGAAGCTGTTCCTGATTTTCTGAGTGTGTGCCTCCTATCTGATGGTGACAGTGAGAAAAGGGCATGCCCTGGTTGCTGGAGATCCTTAATAATGGATGCTGCCTTTCTAAGACACCGCTCCTTTAAGATATCCTAGGTACTTTGTAGGCTGGTATGCAAGATGGAGCTGATTAAATTTACAACCCCTCTGCAGCTTCCTCCAGTCCTGTGCAGTAGCCCCCCCCCCCCCCCCCATACCAAACAGTGATACAGCCTGTCAGAATGCTCTTCATGGTACAACTATAGAAGTTTTTGAGGGTATTTGTTGACCTAACAAATCTCTTCAAACTCCTAATGAAGTATAGTCGCTGTCTTGTCTTCTTTATAACTGCATCGATATGTTGGGACCAGGTTAGCTACTCAAAACTTAAGACTAAAGGAACTTGAAACTGCTCACTCTCTCCACTTCTGATCCCTCTGTGAGGATTGGTGTGTGTTCCTTTGTCTAATCCTGAAATTCACAACCAGCTCTTTTGTCTTACTGACGTTGAATGCCAGGTTGTTGCTGTGACACCACTCCACTAGTTGGCATAATTCGCTCTTGTATGCCCTCTCCTCATAAACTGAGATTCGACCAACAATGGTTGTATCATCATAAAATTTATAGATAGTATTTGAGCTATGCTTAGTCCCACAGTCATGGATAGAGAGAGAGTAGGGCAGTGGGCTAGGCACACATCCCTGAGGTGCACCAGTGTTGATTGTCAGTGAGGAGGAGATATTATCATCAACCCACACAGATTGTGGTCTTCTGGTTAGAAAGTCAAGGATCCATATGCAGAGGGAGGTACGGAGGCCCAGGTTCGGTAACTTCTCAATGGGTTTGTGAGAATGATGGTATTAAATGCTGAGCTGTAGTCGACGAACAGCATCCTGACGTAGGTGTTTGTGTTGTCCAGGTGGTCTAAAGCCATGTGAAGAGCCATTGAGGTTGCATCTGCCATTGACCTGTTGTGGTGATAGGAAATTGCAGTGAGTCCAGGTCCTTGCAGAGGCAGGAGTTATAATAGTAATATTATTGTCTCTTCTGGATTAGCCCTTGAATAAAAATGGATAAGGGCTTCCTTTCAGTGATTCAGTCAAAAGATCTTGACAGACAAACAATATCAAAGTCAAAGTCTAATTTACTGTCAATGGACGGGTGCAGTTTAAAAACTTACTGTTGCATCACAGACATCATATAAACAGTAGTCACAGGAAAACTTTAAAACATGAACTCAATTTTACAAGAAATAACACAGTTAAACAGAAAGAAAAACAAAGTCCATTCTCAATAACACTGTAGAGATTACGGTTGTGCTGGGTGGTTGAAGGGAAGTAGCTGTTGTGGAGCCTGGTGGTGTGGGATTTCAGGCTTCTGTACCTCCTGCCTGATTTTAGATGTGAGAAGGAGATAGAGAAGCTGGTGTGCTGTACTTTTAGATACTCCGTTATGTTACTCTTGCCTCCTTGGGTGAACTTTCCGATGATTAGAAGGTACTTACCCATGCTGTCATTCCACTTCCCTTTTCCTCCTCCTAGATTTGACCACTGTTTACTTCTCAACCAATGAAGCAGAAATTGATAACTGGTTGTTATCACATTGCTGTAGATTGTGTGATGTCATTTTAATTATGATTTATAAATTTTACATAAGAAATAGGAGCAGGAGTAGGCCATCCGGCCCATCAAGCTTGCCCCACCATTCAATAAGATCATGGAATCAGAATCAAATTTAATATGAGCAGCATATCATGAAATTTGTTTATGGCAGCAGCACCTGGTAGATAAATATCGAGGAAAAAAATAACAGAAATAAAAAAAGTAGTGAGGTCGAGTTCATGGGTTCAATGTCCATTTAGAAATTGGATGGCAGAGGGGAAGAAGCTGTTCCTGAATCGCTGAGTGTGTGCCTTCAGGCTTCTGTACCTCCTACCTGATGGGAACAGTGAGAAAAGGGCATGTCCTGGGTGCTGGGGATCCTTAATGATTCCTGAGATGTCTTGTCTACTCTGGAGGCTAGTACTCATGATAGAACTGACTATGCAGAATAATCAGTTATTCTGGGTAAATGATGCAACATGTATGAGAAATGGAAATATCTCATTATGTCACCAGTTTTGAAACAATTTTTGCCCCTGTTTACTAGATGCACATTTCAATGGTTCCGTTTAATATCAGTGAAAGTAAACAGTATACAACCTGAAATTCTTACTCTTCACAGACATCCCCAAAACAGAAGAAAACCTCAGAGTGAATGACAGAAAGAACATTAGCACCACAAAGCCCACTTCCCCCCCATGCACAAACAGCAGCAAAAGATTAACCCTCTCCCCCCCCACCTGCTCCAGCACGAAGCATCGTCACCCACCAAGCCAGCAATAGCAAAGCCCATAAAGAGACATGATCTGCAGTCCAACTAAAATCATTGTTGGATCTCTCTCTCTCTCTCTCTCACTATCAAGGGACATAGAGATGTCAGTCCTTCCATAACGAGGGAAGACCAACAAAAACTCGCTGTTTCGATGTCAGTCTGCACTGTTGCTTTTTATTCCGAGTTTCTCAAACTCGAGAATCAGCGGCAAAACACACAGTGAAAGAGAGAGAGAGAGAGAGAGAGAGATATCATCCAAGTGCAATGGCCTCGACAGCTGTACCCGCTGTCTTAATGCAATGCCTCAGCTGCCGACACTGGCAAGGAATCGAGTCCACAGGGCCGTGCCTGGCTGTGTCCTGAGGCAACTATCTTCCAAGCCGCTCCTAGAGATATTGAAAAGGGCTGGTTGGTAAGCTCTGCCGATGGGACCCACCGTTGTTGGAACTGCGGTTTGAGTGCAGCTGCATGCAGCTCACGGACTCCGACAGAACCTCATCCACCTTGAAAAGGGGTTAAAAAAAGACACTAAAACGAGGAATTTAAGCTGTTTTGCAGATGAGCTTGAAGAAATCTCCCTCTGGTGCCACCTTAGGCAGAATGTGCATTAGATGCAGAGCAGAAGGGTTGTCAGCCAGCATTATTCATGTTGCAACCCTTTCATTTACTCTGAAAGTTGTGAGTTTAGTTTGCCACTTACTACATTTCACACCATGAAAATTAAATCTTAATCATTACTTTGAGAACAGAAGGTTTAATGAAATTCATGACATATTGCAAAGTGCTGATTGCTTAATCTCCACCAGACTCTATCTGTGAGGGGTTGAAGTTTGTTGATCATGCTGCAGAGATTAACCACTCCATGTAAATTATAATTAAGATGCTCCTTCCCATATATTTTCCCAAAAATTCAAAGTATGTATCTCCCTGATTTAGTAACAACCTAACTGAGATTATTGCAAGTGTATTTTTTGTGGTCATATAAATGATGTTCTAATAACTAGTCGGAAGAGCTGCTGATGTTATTTTGTCTGAAGCCTCTAGCAAAAATGTTTTCAAAATAGAAAGCTTAATTGCACAAAGAAATGTGAAGGAAGATGAAGGAGTTTCCATATTAAGATTCTGGCATTCCGGTACAACGCTGAGGTTATGCTGCGTTGTCAGTGGATGTAGTCTTTCTAGTCAAAGGCAACTAAGAGCTCTGAGAATATTGAAAGATATAAGAAAGTAAATTGACCTTTACTCCTTTATTCCCAATGTAGAATTCTTTAAAAGAGGGATGTATCTAGTTCAGTGACTGCACAGATCACTCACTGCCTGGCATTATTGTAGAAATGTAACCTTCTATACACCCATAGTGTTTCACATCCAATTAATTACTTTTGATTAGTAGTCATGTACTAATAATGTACAGTTAGCCCTCCTTATCCGCGGGTTCCACATGCACGGATTCAACCAACCATGGATCGGGAAAACCCAGAAGTTCTCTCTCCAACACTCGTTGTTTGAGCATATACAGACTATTTTTTCTTGTCATTATTCCCTAAACAATACAGTATAACAACTATTTACATAGCATTTACATTGTATTAGGTATTATAAGTAATCTAGAGATGATTTAAAAGTGTAGGCAGTCCCCAGGTTATGAATGAGTTCCATTCCTGAGTCTGTCTTTAAGTCGGATTTGAGGTCGGAACAGGTACATCCCGTATTATTTAGTGTCAGTTAGTCAAACGTTTGTCTTAGTATATAGTATATATTTTACCTTTCTATGCATATAAAACACTTAAGAAACGTATGTATTTCAATAATTATACCACTGCGTTGCTTAGTAATAATTGTAGCTTTCATCGGGGCAGGGCCTTTCACATGCTCCATTAAAATTGTTCCAATCGTTGATCAACTGTAGCCTAACGCTTTTCCAATGCAAGATGGCGTTTCACCTCTTTCCAATCGCATTATTACTTCCACTTTATTTTCAATCGTGATCGTGATTATTTTTGTGAACAGAAACACTGTGGATTCAGAACTGCGCCAGGTCCTAAAGTCCACCGCACTGAATAGGTTAAATAAGGTCTGGGGTTCCACTGGCTCCTAAAGTCCACCGGATTAAGACAGGTTGCATAAGGGACTTGAACATCCGTGTTTTTTGGTATCCGTGGGGGGTCCTGGAACCAATCCCCCGCGGATAAGGAGGGTCGACTGTACAGTGGATTCCTGCTAAATGGGGAATCTGCTAATCTGCTAATCTGCTAAGTCATCAGCTAAATGGGGAATCTGCTAATTTGGGGCAACACCTGAAGAACAAAAACTAAATGATAAAATAGCCGGTATTCTCTTTGCTCATATGGAACACTATGCCAGTTAGTTGGGGCAGGAGGCTATTGCTGAATAGTTTCCAATTGTGTAGCTGTAAGACACTACATCGTGCTTAGAGCAAATGGGTTTTAAATAGCGTCAGTTGTGTGTGTTTGAGTTCAGAAAGCAGTGATTCTTGTTACTGAATGTTAGTGAGAAATCAGCTGTAAGACGATTCAGAACTGTAAATAGAAGAGATTCTGCAGATGCTGAAAATCCAGGGCAGGACACACAAAATGCTGGAGGAACTCAGCAGGTCAGGCAGTTATGAAAATGAATAAACAGTTGACATTTCGGGCCGAGACTGTTCAACAGGACTGGAAAGGAAAGAGACACCAACATAAAAAGGTGGGGGGAGGGGGAATGAGGATTAGCTAGCGGGTGATGGGTGAAGCCAGGTGGGTGGAAAAGATAAAGGGCTGGAGAAGAAGGAATCTCGTGTGAGAAGGGGCACTGGTGGGGGTGATGGGCAGCTGAGGGGAAGAGGTAAGACACTAGAATGGGGAATAGGGGAAAAAAAGAGGGAAGGGAGAGGGGGAAAAGGAGGGAGGGAAAGAGGAAAAAAAATTACAGGAAGGAGAATTTTATGTTCATGCCACCAGGTTGGAGCCTGCCTGCAAGATTGCGTACTGCTGCTCCATCCTGAGAGTGACTCCATCCTGACAGGAGAGGAGACTGGGCTGACACATTGGATCGGGAATGGGAATAGGAATTAAAATATTTGGCCAACGGGAAATTCCGCTTTAGGTGGATGTAGCGGAGGTACTCAGCAAAGCTGTCCCCCGATTTACTGTACGTCAGGTCTCACCAATGTAGAGGAGACCGCATCGGGAGCATCCGATACAATAGAAGACTCCAGCAGATTGGCAAGTGAAATGTTGCTACACCTGAAAGGACTTCTTGGGGCCATTTCTTCTTGTTTGCAGGGATATGAGTCAGGAGGGAGATCAGTGGGGAGGGACGAATGGACAGGGGAATCATGGAGCGACTGATCCCTGTGGAAAGTGGAGAATGGGGGCAAGAGTAAAGATGTATTTGGTGGTAGGGTCCTTTTGAAGTGGCGGAGAATGATCTGTTAGATGCAGAGGCTGTTGGGATGGTAGGTAAAGCTAAGAGTTCCCTCTGTCCCTGTTAAGGTAGAAGGAAAGATGGGGTGAGCGTGGAGGTCCAGGAGATGCGGGTGAGAGCAGCATCAGTGGTGGAGGAAGGGAACCTTTGAAGATGGAGAACATCCCTGATGTCCTGGAAAAGAAATTCTCATCCTGGGAACGGATGCAGCAGAGACAAAGGAACTGAGAAAAGGGAATAGCGGCTTTACAGGAGACAGGCTGAGGAACTGGTCCGGGGGCAGAGTTCCAGATATCTGGATCTTTGGGACCTCTTTTGGGGGAGGTATGACCTGTACAAAAGGGATGGATTACACCTGAACCCGAGGGAGACTAATATCCTTGCAGACAGATTTGCTAGAGCTTTTGGGGAGAGTTTAAACTAATTTGGCAGGAGGTCTGGACACTGGAGTGATAGGGCTGTTGGTTTACAAGTAGATGAAGTGTATAGTGAGACTGTCAGGAAGGACTGGCAGATGGTAGGGCAAAATTGCAGTCAGTGGGATGGGCTGCCATGTACAAGGGTGACAAATACAGGACTGAAGTTCTATTTGGATGCACATGTAAGATGGATTAAGTTAGATGATCTTGTAGCATAGTTAGAGATTGGCAGGTATGACGTGGGCATCACTGAGTCATGACTGAAAGAAGATCGAAGTTGAGAGCTCAATTCCAAGGATACACGTTGTATCAGTAGGATAGGCAAGTAGGCAGAGGAGGTGGCATGGCTCCATTGGTTAAAAAAAAATATGAGTTCAAATCCTTAGAAAGAGATCATGTATGGCCGGAAGATGTACGATCCTTGTGGGTGAATTAAGAAACTGCAAATGTAAGGAGACCTTAATGGGAGTTATATACAGGCCTCCGAACAGTGGTCAGGATGTGGGTTACTAATTACAGCGGGAGATAGAAAAGGCATGTCAAAAGGCCAATGCAACGATTGTCATGGGGGATTTCTATATGCAGGAAGATGAAGAAAATCGGGTTGGTGCTGGATCCCAAGAGAGGGAGAATTTGTAGAACAAATTGTGGTTGAGCCCACTAGGGGATCAGCTATTCTGGATTGGGTTTTGTGTACTAAACTGGATTTAATTAGGGTGCTTAAGGTAGAGGAACGCTTAGGAGGCAGTGATCATGATATGATAGAATTCACCCTGCAATTTGAGAGGGACAAGCTGAAGTCAAGTGTATCAGTATTACAGTGCAGTGAAAGAATTACATAGGCATGAGAGAGCTGCTGGTCAAAGTTGTTTCGAAGGGGACACTAGGAGAGCATCAAGGGCTGGATTGTCTGGGAGCAATTTAGAAAACACTGTATCCCAAAGAAGAAGCTTTCTAAAGACAGGATCGTACAACCATGGTTGAAAAGGGAAGTCAAAGCCCAGATAGAAGCAAAAGAGAGGACATCAAATGGGGCATAAATTGGTGGGAACTATTGGAAAATGTTAAAAAACCAACAGAAGGCTACTAAAACACCCATAGGGGGTGGGAAAAGATGAAATATGAAGGTAAACTAGCCAATAATATCAAAGAGGATACCAGAAGTTTTTTTTAGATGCATAAAGAGCAAAAGGGAGGTGAGAATAGATATTGGTCTGCTGAAAAATGACACTGAAATAGTTGTAATGGGGGGCATGGAAATGGCAGTTGACCTGAATAAGCATTTTGCATCGTTCTTCACTGTGGAAGACACTAGCATTGTGCTGGATGTTCAAGAGTCCTCAGGATGCAGAAGTGAGTGCAATTGCTATTCCCAGGGAGATGGTACTTGGAAAACTAAGAGGTCTGAAGGTAGATAAGTCACCTGGACCAGATGGACTACACCCAGAGTTCTGAAAGACGTGTCTTTCAAGAATCTATGCTAGAATTTGTTATTCTGTAAGACTGAAAAATTACAAATGTCACTCCACTCTTCCAGAAGAGAAGGATTCAGAAGAAAGGAAATTCTAGGCCAATTATCCTGACCTTGGCTGGGAAGATGTTGGAGTTGATTGTTAAGGATAAGGTTTTGGGGTACTTGCAGGCACATGATAAAATAAGCCAGTCAGCATGGTTTCCTTAAAGGAAAATCTTGCCTGACAGATCTGTTGGAATTCTTTGTGGAAATAAAAAGCAGGTTGGACAAAGGAGAATCAGTGCATGTTGTGTATTTGGATTTTCAGAAGCACTTTGACAAGATGCCGCACATGAGGCTGCTTAACAACATGTGAGCCCTTGGTATTACAGGAAAGATACTAGCATGGATGGGGCATTGCCTAACTGGCAGGAGACAAAATGAAGGGAGCCTTTTCTGATTGGCTGCCAGTGACTAGTGGTGTGCAGCAGGGTCAGTGTTGGGACCACTTTTTACATTGTATGTCAATGTAAATGTATGATGGATTTATGGCCAAGCCTGCAGATGATACGAAGAGAAGTGGAAGGGCAGGTAATGTTGAGGAAGTAGGAGGACTTAGACATTATGAGAATGGGCAAAGAAGTGGGAGATGGAATACAGTGTTGGGATGTGTATGGTCACGCACTTTGTTAGAAGGAATAAAGATGTAGACTGTTTTCTAAATGGAGAGAAAATTCACAAATCTGTGGCCTAAGGGACTTGGGAGACCTTGTGCAGGATTAACCCTGGAGGTTAATTTGCAGGTTGAGTTGATGGTAAGGAAGGCAACTGCAATGTTAGCACTCATTTTGAGAGGAATAGAACATAAAATTAAGGGTGTAATGTTGAGGCTTTAAAGGTACTGCTGAGGTCTTGGACTACTGTGAGGAGTTTTGGGCCCTTTATTTAAGAAAGATGTGCTGACATTGGAGATGGAATGATTCCGGGAATGGAAGGGTTATAGTATGAGGAGTGATTAAAGACTCTGTTGCTGTACTCACTAGAATTTAGAATAATGAGGGGGAATCTCATTGAAACCTATCAATGTGGAAAGGCCTAGGTAGAGTAGATGTTGGGAGGATGTTTCCTCTGACCGATGAGTATAGGATCAGAGGGCACAGCCTCGGAATAGAGGAATATCCGTTTAGAATGGATATGAGAAGGAATTTCTTTAATTAGAGTATGGTAAATCTGTGGAATTCGTTACCACCAGTGGCTGTGGAGGCCAAGTCTTTGCGTATATTTAAGTCTGAGTTGATAGGTTCTTGATTAGTCGGAGTATAAAATGTTACGGGGAGAAGGCAGGAGGGCAGAGTTGAGAGGGAAATGGATCAGCCATCATGAAGTAGCCAAACGACCTAATTATGCTCCTGTATCTTATGAGCTTGTTGTCTTAAGGTTGGGAAAAGGTATAGTCAGGATAGCCATGGGGATTTGTAGGTTTATAAAAGATGACAGTAGACAGTTTGTCTCCAGAGTTGGAGATAGAGAGATCAAGAAAGGGTAGGGAGGTGACAGAAGTGGACCAAGGGCAGGGTAGAAGTTGGAGGGAAAATTGATGAGTTCAGTGTGGATGTTGAAGCAGCACCACACAGTTGTCAATATAGCACCGAACCGTTGGGGAGCATTGTCAGGGAAGGCTTGGAACATAGACTATTTCACGTAGCCAGCAAAAAGGCAGCCACAGCTGGGGCCCATGCAAGTGACTTAAATTGGAGAAGGTGGGAGGAGCTAAAGGAGAAATTGTTGAGGATGAGGTTCAGTTCTGCCAGACGGAGTACGGTGGTGGTGGAGGAGAACTTATTGGGTCTTCTGTCAAGAAAGAAGCAGAGAGTTTTAAGGCCTTCTTGATGGGTGATTGAACTGTTCTGCTCACTGCAGGTTTCACTCATTCAGGCTTGGAGATGCTAGAAACATCTGGGAATGAAAATGGAACTATTTCAATACAAGTTAGGAACTATGGAGAATTTGAAGATATCTTCAATCATCTTGAATGTTACAATGAAAATGAAAATTTGGAGTCATCAACAGCATAGAATGAAGGCAGTCTATTATCTACTGGGTACTTGCTGATTCTGTTTATCTACAGTCATTCAAAAGAACACAGCAGTGTACACTGGATAAATTCCTCCATCGATAACTATTGGGAACAACACTTTTATAGTGCTGTAGTAGTCTGGGTGGTGTTCTAATTTAAATGCATACTTTTAATCTGTTAAATGGTAGTATATTATAATTTACAGTTAATTGGGCCAAAATGTACTAGTCCTAATGTGCCCCAATTAACTGGAATCTGCTGTATTTACCTGAATAATAAGATATAGGATTAGCTTAAGCTGTATGGGAATATATTGGTCTATGTACAGACAGAAACTTAGACAATATTGCCAATTTTTGTAGTTAGCCAGTGATCTTCATCATTGTAAAGCATGTATTTATGGGTATTTAATGGAGGCAAGGTCAACACCAATTATTGTTGCTCCTTAACTCCTGTCTGTGATCAAGGTGGCTGCCCTCCAGTTACAGGAGAATAATTACCCTTCAAACAAAGACTAAGGGTGCTGAAAGAAGTCCTCACAGCCAGGAGGTACAGGAAGCAGATCAAAATAATGGCAATATATAGGTAAGATGAGGCAAACTTGAAACTGGGTTGGTGTAGAAACCTGTTCATAAGCATCACTGCTGAACACCTTCATGCACAGTGTTAAAAGAAAGTTCTGGAGAAGTGACCTTTGCTCCATCCGTCACAAAAGGCGGGATCTCCTGCTGGCCGCCCACCTGAATTCTACTTCCCGTTCTCAGTCCGTCACAGCGAGGCCACCCCCAGGCTGGAGGAACAACACCTTGTATTTCATTCGGGTAGCCTCCAACCTGATGGTATGAGCATCGATTTCTTAAACTTCTGATAATGCCCCCTCTTCACCATTTCCCACCCCCTTTTCCTTCTCTCACCTGATCTTCTTGCCTGCCCATTGCGTTCCTCAGGTTCTCCTCTCCCTTCCCTTTCTTCCATGGTCCTCCCCTGTCAGATTCCCCCCTTCTCCAGCCCTGCATCTCTTTCACCAATCAACTCCCCAGCTCTTTCCCTCAACCACCTCCTCCTCCCGGTTTCACCTACCACCGGCCACCTCGTACTACTTCCTCCCCTCACCCCCACTCCATTCTTTCCAGTCTTGATGAAAGGTCTTTGCCCGAAGCATCGACCGTTTACTCTTTTCCAGAGATGCTGAGTTGCTGCAGCGTTTTGTTTTTCAACATCTGCAGATATTCTTTCATGTTCATGTTGAGGCAGATAACTTGAGTTGTTGCCTTGTTATTTTAATAAAGCATGTGAACAAGGTCACAGACCTCCGGCTGCTGGTGACTCTGCAGTAGGAGTAACTGTTTCTGGAACATGTTGTAATTTCAGCAAATTTTTGTGGTTTTGGGGGAGAGATCTGGGATGGATTTATGCCGTCATCTTTCTTTGACCTTGGTGCCCTTCATTTAACATTGTAACGGTTCTGACATCTCTACATTGTTTACATGCTGGACAAACTCGAATATTAAACTTAGCAGATATAACATTATAAAGTGTTATGCGACCATGACTAAGATCAGGATGCTTTGCCTATTTATTTTGTAACACAACTTGTAACATGAGCTTAATTCCTACACTCGGTTACATTTAATGTCAACCAGGAATTGAACCCGGTCTCATCTTCTCTGCATGATACCATGTGGTATTTCACCCACTAGATATTTAGAGGAGCTGTTGTAGATGTTGAATTTGTTTTTGAAACAGTTTAAGATGCAAGTATCTTTCCCATCAGCTTGAATTTTTTGAAGTTCCTGTTCCTAACAATTTTCATTATTTTCTTGGGTTTCCTACTTATTATGTCGAAGAGGCCATGTGGCCCATCAGTCCTTGACTCTATAGAATCGATCCCTTTACTGGGATCCCAATGATCCCCATACTGGGATGGGAACACCAGTATGATCGAGCTGAGGAGGGGCCAGCAGGTTTACAAGTAGATGATGTAATATGAATGTAAGGAAGGACAAGCCAATGATTGGGTACAACTGCAGAAAGTGCAAAGAGTTAAGCTGTACCACACAAATTTCACAAAATTCACAAGGGTGAAGAATGCAGGACTGGAGGTGCGGTATTTAAATGCACGTAGCATTCAGAATAAGGCGGATGAATTTGTGGTGCAATTGGAGATTGGTCAGTTGTCATCACTAAGTCATGGCTGAAAGAAGGCCATAGTTGAGAATTTAACATCAGCAGATGTACTTCGTATCGAAAGGACAGGCAGGAAGGTGGTGGTGTGGCTCTGTTGGTAAGAGATGGAATTACATCTTCAGGAAGCGGTAACACAGGGTCAGAGAATGTCGAATCTTTGTGGGTGGAGTTAAGAACCTGCAAGGCTAAAAGAACCATTATGGGAATCTTATACAAGCCTCCAAATAGTAGCCAAGATGTGGGGTCGAAATTGCAAAGGGAGCTGGAAAGGACATGTATTAGTTGTAATGAGGGACTTCACTATGCAAGGGGATTGGGAAAATCAGGTTGGTGTCGGATTGCAAGAGAGGGAATTAGTTGAATGCCTATGAGATGACTTTTTAAAGCAGTTTGTGCCCGAGCCTACTAGGGGAAGGGCCATCTTAGATTGGGTATTGTGTAATAACCCAGATTTCATTAGTCAGCTTAATGTAAAGGAACTCTTGGGAGGCAGTGATCATAGTATGATTGAATTCATACTGCAGTTTGAGAGGGAGAAGGATAAGTCATATGTATCAGTATTGCGAAGGAATGAAGGGAATTACAGAGGTATGAGAGAGGATCTTGCCCAGGTGGATTGGAGGAGGATACTGATGGGGATGACGGCAGAACAGAGGTAGCTGAAGTTTCAGAGAATAGTTCAGAAAGTGCAGGATAGATATGTCCCACAGAAGAAGTTGTTCTCAAATGACGGGTAGGGAACCGTGGCTGACAAGGGAAGTTAGGACAGCATAAAAGGGCATGTGAGACAGCAAAAGTGAGTGGAAAGTTGGATGATGGGAAGCTTTTAAAATCTAACAAAAGGCAACTAAAAAGCTATAAAAAGGGAAAAGATGAAATATGAGGGCAAACTAATCTATAATATAAAGCAGGGTGCTTATATAAAAAAAAGGGAGGTGAGAGTTAATATTGGACCAGTGGAAAATGATGCTGGTGAGATAGTAATCGGGGACAAAAAATCCCAGGTGAACTTGAGGTCTGAGTGTTGGGGAGCAGGAGTGAGTGTCATTGCTATTACAAAGGAAAAAGTGCTATGGTAGAAGGAGATGAGTTAATAACTTCAAACTTTCTGTATAATCACTCAGAGTTGAACTGCATGTGCATGTAACAAAAGCCGTATAACTCACCTCCTTCTATCTTAGGCCACAAACTTATCAATCACCCCTGCCGTGGTCCACTTCTGGAGGTCCAAGACACCGACTTCTACAAAGAAGGGTCCGTGTGCTCCACGACCGCTGGACTAAGTGTGTAAATGTAGGAAAAATAAATGTGCTAGGTTTTCTAAAATTGACTCCTTCTGCCTTGGGCCACAAACATATCAATCACTCCCCCGTAGGAATGGCTGACAGGCAGGTGGCAGTGAGTGGGAATAAAAGGGGCTTCTTCCAGTTGGCTGCCAGTGACTAGTGACCTCCACAGGGGTCAGTATTGGGATCACTATTTTTCACACTACTGTATTTGTCATTGATTTAGACAATGGCTTTGTGGCAAAGTTTGCAGATGTTACAAAGATAGGTGGAGGGGTAGGTAGTGCTGAGGAAGCAATGTGATTGCAGCAGGAGTCAGACAAATTGGAAGAAAGGGCAAACAAGTGGCAGATGGAATACAGTGTGTTAATGCATTTTGGTAAAAGGAACAGAAATGCAGACGATTATCTAAATGGGAAGAAAATTCAAACATCAGAGGTGCAAAGGGACTTGGGAGTCCTTGTACAAGACTCCAGAAGGTTCATTTACAGGTTGAGTTTGTGGTAAAGAATATAAAAGCAATGTTGGCATTTATTTCAAGGTGAATAGAATACAAAAACAAGAAGATGATGCTGAAGCTTTATAAAGACACTAGTCAGGCCACACTTGAAATATTGTCAACAGTTTTGGGCCCTTTATCTCAGAAGGGATGTATTGTCATTGGAGAGAATATAGAGAAGGTACATGAGGATGATTTTGGGAATGAAAGAGTTAACATATGAGAACCCTTTGGCAGTGTTGGGCCTGCACGCTCTGGAATTTAGAGAAAAGTGTGGGATCTCATTGAAACCTACTGCATGTTGAAAGGACTAGGTAAGGTGGATGTGAAGAGGATGTTTCCTTTGGTGGGAGTATCCAGAACTAGGGGGGACAGCCTCAAAATTGAGGGGTGACCTTTTAGAACAGAAATAATGACAATTTTTTTTCAGGCAATGAGTGGTGTATCTGTGGAATGCTCTGCCATAGACTGCAGTGGAAGCCAAGTCAGTGGGTATAGTTAAAAATGGAAGTTTATAGATTCCTGATTGGTTTGGGGCATTAAGGGATATGGTGAGAGGGCAAGTGTATGCGGTTGAATGGGATCGGGGATCACCCATGATGGAACAGCAGAGTGGACCTCGATGGGCTGAATGGCCTAATTCTACACCTATGTCTTAGGGTCTTTAGGAACTCAGAGGGTCAGGCAGCCCCTCTGGAGGGGAGTAGGCACTTGGTGCTTTGGGCTGAGGCCATTCATCAGGATTGGAAAGGAAGGGGGCAGCAGCCAGAATAAGTAGGTGGGGTGGGGGGAGGGGCATGAAGTAAGAGGAAGAAGATAAGGGCTGAAGAAGAAGGAATCTAGTTTGAGAGAATAGTGACCAAGGAAGAAGGAGAACTACAGGGAGATGATGGGCACGTGTGGAGAAGAGAAGGGATAAGAAGGTAACCAGAATGGGGAATGAGAGAGAAGGATGGGGGAGGGGAGGTGAGAAATTACCAGAAGTTGGAGAAATCAAAGTTCATCCAATCAGGTTGGAGTCCACCCAGGCGGAATATGACGTGTTACTTCTCCAACCTGAGTTTGGCCCTCATCGTGGGAATAGTAATGGAACAGGAAGTTGAATTGAAATGGGTAGCCACTGGGAACACTGCCTTTTGTGGCAGTCAGAGTGAAGTTGCTCAGAGAGCAATCTGCATTAGGTCTCACCAATGTAGGGGCCTCGCCATGTGCACTGGATATTATAGATGACCCCAACAGACTTCCAAGGTGAAGTATTGCCTCATCTGGAAGGACTGTTTGGTGGGGAGGAGAGGAGGAGTAGGGGCAGGTGAAGCACTATTCATGCATAAATGCCAGATCAGCTGGGAGGGACGAGTGGTCAGAGGAGTCATTTAGAGAGTGATCCCTGCGGAAAGCAGAGAGTGGGTGGGAGGATAGACATATTTAGTGGCAAGGTCCCATTGTGTTCGCTGGAAGTTAAGTAGAATGATGTGCTGCATTTGGAGGTTTGTGGGGTAGTGGGTTTACCCCAAGTGGAGCCCTATCCTTTTTATGATGGCAAGGGATGGGGTGAGGGCAAATTTATGGGAAATGGAGGGGATGCAGGTTAGGGTAGCATCAATAGTTGAGGAAGGGAAACCCCAATCTTTGAAAAAAGAGGACATTTCTGAAGTTCCAGAATGGACAGCCTGATCCTGGGAACAGATGTGGCAGAGGAGGAGGGACTGAGAGAAGGGAATAGCATTTTTACAAGCGACAGGTTGGGAAGAGGTATAGTCAAGACAACTATGAGGTTTGTAAGAGACGTCAGTAGATGGAGAGAGATCGACAAAGAGGAGGACCAGGTAAATTTGAGTAGGGTGAAAGTTGTTAAAATGAACAAGCTCAGCACGGGTGCAGGAAGCAACACCGACACAGTTATCAGTGTTACAGAAAATGAGTTCTGGAGTGTTACTCGTGTAGTGTTGGAACATGAAAAGGCACACATAGCCAACGAAAAGGTAAGCATACTGGGGCCCATGTGAGTGTCAATGGCTACACCTTCAATTTGGAGAAAGTGGGAGGAGCTTAAAGAGAAATTGTTGAGGGTAAAACCAGTTTCTCCAGGTGGAGGAGGATGGTAGTGGAGGGGAACTGGTTGGGTGTACTATGCAGAAAGAACTGGAGAGATTTCTAATGGAGATGAACCTGTATAGATACTAGGTCCATAGTGAAAGTAAGGCAATCGGGGCCAGGGAACTGAAAGTGTCTGGAGTGATGGGGAGCATAGGAAGTGTCATGGATATGGGTTGGAAGGCTGACCCAAGGGAATGGGGACAACATGGAACTGATGGATGCAGACTTTGAGTTCAGTGAGGCAGGAGCAGGCAGAAACGATGGGCCTACCCAGACAATCAGGTTTGCCGATTTTGCATAGGAGGTAGAGACGAACGTTGTGGGGTAAGAGAACTCTGAGGTTGCTGGCAGTTGATGGGAGATCAGAGTTGAAGAGGTTGGTGATGGTGTGGGAGACAATGACTGGTATTCTTTCGTGGGGTCCTGTGGAGTTGGTAAGAGGACGTCTCTGAGAGCTGCCGTATGGCCTCAGCCAGACCATAACAGCAGGGTTGATGGTGAGGTTGGGTTTGGTGTGGAGAGGAGTGGTGAAGTGCTCATTAATATTCTCAGTTCTCCACCATACAACAATCTCTCTCTCACTCACCCATCCAATTTCCTTTCAATCTGTTCATCACCTGTCTGCATTAAAGGCTAACTTACAGTAGCTGATGAACCTACCAGCTCATATTTGGGATTAAATATGTTTACAGTTTATTGAGGCAAGCATTAGTAGATGTTTACAGTGTAATATCACATAGTCTTGGGGCGTGACAGTTTAGATGGCTTGTCAGGTGGTCAAACCTTGCACAATACCATAAGCGGCATGGTAGCGCAGTGGCTAGAGTGCTAGTGATTGGCTGCCGTTGTTTGTAAGGAGTTTGTACTTTCTTCCCATGAGCATCTGGATTCCCTTCAGGCGTTCCAGTCTCCTCCCACATCCCGAAGGCGTACGGGTTTGGGTTAGGAAGTTATGGGCGTGCAGGCGATTCCCGGCGCATACTCAGACCGTCGGCCTTTAATGCAAGTGATACGCATGACAAGTAATGCAGCGTGGTGTGTTGCGGTAGCACACAGCTTTTTACAGTGCCATCCACCCGGGTTCAATCCCCATCCTTGTGAGTTACGTTCTCCTGGTTTCCTCCTACATTCCAAAAACATAGGTTAATTAGTCACATGGGTATAATGGGGTGGTGTGGATTCGTTGGGCTGGAAGGGCCTGTTATTGTGCTGTATCACTAAATAAGTATGAAATGATTTTAAAAACTATCCAGTTGGAGACATTGTAAACTACTCGGATGTAATACAGGCAGCAAAATTTTCCCTTCAGACACTGTGGGTGTAAATGCTGAAGCAATGCACCGGCACAGAGATCTGCTTGTTAAGTTGTGTATCGGTTTGAAACTGGTAGCATGGCCAGGGTCTGTTCGTCAATTGCAAGCAAGAGCCCGTGATTGGCGAGTCCTGGGATCGAGGCCCCCACTCAAAGGTCAAAGGTAAAAATTAGAAGTAGGACTTTTAATCCTTGATTTGATTTTGAGAGCAGATGGGGCTGTTTTGCCAAATATTATCATTTAATTTGAATTATTTTATATGGTTTCCTTCCAATTTTATTTTATATAAACATGAATTGGCGGTTGATGATTTTTAAAAAATTTATAGAATGGTAAGTCATATTGCTCTGGGGGTCGATTCCTAATGGATTTTTTTTCTTTCTCTTGTAGTTCGTGGGGTTTTTTATTAGTAAGTTGGGGTGCTCTTTTTTTCCTTCTTTATAAATTTTTTTTCATTATATATTATACTTTGTTTTTTTTTCAGCTTTTTTAATTGTATATATATCAACTTGTTGAAGTTTTATATCATTTTATAGCTGTGGAAGATTATATATCAATAAATGATGAAGGTGAAAGTAGCATGATCGTGGAGTTGAGTATGGAGAGCAGTGATCTACCATGTCACAGGGTTCTGAGATCCAAGCGAGTCGGGGAGCTGAGGCGCAGTAGATCAAACCAGTGATTGGCACATCCCGGGGTCGGTACTCAGAGGTTGGCAAAGTCCAGAGGACAGAGCCAAAGGCTGAAGTCCAGAGCACGGCGTGTCCACAGGCAGAAGCCAAAGGTTGAAGACCAAAGTTGGCGAGTGTGGAGGGAGAGGCCTGTAGGTGAAGGCCCTAGGACTGGCTTATCTGGAGGTTAGAGGGCTGATGTCCGGGGGGTAGAGTGTGTAAGTAGGATGGGGTCTTGTTTTTACTGTGTTGTTGCTTATGTTGTTCTGCTGAACGTTGTGGGCGTGCCATGTTGGCGCCAGAATGCCTGCTGACTCTTGCAGGCTTCACCCTGCCCGTCCTCAATTGGGTTGGTTGTTAACGTAAATGACACATTTCACTGTGCACGTACATGTGATACACAATGTCCAGGTGATAAATAAATCTGAACTGTGTCTGCAGTAGAGTCGGCACATTTGAAGGCACAGTTGCCTCTGTGTTTGAAGGTTCCATGCTCAGAGCCATTTTCCACACTGGAGAATCTCCGTCTACACTGGAGTGCTACCAGCTTTCAGATTAGACATTAAGTTAAGGCCACCTCTAACCTTTCTGGTGAATGTAAAATATCCCTTGCTGGGCTTTGTCTGAAGATAACATCTGCGTCCTGGCTAATGGTTCATGCTCAGCCAGCATCACAAAAGTACAAATATCTGGTTCATTACTGTTAACTGTGTTGGGTCTTGCTCTGAACCATTTTGGTTCCAGGCTCCTGAAAGATAATAATGGCATTAAATGTCTGTAAAAATTAAATGTTGGGGTGGTAAGAATCAGGTCAGTTTTTTTGGTGTTGGTGTATGTGGCACGGAAGTGATTAATACCCCCCACCTGCACTAGGGCAGGAACCTGAGTCATCCTTCATGTCACCTTCGATCATGGCACATTCGGACATGATCTGCAAGTATACAGAGAACAGGGAGAACGAACCCCTCATCGCAATGGCTCCCTCTGTGCTATGAAGTACTAAAGTACTCGAGCACCAAGTTTCACTATGTGCTTGGGTTTTGCCAGTCCCTGTGTTGTGAAGGATGGGCCTGGCCTCATTGACTCATGCTGTTCCATTCAACTGGGACAGTGCCACACCTCCTGCCCTTCAGAGAAAAGTTTCTGCAGAAAAATGCCTTTGAGAACAAGTCCATCAGAATATTGTGCAGACCTGCGAGAAAAGGACATGATGGATTTTAGGTGTCATTTCTGAGTAGACTGTTAAGTTAATTTGGTGGAATGCCTCATTACCATCTTCAGATCCCTCCTGTGTAATTGGAGTCTAACTTCTGCCATATGCTGCCCTCATCAAGGCTTCGCTAATCAAACACTCAAGAAAATAAAAGCAGGAATAAACCAACTGACCGCCTGAAGCCTTCCCTGGTGCTCAGTACAATTGTGGCAGATTTATGCTGGCCTCAACTCTTCTGTTGTGCCAGGTTCCCAGAGCCCTAACTCTTTAAATACTCATAATGATTCAGCCTCCACTGTTTGGAGCAGAGAATTTCAGAGGATTTGTGAGAAGGAATTTTTACATACTTGGGATTTATCCCTTGGCTTCATACCATGTTGCCTCACAGCTAATACCTACCCAGTCATGAACTATTAGTATATTTCACTCCTCATTCTTCTAAACTATAAAGAATACAATCCAACTTCCTGAACCTCCTTTGAAAGAACATTCCACTCGCCCCTTGTCTTGAAACCATGTTGCCTTGTTCAAGTCTCATCCGTTGGTGAATGCATCTCAACATCTATCCTGTCATGACCCATTAGGAGCTTGCATACTTAATGCCTCATTCTTTTGATCTCCAAAGAATACAATCCAGCCTCGAGCTTCTCTTGGCAGAACATTCCTCTCAGCCCGGTGAGTCCTCTTTAGATTGCCTGCAATGAGGCAATGATCTTCCACATGGATGATGCAACTCATGGATTCTGTGTTTGGCAGAACCTCTGGGAAAGGATGCAAGGGTCTTTGTTGAGGTTCAGCCCAAGCGGCTGTGGAACAAAGGACTTTATGTTCTATGGGCTGTTCCCAGGGACAGAAGTTCAAGCACTGTAAGACCATAAGGTTGTAACATACAGGAGCAGAATTAGACCATTTGGCCTATTGAGTTTCCTCTCAGCCCCAATCTCCTGCCTTCTCCCCGTGTCCCTTCATGCCCTGACTAATCAAGAATATATTAATCTTTACCTTAAATATATCAATGACTCCGACTCCACAGCTGCCTGTGGCAACACATTCTGCATATTCATCACTTTCTGGCTAAAGAAATTCCACTTTATTTCTGTTCTATATGGACATCCCTCTATTCTGAGGCCATGTCCTCTGGTCCTAGACTCCGCCACCATAGTAAACATCTTCTCTACATCCACGCTACCAGGGCCTTTCAACATTTGATAGGTTTCAAAGAGAGCCACCCTCAGTGTTCTGAATTCCAGTGAATACAAGCCCAGAGCCATCAAACACTCATTGTATGATAAGCCTTTCATTCCCAAAATCATTTTTGTGAACCTCCTTTGACCCTTCTCCAATGTCTGCACATTCTTTCTTAGATAAGAGGCCCAAGCTGCTCAAGATACTCCAGTTGAGGCTTCACCAATGTCTTATAAAGGCTCAATGTTACATCTATGCTTTTATATTCTAGTCCTCTCGAAATGAAATCTAACATTGCATTTGCCTTCCTCACCATCAACTCAGTCTGGAAATTAACCTTTAGGGAATCCAAGTTGCTTTGTACCTCAGATTTTTGAATTTTTTCTCCATTTTGAAAATAGTCTATGCTTTTTCTTCCTTTTACCAAAGTGCATGACCATACACTTCCCAACATTGTATTCCATCTGCCACTTCTTTACCCATTCTCCTAATCTGTCTGTCCCTCTGTAGCCTCTGTACTTCCTCAACTCTGCTTGCCCCTCCATTTATCTTTGTATCATCCACAAACTTGTCCACAAAGCCATCAATTCCGTCATCTAAATCATTGACATGTAACGTAAAAAGAAGTGGTCCCAATAACAACCCCGGCTGAACACCACTAGTCATCAGCAGCCAACCAGAAAAGGCTCCCTTTATTCCCACTCTTTGCCTCTTGCCAATAAGCCAATGTTCTAAACATGCTGGTGTATTTTCAGAAATACCATGGGCTCTTAACTTGTTAAGCAGCCCCATGTGTGGCACCTTATCTATCCTGCTTGTTATTTCGTCAAAGAATTCCAACAGATTTGTCGGGTAAGATTTTTGCTTAAGGAAACCTTTGGCCTATTTTATCATGTGCCTCTAAGTATCCTGAAACTACATCCTTTACAATTTTATGAACTCTTGCCTCTCTTTAACACTTCAGATATATGAAGAAACTGTTGGTATCCTCTTTAATATTCTTGGCTCACTTACCTTCATATTGCATCTTTTCCTCCTTTATGACTTTTTAGTTGCCTTCTGTTGGATTTTTAAAAGCTTCCCAATTCTCTAACCCCCACACTAATTTTTGTTCTGTTATTTGTCCTCTTTTTGGCTTTTGTGTTGATTTTTGACCTTTCCTGTCAGTCACAGTCGCATCATCCTGCATTCAGAATACTTCTTTATTGGGATTTACCTATTCTGAGCCCTCCGAATTGCTCCCAGAAACTCCAGCCATTGCTGCTCTGCCGTCATCCCTGCTAGTGTTCCCTTCCAATCAATTTTGGCCAGCTCAGCTCTCATGTCTTTGTAATTTCCTTTACCCCATTGTAATACTGACTTTAGCTGAATTCTATCATATTATCCTCACTGGCCCCTAAGGGTTTCTTTATCGTAAGCTCGCTAATCAATTATGGTTCATTGCACAACACCTTATCCAGAATAACTGATCCTCTAGTGGGCTCAACCACAAAGCTGCTTGAAAAAGCCATCTCATAGGCATTCTACACATTCCCTCTCTTGGGATCCAGCACCAACCTGATTGTCCCAATCTACCCGAGATTCCCCATGACTATCGTAACAGCGGTAGGTTTTCACAAATAAGGTGAAGTGAATCGTTTTATGTTTAATGAAACCAGTTACACATTTTATTGAACTCCAAAACCTAAACACAAAAGTTGTGTTAAAAATCTTTACATAATAACGTCATCACATCAGACCAGCCTCTTAAAGTGAAGCCTGAACTCAATGTCAGTGCCCCCCCCCCCCCCAAATTCACTAAAGCCCTAAAACCATCATTGTGAGCCTGTCTGGAGCTCGGACGATCCGCCCAGCTCGGGTCCTCTGCTCCACGGGTGGAGGAACAGCAGGTTCCTCTGGCTCGACCTGAGATGTGTTGATACCCTCCTGGTCATGCTGTGACAGCGTGGGTGTGGCAGTGGAATACTCCAAATCCTGGTGGGCTGGTTTACCCCTCTTATTTATGCTCTCCTCATTCCAAAACAGGCCTAAGGGGGTGTTAGTGTGCATCATGGCAGACAAAAACAGATGAGGCAGAATATAGGTCAATAGGAACCCAAGAGTGCTTACGCCATGATGGGAGGTAGGAATAGGTGAAAGGGAATTGAGTTTACTGAGGAGGGTGGAATGCTGTTGAGAGGCCAGCCAAGCAGTTGTGGGGTCAGGAATGAAAGCACCTGGCACTTGTAACAGCTGTCCATATACAAACTGAGCCGCAGATGACCACAGGTCCTCCTTTGATCCTCAGCAGGACCAATGGGAGATGAACCTGCCAGCACTTATCGGTCAGGGAAGCCGTGACAGCAGCCTTTAAGGAACTTTGAAACTACTCACATAGGCCGTAGGACTGTGGTGTGACACAGCCTCACGCTGGGGTTCTGGGCCATCGCAGCCCAGAGGTCTGAAGTGAATTGGGGACTGTGGTCAGAGGAAGTATCAGATGGGCTGCCAAACTGAGCAAAACACATGCTGAAGAACACCCGAGCCACGGTCATAGCCGTTGTTGAGCTCTCTCCACCAAGGTAAGAAAGTGCGTGAAGCTACGGGAGCTGGGAAGACGACCAAGAAGGTCCACAATTGACGTGGTCAAACCATGGCTCAGGGGCCTCAAAAGGTGCCAATGGCGCCTGAGCATGATGGTCAATTTTTGCCGGCTGGCACTCCACACACAGTGGTCCGATCAGGCACATCCTTTCTGGGTCTGTGCCAAACAAACTTTAATGCAACTACTTCCTGCGAGGCCTTCCAGCCCAGATGCGAGAAGCCATGTGTGGAGTCAAACAGTCTGTCTCCAGTTTGCGGGCATGATGGGGCGAGGATAACTGATTGAGACATCGCACAAGAGAGAAACAACAGCTTCCCTGAGCTTAATGTCAGCTAACTGTAGGCCCATGACTGCTGTTTGTTAAGCCGGGATCTCTGCTGTCCCGATGTGCTGTTACTGACGTAGCTGCAAGGCGGTCTGCACCTCCTCGTGTCAATACCAAAGCGAGCATGGTAAAAGCACAGGCCTGGCATCGCCTGTTTAGTCTGAGGGTGCCTTGTCTTGAGTGCCTTGCTGGCTGGGCTTACTGAAGCAGAGAAAAAAGGAGGAATGATGCATCACTGTTTAGCTGACTATCAGCCAATTTGGAAGCTCCCTATAGTCCTTAATAGATGCAGTAGCGAGGGCTATACGAACTTGATCAGGTATTGCTGCATGAAGAGTTCTTTGAAAACTAAGCAAGAAGGGTGATTTCCCAGGAGAGACAGCATGTAGTCCATTAGGACTGAAGGCCTAGCATCACCGAGATCAGGCAAGCTGAGCAACATGCCCAGACTCTGTTCAGCAATCGGTATTTACCGTGTTGAGGTGGATGTTCGAGCAGAGTCCCCACTGTTGCAGCCATGGAATTGCTGAGCAGCGCTACCATGCAGTAGAATCAGTGTCATTGGCACTGATTTATCACAGAGCGGGCTGGGTCTTAGCTCGTACAACACAAGCGATGCTATTTTGCTCCCAAAACTCTGGCCGTTTCAAAGCGACCAACGCGTTCAATAACTCTGGAATCGTACTAAAACATTGTGGTCCCCAGTGTAGGTTTTCACAAATAAAACAAAGTGAGGCGTGTTAACGTTTAATGAAATCTGTAACACATTTTATTGAACTCCAAAACAAAGCGTGTTTAAAAATCCTTGCGTAACAACATTATCACGTCAGACCAGCCTCTTAAAATGAAACCCCAGCTCAATATTGGGGGTTGTGAAATATGTACATTTCTCCCAGTTACGTTTCCCTACACGTTGTCCTTTTGACAATTGTAATTTGTAACCCACATCTTTGCTACTGTTCAGAGGTCCGTGTATAACCCCCATCAGGGTCGTCTTACTTTTGTAGTTCCTTCGCTCTACCCACAAGGACCCTACACCTTCGGATCCCATGTCACTTCTTACTAATGATTTGATTTCATTTTTACCAATTGAGCAACCCCACCCCATCTATCTACCTGCCTGTCCTTTCAATTCAATAAGCTCCCAGCTAAAATCTTCTTTCAGCCATGATTTAGTGATGCTCACGTCATACATATGGATCTGTAACTGTGCTACAAGTTCATCTGCCTTACTCTGTATACTCTGTATACTGTTTCTCTCTTGTGCGATGTCTCAATCAGTTATCCTCGCCCCATCATGCCCGCAAACTGGAGACAGACTGTTTGACTCCACACATGGCTTCTCGCATCTGGGCTGGAAGGCCTCGCAGGAAGTAGTTGCATTAAAGTTTGTTTGGCACAGACCCAGAAAGGATGTGCCTGATCGGACCACTGTGTGTGGAGTGCCAGCTGGCAAAAATTGACCATTTTTGTAATGCCTTCAGCCCTGTATTCGGCACCCGTTTTGATTTTTGCTCCCTTTTTTATATTGCAACTCATCCCTTTGACCACAATTTTGCCCTACATCAGCCTGTTTTTGCTAGTGGTCTCGCTACACACCACCTGTGTTTGTAAACCAGTTGTCAACCCTATCACTTTGGTTCCCATCCCCCTGTTAAGTTAATTTAAACCCTCCTGTACAGCTCTAGCAAACCAGCCCACAAGGATATTGGTCCCCCTTGGGTTCAGGTGCAACCCGTTCCTTTCGTACAGGTCGTACCTTCCCCAGAAGAGATCAAAGTATATTTATTATCAATGAATGTATACATTATACAACCTTGAGATTCGTCTCCTAACACACAGCCACAAAACAAAGAAATCCAAAAAAGCCCAAGACTACTTAGCATCCAGTGTGCTTAAATCTCCATCCTAACATCGAGTTCAGTCCCCTCAATCTGCTCTGGTGCCTGGGCTGCACTGCCTGAATTCGGCCTGTGACTGACTTTTCCGATTCGGCCCTGCACTCAAGTCTCCGTCCAAGTATTGAGTTTAGTCACTTGAGTGTCTACTGCCGCCTGGATCTCGCCGCCTCGATTCAGACTTCAGCACAATACTTAAAACAATGGAACCTCGGGTTTTCCTCAATTTCGGCAACCGGCCCGCCACCTCACCAACAAAAAGTTACCAACTTCTACCTGTGATGATCGTTTGCCAGAAAAAGTATGATTAACGAAGTGTTTAGTTGTTTTCCTTGTTTCATTAGTCACCAGAAAGAAGTCGCTGATGTTAACCGGCACTATCTTAAATCAGAAATTCCCAATGATCCAGAAATCTGAATCCCTGCGGCCTGCACCAGTTCCTCAACCAGGCACTCACCTGCCAAGTCATCCCATTCTTACCCTCACTGGCGTTTGGTGCAGGCAGCAATCCAGAGATTACTACCCTGGAGGTCCTGTTCCTCAGCTTTCTACCTAGCTCCCTAAAATCTCTCTTCAGGACCTCGTCACATTGATTGCCTATGTCATCGGTGCCAAAATGCACCAAGATTTCTGCTTGTTTACCCTTTCACTTTAAAATGCAATGGACCTGTTCAAAGACAATCCTGACGCTGGCGCATGGGAAGCAACATACCATCTAGATATCTCTCTCGTTTCCACAGAATCTCACCTTTATCCCTCTAACTATGGAATCTCCTGTTACTACTGCAGTCCTCTTCACCTCTCGCCTCTCTACAGCACCAGATTCACTGCCAGGGACCTGGTTACTGCAGTCCCCCCGGGAGGTCGCCCCTCCGAAGGTATTCTGTACTGGCTGCCCATTTCCCTTTCCCCTGATGATCAGCTAGTTACCTGCCTCCTGCAATCTAGGAGTGATTACCTCCTTGTAGCTCTGACGTATTACTTTCTCACTCTCCCGAGTGAGCCGAAGGTCATCGAGCTGCATCTCCGGTTCCTACTAGAAGATCATTAACTCAGTGAAAGTTGGACCTTGATCTCCCAGTGCGAGGAGGTGTCGGCAAAGGAACAGCACGTGCCCAGGTGCGGGAGGGGCTGCTCTGTGGGGAAGGCCCGTAGTCCAGGGTCCACTGTGTTACAGCCTCCGAGATGCTTCGTTGCTTACGGAGGAAAGCGTGTGATATTGGCACAGTGTCAGGGAATGTGGGAAACTGATGGTACTGTGAGAGCAGAGACAGATGTTAATTGTATTTTTACTGTATTATACTTAAAGTATACTTTTGAAATAAAGTCTGGCTACAGTGTACCTTGAGATCATTGCAGACTATTGTATTAATGCGAGTCTGTCATTCTTTTCAAGATGATGATGACTTTGAAGGAGAGTGTGGAATTAGTGGAGTTTCAAATCTTTTTAGTTACACATCCAGAGGATTTTGGATTGGCAGGCCAACTAAGATCTGTGATGTGGCCTCAGTTCTCCGATACTTCCTCCAAGTAGGTTGAAGTGGTCACCTGGGTCTCGGTAACATGCAGTACTGAGGTGGAAATCAACACTATCTTGCCCAAAGATTTTTCAGGACAAGACTGAATAAGCACATCCTTGTAGAGCATATAAACTATCAGCAGTACCAAGAAATGCCTGAACCCTATTGCTTACTATTATCCAGAAGATCATTTTATGGATCATGTTTATAATAAACAGTTATTTAAACTAATGAGAAAACCTATTTTGAATGCACACTTCTGTTATGATTGTGTTTTACTCCAGTGTTCTTTGCTGTCTGCAGGATGTCCAAATAAATTGTGATAGATCTTAATGCAAACCAGGCAAGTGTTCCACCAGATGAAACAGCCTCGTTTATCCTGTGTTGTCCTTTGTGGTAGGTTTAACTCCGTGAATCTCCTGACGGAATGTGCAGGGTTCTTTGAACAACTATTTGAGATCCAAATGTTGCAAGAATGAAAGAAATGACAAAGGAAACATATGACCAAGTTGAACAACTTTTTTCAACTTAGGATGGTAGTTTGATTCCTGGGTGTTTAAAACAACAGGAGATTTAGGATTCTGAATGGAGCAGTAGGCTGCAGCAAGCAGCCAAATAAGGACTTGGTTGAAATGAAAAAGTGCTCGTCATTTCCCTATGAGTAAAACAAGCCTGGCTTTCATTACAGGGCTGTACATCCAGCACTGCAAACACACTCATTTCTGAACATCTGGCTTACTAGACATTTGAAGGAACTGCATGGGTAATTTTTATCGCAGAGTAAGGAGATCAGAACCACAATATTTTGTCTAAAGATGCAGAATAGAATCTCTTAACTTGCAGTACTTAGGAACATCTGTACCAAGTGGGACTGCTTATTCAGCAGGTAGCTTGCAAAAACTAAGTTAAGACACTTAACAAATGTTAGTCAAAAACTGAATGTATTTTTAAGACTCTTGACAAGTTTTGGGGAACATTGGTCCAGTGAGTCGCATTGCACTCACCACAGACCTGTCCAGTATATCTGTGCACTCTATGCTCCAGATGACCCTGAAGCTTCCAGTGTCAAGATTGGGGGAAGAATATTTAACATGTGTTAAATGATCAGCTGCAATATCTTCCTCTCTCCAAACTGATTTGTCTCCAGAATAAAATCAGAATTGACTTTTATTTACACTATTAACTTAAAATGACAGCAAAGTGAAAGATAATGTTACAGATCTTCTGCCCAATGTGAAAGCACTACTTCCAAGGAACCCCATGGGACAGCTCAGTCATGAAGAGCCGCTGATTTCGACAGAGCATGTGCCCTGTGGTAGATGCAGATAATTGAGGCAGCTTCAAAACTATTTGGAATCAGCTTAAAATTCTGCTTTACTGTCAATGGTATTTGAAAGGAAATGTACGGTAGGACCGATAAAAGGATCGCCCATTTGGACAAGTTTCCTGGTTAAAGGATCAATGTATGTATCCAGTATACGACCCTGAGATTTGTCTTCCCACAGACTCGACTACAAAACAAAGAAAACCATCAAATCCCCCCTGCTAGCAAAAAAAATCGAGCAAGTGTCAGAAAATAAGCGATGACATAGTATATAAAACACAAAATCGAAAGAGTTGGGGCATATTCAAGTCAAAGTAGCACTGTGTCGTTTGTTATCTGCAGGCCACCCCAACCAAAACTGCCGAATATAGGAACAGAAAAATGAGAGTCAGAAACCAGAAACACGACATAATATGAACTAGAGTTCAGTCCACAAACCGTGTTGATCAAACCTTGCCCATTAATATTAGCGAAGATGGTCAGATTTAATTCTTTTTGATGTGTGTACATCCTCAAGCTACTGTGTGATTTTGGACACCACAGCTTTCTTCTCGCAGATATTCGGGGGGCATCCCTCAATAACAAAACCTTCAACAGCGTATATTAAATGCAAGTTGCTTACGAGACGAGGAGCTGTGTCATGTTTCAGTGGCCACTCCTGTTCATGTTGTAGAAGACGACTCTCTAAATCCAATCCTTGCATTGTCTTGAAAATTTAATAGTTTCTACATCAGCAATAATAAATAAGCGATCACAGTAGAACAGAAGTTTGATTGTTGAAATTTTAATAATGGACCTCCAGGTTTTTTTCGTTCCAGACATTTGCTGTGCAGTGTCCTAAACCCTGTATTGTGTGGTTTATATATTCAAGTCTAGCTCAGTCATTGACTGACTAACACACCCTTCAAACCACTGATACTTAATACTTCTTTCTAACCAATTATTTATTGTATTTTTTCTTTCTTTATTGTGTTTCTGAAGAAATAAAATAGACCATTGTTTTATATTCTGCATTTTAACTAGATTTTGTTTAAGTTGTTGCATGAAAATATAATCTTAAGGGAAAAGCTCTAGGAAGAGCCAGTTTGTAGTAATGGGAAATAACAGACAGATTTTATTACCATTGTTGGCTTGTTACTCCCCTTGTATTCCGATATGACATGTGAGTCGTACTCTGTGACAATGCACTGTATAATGTACGTGTCTGACATAATTTCCTGACAATCGGATTTCTCCGTTTGGCCTCACACTGAAATAATGTCCCTTATGTGTCTTGTAGTGATGTCATCTTTAACAATACAACACTTGAGTTTGTACAAGGGAGCACAAGGAGCTTGCTGTTAGTTCAAATTGTTTTTTTCATGAAATGTTTGATTTGGGTACAAAATTCAAATGCATTGCAACTGACGCATTTTCACATTGCGCTCCAAAACTCTGTTGCAAGTTATTTCACTACTGCCAGCACTGATGTCATATCAAACTTACCTTTGCTTGGATTTCTAGCGTCTGCAGATTTTCTCAAATCTTTTTTAAATATGGCTCCATCCAAACCTTCATAAACACGAGAAAGTCTGAAGGTGCTGGAAACTCAAAGCAATACATACAAAATCCTGCAGGTCAGGCAGCATCTGTGGAAATGAATAAACAGTTAACATTTTGGGGCGAGATTCTTCTTCAGGACTGTCAATGCCTTCATAAGATTATTTCTCTAATGTAACCCTTTCCAAAACTCTAGAATCACATAGTCTCTCTTTATGCACATTCCGTATTCTTGTTGCATCTTGTTACTTATCTGCTAACCCTTTTCCAAGATAATTTTGTTTTTCTCTTTCAGTCAGACTAGACTGACGATACAACCATGCAACACTAGACTGACGATACAATTGTGAATAGGTTACTGTTCATCTTACCCGAAACCAGCTATCCTTGTGATAAAAGCATCATAAAACTGCAAAATTTCAGTGTTTTGTTTCATGTTGTATATACGTTCTTCATTTTCCTGGATCTGGGAGCCAGCATTTCTTCCCATTCCCTCCTTGCACAGGAGAAGTTTGTGAGCCCCTTTATTAAACTGCTGCAGTCCTTCTGGTGAGGGTATTCCCACAATTTTTTTAAAAGGAGTTTTCTTGGATTTAGACCCAGGATTGGTGATAGTTTCCATGTCAGGATGGTAAGCAATTTGGAGGGGAACCCAGAGACGGTAGTGTCTCCATTCCCGTTACCCTTGCCTTCTTGATGGATCTCACAGATCCGGGAGTTGCTGTCAGAGTAACATGGGTAGATAACTATTATGCATTTATAGCTAGGCATCAGTGGTTGAAGGAATAAGTGTTTAGGAAGGAGACAGCCTTGATTCGAAGGTGAAAATGGTTGCACTTCAGAGTATTACACTGCACCCCAGATCTGTGTCTTTAAGATGATGTATCAGATGAGTTGTTCATTGCTGGTACACAGTTCCAGTCGGCACTCTTAGCCACAACATCTATGTTGGTAGTTCAGGAGAGTTTTAGTTCAATGGTCACCCCCCATGATGTTAGTAGTTTGAAATTCAGTAGTGGTAATGGCTTTGATTAGCAGGGAGAGCTGGTTAGACTCTTTCTTCTTGGAGAAGATCAATGCCTGGTACTGTTATGGCATGAAGGGAACTTGTCACTTATGGGCTATGTCTGAAAATAGTCCACATTTTGCAACAAAGAAGCACAGGGGCTTCATTTGCTGAGAAGTTACAAATTTAATTGAACATCCTGAAATCATCAGTGAAGATCCGCACTTCTGATTGTGTGATGGAAGGAAGATTGCTGATTGTGCAGTTAAAGACCTTGGGACATTATTCTAGAATGTTTTTGAATCTGTGAATTTTTTTTCTAATTTTGAAGAATGTTCTTTGGGTTCCTTTATACTTTAGTTTAATGATAGCAACATTTCAAAAACAGGTTCAGTTCTAAGACCAGAGAAAGCTTCAGTGCAAGAGGAATGGTTCTTGTTGGACTAGCATCCATTGTCTTTGCAGGATAATGTGTATGTGTGGTCATAAGGCACTACTACTATCACATCGACTTAGGCCTAAGGGGCCGGCATCGGGCAAAGTCAGCATGAGGCAATGGCGCTTGATCTCACAAAATCCTGACTCAGAAAGCCATTTGATCTACAGCCTTTAACTTTCACACTTTGGGGAACTCAAAATATTTTTGAACATTTCAGCCATCTTTCATCACTCAAAGAATGAAATCCATCTCATGTTCTATTCACCCTGGAGTAAAATGTGCAGGTACTGGCCACTGTCCAATCAGCTCATATTGCTACCTTTAACATTAGAAGCAACAATCTTGGCAAGTTACTTTTACAAAAGTCCTGAGCCGAGGAAGTACTTCATGTCGTATCAGGTGAGTGTCGCACTGTCCGATGTTGTGGTAAATAAGCTCTCTGAAGGAGACAGATGTTATCGCTAATCCCAAACCAGTACACATGCCCCAGGCAACATCCTTGATCTGATTTCTTTGCTACTTGTGGGAGAGCTAGTGGTAGCTGTCAGCCACGTTGTTGACATTACTGCGCTAAGAAAAGTACCGTGGAAGGCTCTTGGTGCCCTGTATGGTGCACAGGAACTGAGAGTTAGTTCTTCCTTCCTTGATGGGATTTCTTTGTTCTGCCAATTGAAACGTTAGAGTCCAATGGAGTCATGGAGTGATATAGCAAATACCCAGGTCCTTGGGTTACTGAGTACATGTCAACCATAACCACACATTGATGATCCTCATCGAATGATCAGCAGTGGAAAGGGTGAGCAGTTTCACGTTCCTGGGTGTCAACACCTCTGAAAATCTGTCCTGGGCCCAACGTATTGACGCAAACACAGAGAAGATGTGACGGCGGCTATATTGAATTAGGAATTGAAGGAGGCTCGTTATGTCACAAGGACTTGCAGATCTCAACAGGTGTACCGTGGAGAGCACTCTGACTGTCTGGTATGGAAGAGCCACTGCACAGGATCGGAGAAAGTTGCAAACACAGCCGGCTCCATCATGGGAACGAGTCTCCCAGCATCCAGGAGACCTTCAAAAATGCAACCTCCATCATTAGAGACCCCCTGGACATGCCCTCTTCTTATCACTACCATCAAGGAGGAGAGGTACAGGAGCTTGAAGACACACCCAACGGTTTGGAACAGCTTTTCCCGCTCCGCCATCAGATCTCTGAATGGGCAATGAACCCGTGAACACTCCCTCAGTATTCTTTTGCTCTGATTTTGCACTACTTAATTTAATCTTTATATATATATTTCATATTGTAATTTATAATTATTTTAAATTATCATGCTTTTCAACATACTGCTGCCACAAAACAACAGATTTCACGGCATATGCCAGTGATATTAACTCTGATTCTGACAGTTCAAACCAGTCCTACTCTAATCCATTTTATTTCCACCCCTCCCTCCCCACCATTCACACCCATTCCTCCCAGATTCTACCCCTCGTCTACACACTTGGCAAAATTTACAGCATCCATTTAATTAATGAATTTGGATCCATGCAGTCGTGGGCAGAATGTGCCGACTTCATCCAGTTAGCCCCAGTGCTCAGGATTGAACCGTGCTCCCTGGAGTTGTGAGCTAGTGGCTCTACCTGCTGCGCCACTGAATTCTCACTGTTTACTGTATGCTGTGTGACGTTTCGGAGACTGTGGAGTACGTGCCCTGCTCTGTTTTGGAACGCCGTGCTGTTCCTCTATGTGCACTCTACACTGGAATCTGTGCTGCGGCAGTGTTCAGTGAACTCACTACCTACGTGAGTCCTGTGCCTGCCGGGCTGGACCTGAGGGTTTGGTGCTATCAAGACACTTCGACTGGCAAATTAAATGATATCTCTTGAATTTCTTTCTTTTCAAATAAATTCCAGTAACTTCACACGGTTTCATTACAACTGCTTTGCTTGGCATTCCCCTGCTTTGTTCAGATTAATGCAGCTTTTTCACTTTTTCTGAGCTATGATCATTTCAAATCACAACTTTATTGCTCTTCCTGCCTCTTGCCTGCATGGCTTTCTGTTGAAATGTAGGTGCGAGCGACCTTGAGTGTAATCAAACACGCCTGATTTTATTTATTTATTTTACAGCTATCCTCTTTCCCCTTCCCTTCCCCTACCTTTTTATTCTGATATCTTCCCCCTTCCTCCTTAGCCCTGAAGAAGGGTCTCAGCCTGAAACGTTGACTATGTATTCATTACCATAAATGCCGCCTGACCTGTTAAGTTCCTCCAGGATTTTGTGTGTATTGTTGATATCTATCTGAGCCTGTTTTGGCCGTTTATGTCTTCTGCAGAGCTGTTTTGTGCCAGGAAGCGGCCAAGTAGAATCTCTGGAGGCTTGCAATAGTTCAGATATGGTCATACCATCAGCCAATTGAAGCTGCATAGATTTTTCTGTTTAATTTTAAAATTACCAGGGCAGATCACTGAATTGTTTTAGATTCATCTTCCATCAGAGTAATCTTTTCATGTTAAATGGACAGCACTGTCACGGTATTGGCAAAACAAGTCAATGAATTACAATTAAATTCACTTCCTCTGAAGGTCTGTCTTTGCTTTTTATTCAGTCAGATTAAGTAAGCTTTGACTTTTACGATGTTGTGGTGTCCTAGAGAATGGCTGAACTGGCAGAGACCACGTCCCAGTTGTCCCCTTCCTCGCAGTTGTAGACTGTCGCTTAGCAGGTCTGGCAAGTTGGCTTTCGCAGTGAGAGGCCCATAAAGCAGACAGTGGAGATGGGAGATGGTCTTTCGTTATGGAGTTTTACAGCACAGAAACTGGCTCTTCAGACAAACTGATCCACGCTGACCAAGGTGCCTATCTGAGCTAGGCCCATTTGCCTCAGTTGGCCCATACCCCCATGATTTTAGAAACCTCTAAAAGGTTCACTACTCAACCTCCAGTCCCAGCAATGTTCTTGTGACTCTTTTCTGCACCCACTAGATTAACCGCACGGTATCACAGGTGTAGTCTCACCAACACCTGCAACATAACAACACAACCCTCGTACTCAGTGCTACATCTGATGAAATTGGGTATGTCAGTGCAACTTCTTTGCTGCCTTGCCTACCTGTATCGCAGGTTCTCGTGAGCTATGTGCTTGTACCCCCAGGGTCTCTCTGTTCAACAACACTCCCTGGGGCTCTGAAATTTACCGTGTACGTCCTGCCCTGGTGTAACTTCCTAAAAATCCTCACTTCACTAACTGTCGGAACATAGCACAGTGCAGCACAAGATGAGCTGAATGATCTAATTCTACTCCTATTTCTTACGGTCTATGGCAGGGGTTCCCGTGGACCCCTCAGTTAATGGGAAGGGTCCATGGCATAAAAACCCTGGTCTGTGGTTCTAAGAACAGGCCCTGGGAGTGAGCAAGGGAGTTGGCTGAAATTGGAAATGCCAGTATTCATACCATTGAATTGTAGTTTGCACAAGCGGAGTATGAGGTGCTGTTGCTCTCATGGGTACCTGCCCTCACCTCCATAATGACTAACTTCCTCCTTCGCTTTTAGTCTCGATTCCTGGTCCTCACCTACAACATTGACTAGGACTTCACTTTCACAGATTCTGCTCGACCCCGAGTTTGTCCATCAGTTAATTTATTTTTTGCTCTTTCTTTTACCTCATGGACTTGCCACTCAAACACCCTCATGGGCAGCTTCCCTGGTGTTTTCAGGTCATCCACAGCACTGCAATCCATACCCTAACTTGTACAAGTTCCAACGCTTCACAACGTTGCCAGTGTTTTGACTCTCCTTTATTTTCTATTTCAAATTCTCATTCTGGTTTCCTCGACTCAGCCGCCCCCTTCCTGAGACCCTCCTCACTCTACAGTTATTTGTCCTCTTCTTGCACCATCTCACTGAGATCCCAATCCCCTAAGTTTCTCCATTTCCTCACCACTCTTTCTACCTGTCATTCCTCAAAATTCAGCTGAAGCTATTGGTCACTGGTCCAAACTTCTATACAGTTAGTTTTGTCTGATAATACTCCTTTGACACGTCTTGTGCCTTCGTTACACTGAAAGACTCTAAAGGGATGCAGCTGGGAATTTAACGTGCTTGAATGACTGTTCTCATTCTCCAAAAATTGTTGAGCAGTAGACAATTGTACAGGCAGTCCCTATCTTATGTAGGGTTCCTATCCATAGTGAACTTTCCATAAGCTGATTTCTCTGTAAGCAGGAATGTCTGTTTTCTATAGTAATCCATATTATACCACTTTACACATTATTTCATTTAATTGAACAATCACCCTTACTCTGCCCATAATTAATGTAATATGTACAATAACCAGTCATTCATGAATACCATGAAACATTTTAATGTTATTATCACTAGCTTGAAATATTCTTTCAAACTCTATGAGAGGTTTCATGTAAAGTTGGATTTCCATAAATCATGTCACTTGTAACCCTGTTCAATGAATTGTGCCATTTAAGGTTTCATTGGTCGTTCTGTCAAATTGCGGTTTTAACACTAACGATGACAATTTTCACAATCCTAACGCTGTTTATTTTCCATAGTTTTTTTTTGTGACTGATCTGTGTTTTGCTGTTCTCTGCATATGATCTGAATGGTATTCTCACGTCAAATCTGCAGATGCTGCAAATCTAAGCAACACACGTAAAATGCTGGAGGAGTCGTCCTGCTAAAGGGTTTCAGCCCGAAACGCCGACTGTACTCTTTCCCATGGGTGCTCCCTGGCCTGCTGAATTCCTCCAGCATTTTGTGTGTGCTCAATTAAAATTTTGTCGATTTTCTATATATTTTAAGTTCATAAACTAAAACCAAACTAATTAATAATGGTTTTGACATTTTGTACCTGAAATGGACGCTCCCACATGCTTTGATCTTGTTCACACCTGTGGCCCTTTGGTAATGTTCTCTCTTGACAGTGGACAATGGTAAATGGGAGTAATGTAGCCGGGTGCTTATCGGTTGACATAGACAGTATGGGGGCAAGAAAGCCCGTTTCAGTGACCAGTAACTTCAGCTAAATGTATCTAATGTCGTGCATGGTGCATAGTGGATTGCTGTTTGTCCATCCTCACAATGCTACTCAAGTGTTGCCGGAAGGAGATGGCGCCAACGAATGACATGACCAAGGGTGACGTCCTCCAGCCGGTTCACAAAACTATTTCTTTCACTTCTTTTATGCCTTCTTTTTCTTCCAAATGTGTTTTTGCTGCTGTTGGAGCCTGTGGGCCAGTCTGCAGATAACGAACACTGAGCTGAACTGAATGTGCCTGGACTCTTTCCATTTTTGTGTTTTTATATTCTGTTTTGTGCTTTTTTTTTGTCACTGTTTGCGCTATTTGTTTCTGTTTGCATGTGAGAGGTGGGTTTTGATGTTTTTCTTTGAATGGCTTCCAAGGTTTTGTTTGTTTCGTGACTGTGGGAAGATGAACCTCAGAGCTGTATACTGCATACACACTTCGGTTAAAAAAAATGTACTTTGAATCTTTAAACTGCACGGTAGATCGCTGCTTTAAAGTAACAGATTCCAAATTTCTGTGCTCCACCCCATTTGGTATGTTATTTGTTCTCATTCCCCCTTTAGGAATAATTACCCTCCCTCCTGCTTTGTGTTTCACGCATTATTACAGGTCCCAGGATTTTCTGACAAGAGTTTGTCAGATTTGAAGCATTTCTGAGGACGTTTTCTATAATTTGAGAACCATTGTGGTGATGAGTCACTGGCTCATCTGCAGTGTCATTCGATGGGTAGAGGCCTTGTGTCAGCAAAGTATGCTTTAGTCACACAAATCTGGCTGCCAAAGAATCAGGAAATGTTTGGGGATAAGGTGAAAATGTGCAGTGTCATTGAGATCACTCCGTAGCTGCAGGTGGCTTGGAAATAAACACAGGGCCGAGCTGACTGGTCTTTTGCTGCTTTCAGAACTAACTGGATGTGGTGAACTGCTGGGGAGACCAGAGTCAACAGTAGTTTGCAGAATAAAAGGTGAAGGAGGAAGCAGAATTGTGGGGTGGGGTGGGGGGGGGGGGGAAGGTTGGAGACAGAAGTACTGTAACTATAGTCCTTGGAGTCAAAGGATAAAAGTCTCAGTTTATTCCTTCAGCCTGGGACTTTCTGGCAAGTGGATAAAAGAATGATCGAAGTTCAAGTTCAGAATAAATTATTATCAAAGTATGTATGTGTCACTATGTAGTACATCGAGATTAATTTTCTTGTAGGCATTCTTGGTAGAGCAGAGAAATACAATCAAATCAGTGAAAGATTACCCACAAACAACCAACGTGCAAAAGAACAGAAATTGTGCAAATAAAAATTAAATAAACAGTGGTAAATAAATAATACTGAGAAGTTGTAGATTCCTTGGAAGTGAGACCAGAGGATGTGGAATTCATCCAGGGTTGAGGTGAGTAAAATTATCCACACTGGTTCAGGAACCTGATGGTTGAGGGGTAATAAATGCTCCTGAACCTGGTGGTGTGGGATCCAAGGCTCCTGCACCTCCTTCCTGATTGTAGCAGCGAGAAGGGAGCATGGCCTGGATGGTGGGGCTCCTTAATGATGGGTACTGCTTTCTGGAGGCAGTGCTCCTTGTAAACCATGACTGTCTGTCAAATTTGGCTGTAGCTAGCAAATCAATCATGTCCTACACTTGTATTCAACTGCAAATGGAATGGACCATTGTAGTAATGTGCAATAAATGCACAGTTCTGTTCACATTGAGTAAAAGCTTTAAAAACTCAAATTGAAATGACTTTATGGATTTCCACACAATAATTTTGAGCTTGTACTGCAAAGGGCAATTAGGTGCTTTTTGTTGAGATAAGTTTGACCCTAAAAGATTCTCGTCATGCACAGAGTGGTGTTGTATGTAAAATGAATCATTTCTGATGGAAATGGAGTGAATGTAGGATTGGCCAACTGGTCCTTAAAGCCTGATTTGCTACTCATTACGATCAAACCAATAACCCTACCTGAGCACTGTTTTCTGGTTCATCCTCGATTCCCTTAACATCCAGAAATCTGTTGATCTGTGTTTTAAAGGAACACAATGACTTGCCTCCACAGCCCCTTTGGAGTTGAGAAGTCCAAAGTTTCACCATTCTCTGACTGATCCCATCTCTTTCTGAGCAGGTCCGGTCCTTACCCTGAAACTGGACTCATCTTCACTACATCCAGCCCATGTTAGGCTGAAAATAACACAGCATTACCCCCAGCAAACTATGGCAGCTAATCTTAGTTGAATCCTTTAATTTTGATGGTTGTTGAGGGAAAAGCCAAAGAAAAGTGTTACCCCATTCCATTCAAATGGAACCAGCCCTATTACTTGTTCGAATCTATGCTGTCCGAACTAGATCTTGTATAAATGGCATATGTTCTGTGTATCTTGTTCAAAGTTTATAGCTTAGCTGAATTGCTTTTGAAAAAGTTATTTTAATTCATTGTATTAATTAATTCATTGTCACCAAAACCAAGGAGATGATCGTCGGTTTCAGACGGTCTTGGCCTGAGCACACACCCCTCAGCATCAGCCGCTCCACAGTGGAGAGAGTGGAAAAGATCGAGTGGGCCCAGCAGAGATTGCACTTTCTGAGGAAGCTTAAACAAGCATCACTCCTCACTAACATCTTAGCTACATTCTACAGAGGCGTGGTTGAGAGTGTGCTGACCTTTTGCATCACAACCTGGTACTCCAGCTGCAGTGCTGCCGACAAAAAAGCCTTGCAGAGGGTGGTTATTGGGGTCGCCCTACCTTCTGTCCAAGACCTCTTTCAGAGTCGATGCCTCCAGAAGACACGGTACATCATTAAAGACCCCTCGTACCCTCTCCATGAACTGTTTGTTCTTCTGCCATCAGGCAAATGTTACAGGAGCATCAAAACAAGAACCACAAGGCTACTAAACAGCTTCCTCCCACAGGCAGTCAGACTGCTAAATAGCTGCTCTACCTGACTCTGCTTTGGACACTTTTAACTTGCACTGGACACTTATAACTTGTTTTTAACTGACATGTGGCTGTTGTGTTTTACTATTTATTGTTATGTTTATTATGTTTATTATTGTTATGTTGCGTTTGTTATGTTACGATTGTGCTGCTTCTGGGAAACGCTGTCTCATTCTGCCCTACAGAGCTGATGTACGGTTAGAATGACAGTAAAGTTTTTGAATCTTGTAGCACAGGTTTCCTTTTTGTTTAATGTTTTTTCACTTTTCTTTCAAGTTAATTTGGATATCTGTTGAGTGTTAGTTGGACCAAGTGGAGACTGGTGAGGTCTTGCTTAGCTGGGAAGTCCTCCCTTCCTCAGAAAACATGGGACCTTCTAACACTTACTGCTCAAATGATTCTCGTATCTATGTACACGAAACCAGGCAGTAACTCTGTTGGAGTTGTATTCAAGCAGGAATGCACACTTTCTAGGGAAATGGGAAAAATGAGAGAGGAAAGCAAATGCAATGTTAGCAGTCATTTCGAGAGGACTAGAGTATAAAAGCAAAGATGTAATGCCGAGACTTTATAAGTCAGACTGTACTTGGAGTACTGTGAGCAGTTTTAGGCCTCGGATCTAAAGAGGAGTGTGCTGGTGGTGGAGGTTTACGAGGATGATCACAGGAATGAAAGGGTTAACTTATGAGGAGCGTTTGATGGCTCTGGACCTGTACTCGGTGGTGTTTAGAAAAATGGGGTGTGGGGGGGATGTTATTGTAATCTACCGAATTATTGAAGGGCCGAGACAGAGTAGACATGGAGTATCTTTTGCACATTGTTGACTTTCCATCCCACCCACTTTGAAGGAAGCAAACACCGGGAGGTAATGATCCAGTGGCCAGTACTTGCTCTCTTACCTAACTGGAGCAGCGAGCAAAGGTTAATTTATTTCTCAAGTTGTCGATCTTTGTGGCAATGAAGCCCCATAACTGTCCGGTAGTGGTGTGTGGGCTTTGCTACTTGGTGAGATTGATATCAGAGTGTAAACAATTTGAATTGGAAAACATGCATGCAAATAAATAAAGGGCTGGGCTCACTACTCTTCTCCCTCCTGCCATCTGGCAAAAGGTACCGAAGCATTCGGGCTCTCACGACCAGACTGTGTAACAGTTTCTTTCCCCAAGCCATTAGACTCCTCAGTTCCCAGAGTCTAGTCTAACACCAACTCACACTCACATAATCTCAACTGAACACCATTCCACTCCCTTCACAACTTTTGCTCATTTCTCTCAATTCCTGCTAAAACATTATTTCCATTTACATTGTAATTTGCCCTGTACTTTGCCTATTGTCTTGTTTATTAATTATTGTACTGTCTTGCACTGTTTTGTGCACTTTATGTAGTCTCGTATAGGTCTGAAGTCTTGTGTAGTTTTGTGTTGTTTCATATGGCACCATGGTCCTGGAGGAATATTGTTTCGTTTTTACTGTGTACTGTACCAGCAGTTATGGTTGAAATGACAATAAAAGTGCCTTGACTTGACTTGAAGATGTTCGAGAGTTGCCAATGGATTTAGAAACACTGGGGAAGGACATTACTGCAGAGATCTGTGTTTCTCACACTTCAGACCACTTGTTAGTCCTGTGGTACATTGAACCAGTGATGTGTGCGCTGCCTCAACGTTTGTATTTTCACTGACCTTACCTATCATCTCATCTTAAAGAACCAGCGCCTCAGCATTCCTTTCTGCATTCACATGAGTAATACGTCATGGAAACAAGATCCTCTACGTCACTCTGAACCTGCTGCATTGCTTTGAAGTCTCGGTTGTGGAGAGTATGGACAACCAAGCTCTTGGAAGATGGCTCTTGAAACTGAGCCAGTGAGAGCCAGACATAACCCTGTGTGATTCCCCACCCCACCCCACAGATCCAATATGGTCTCTTTCACGTCTAAAGGAGGATCTGTGTGTATGGAACGGAGCAGATACTGATAAAATGGCCTTTCCTTGATCTAGTTTTCAGACGAAGTTCAATGCCAGCTGTCTTCGAAAGAAGAAAGTGCGGATTCTATAGTGCTTCCTTTGCCAGGGGATGTTCGAAACTCATTCCAAGACTGCAGAGTGCTTTTGGAATCAGTCAGTAATGTAAGGAAACCAACCGAGGTGCAATTAATCGGATTGCGGTTGATCGGATTGCAATTGGCAAGCCACTCATTACATGTAAATAAGGAAATGGTGCAGTCTTTAATTTTCATTGCCTATCAAAATAAAAGGCTTCCCAGTATTAATTATATTTAATTTTTAATTTGGTTATTTCCAATTTCTGCTATTTGTGAAATACCCTCCAAAATACACAAATCTGTAATTTTTAGCCCATAAACAGCGGTGATTATTTCATAATATCAATTCAGTGGTACATTTGAGCTTGAACTAACCAGTGCAGACATTGAAGGACGATTGTTGAGGGAACATGTCAGTAAGGAGACCATGAGGTCACTCACCACTAGTAATCGTCTTTCCTACCTGATGGTGAAGGTGCTTCCTGCACCTATACACAAACATTTAGAGGAAGAGAAGATTAAGTTGGCTCCAATAAGCAGAGAATCTTTGAAACCTTAACCTGACTAAGAAAGAATGATAAATAAGAAAAGTAGTCTCGGAATAAGGAAAGTAATATTGTCACGCAGGTAAAATGGAAAATTTGTTGCAGCACAGAATATTTTTCAAGTTAAGAACTTTTAACTGAAAATGGTGATTCTGTTTAAAGATCATTCACTGCTCTACAACAAGACCCACCTCCCACCTGTTCCCCTACAATTCTTGTGCCTTCCCTTCCTCTTCCTCCTACCTCCAGTGGCGGCTGTTTTGTTGCATTAAGCTCCAGTTGTAAGCCAGGCTAAAGGCCCTCATTTATCTAACAGTTGACCAAGACCACTAGTCTGGAATGCTGAGGGGGTGGGGACTCGCTGGTGTAAAGAAGCAGGTGAGAGTAGATACATTACGACTGGTGTTTAAACAATGTAATTGAAAGTACAGGGAATTCCAGTTATTGGGCTATCAGTTAATCAGGATAACTGCTTATTTTGGACAACTCTTAAAGAAGAAAGACAAATCAAGAAAATTGCCAGGATCCCTTCATTTATTTGGGAGACTATGCTGCTTAGTTGGTTCAGGAGACCTGGCGATCTAACATCATCTGTGCACACTTATGTTGCCATTAGACACTGTGATTAGAACAGACAGCTTACAGTGACTTTTGCCACAGTGACTTGATGTGAAATAAGCAGAAAGACAATTCCAAACCATTTTGCTCACTGTGGTTTCAAGCATTCAAGCATGGAAATGCCAGAAACACCCAGGAGTGAAAATAAAATGATTTCATTACTTCCAACACGTTAGGAACCTATGAAGAATTTGAACGTATCGACAATCATCTTGAATGTTACAAAAAAACAGAAGATTTGGAAGTTGCAATCATCGATAGAATTGCATGAAGATAGTCCATTAACTGCACTGGGTATCTACGTTGATTTTATTCATTGTGAACACTGGACAAATTTCAATTTTTTAAAAAGTTAATACACAGTGTTATAGAACGGAAGTACTATTGGCAGTGTTCTAATTTGGTCTGTATTTCATGTAAATAATTTGTTTCTGAGCTTGTCTTTTTTTAAATGCCTTTTTAACTATTTCCATGAAGCTTCAGCTAATTAGGGCAGTAACCTAATTGGGCCAAAATGTATTTGTCTTGGTGTGTCGCAAATAACTAGAATCAACTGTGTATGGAAATACCATTTCTGAAGAACAATATCCCATGACACCGGATAGATACTTTAATTACGTTTCCTACTCTGTGAACACCCCACATTAAAAAAATACATACTTGCCTTGCATCTCACCTTGTGAAAATACCGTTTTGTTATATATAAGGCAGTTATCTAAAGGCTAATGAATTTCAGTGAAATGTTTGAACAAAGGGACCTGATTTTAATTAAGTTTCATTGGAGGAAGTCTTTAAAACTTGTTTCCTCTTAAGTTTATGAAGGAGGAAAAGGTCAGTGGTTTAATGCAACTACATTTTCATTAGTGCTGTGTAGGAGAATTACTCATGTTGTGCTGGGTCTTTTTGCAGTACTTGAGGAGGAAATGCTGTATCCAGGCAGCCTGCTCTTTGCATTGGTTAAACTGGAATATGCAGACTCTGATTAAATCAATAACATAACTACTTCTTTCGTCTCAGCATTGGCTCTCAGTTCTCCTTATATGGGAAAGGAATTTTCAAAATCAGCTAAGTGGCTGTGGATCTATTTGTTCTGGAAATTCCTTGGATATTACAAATTTACAGATTGGGATAAGGTGATCCCAGAGGGTATAAGCTAAACGAAGAATGGCTTTTCTGTAAATTAAAGGAGATTTAGCCTAAGTACAGGTTGAGTCCACCTTATCCGAAAATCTGAAAGCCTCTGAAATCCGAAGATTTTTTTTTGGAGAGCTTATAAGATATCACAAATGGAAAATTCCACAAGGTGCTAGGAAAGTTCTCAGGCAATGTGCAGGTCTCTACACACTACAGACAGTTCTGAGAAGTGATCTTGCATATGCAATGCGCAGAAGTTAATGAGAAATAGGAAAACACTGCATAAAGCAAAAAATGAGGATCTCGATCGTGTATTGAAAGAGCTGATTATTTAATGACGGAGTGAACATTTGTCGCTTAACGATATGCTGATCATGAAACGAGCAGAGATCTATTGTGGACAAACTGAAAATAGAAGGTAATTGTGAATATTCAGCAGGCTGGTTACAGAAGCTTAAGAAAAGACACAGCATTAACTTTTTAAGATTTTTGGTGATAAAACGTCTGTTGTTCACGAAGCAGCAGAGAAATTCATTGATGACAAAAATTAGAAAATCCGTAGACACTGGAAATCCAAGCAGCACACACAACGTGCTGGAGGAACTCAGCAGGCCAGGCAGCATCTATGGAAAAGAGTAAACAGTCAACGTTTTGGGCTGAGACCCTTCATCAGGACTCTGATGAAGTTTTAATGAAAGGTCTCGGCCCGGAACATCGACTGTTTACCCTTTTCTATAGACGCTGCCTGGCCTGCTTCATCCATTGAGTTGGCCAAGATCGTCACTGATGAAAACCTAGCACCAGAACAAGTCTACAAAGCCGATTGTTTTTTTACCTTTGTAAAAAAAAAACTGGGAAAAAAAAAGTAAAATCATATAAGCGTGTACTGTAACCTTTTAGTCATAACATGGCATTGTAGGTGGAGACTGGCTGCTGTTTGTTGTTCAACAGCTGATTCAGGTATTCTCCTGATGTTGCTGTGCTGCTTTTGCTAGCCTGCACTCATTATATTTTCATTATATTAATGGTGTGTCATAATTTTTACTGTTAAATGTGTGAGGAACAAGTGTAAGACAATGACCAATACCGGTAGCACGTAACTTCAGAGTCGGAAATGATGGTGATGTCAAGCTCTCCCATTTATTTATTTAGAGATACAGCAGGGGGTAGGCCATGGTGGCCCTTCAAACCGTGCCACCTAGTAACCCCTGATTTAACCCTGGCCAATCACGGGACAACTTACAATGACCAAATCAACCTACTAACCGGTACCTCTTTGGACTGTGGGAGCAAAATGGATCACACAGGGAAAACCCATGCATTCCACGGAGAGGATGTCTTACAGATGATGTCAGAACTGAATTCCAAACTCTGAAACCCCCATAGAAGTATCGCGCTAACCACTACACTACCATGCGCTGGAAAAATCTGAAATATATTCCAAAATCCAAAAAATCCGAAACACTTCCAGCCCCGATAGTTTTGGATAAAGGGTAGTCTACCTGTATTATATTGTATTATGTTTTTGGTGACATTTAGCATAATTTAATTATTTTACCTTGTAATTGTATCAGTGATTGGCAAGCTAACTGTAAGTAACTTGTCAGAATAAAATTGCACAAATTTATCTTCCAAGACTTTGTATCAAAGTGCAAACTCATCATCCTTGTGAACAGGTTTTACATTCCAGCTATCTTCGATGCTGACAGGAGGTGAAACTGCTGCTTGCTCGTCCAAAGTTTCTGGTCCCTTGAGTGTGTCCATTGTCAAGCACTTTTTTGCTATGTCTTATAACAAACAACAATGAACTCAGAGTGGATTAATCATAAAAACATTTATTTTACTTGCAGCCAGGGAACACCAGCACTGCACAAGAGCCAGTGATAGTTTAAAGAAAAAAAAATTCAGCATAGTCTCTTCTTTATACACCCACACTAGCTACCCACGCTTCATTTCAAGGGAAGGGTGTATTCTGACCTACTTAATCAGTATACGTGGCATTTTTTCAGTAATCAAATCTGCTTGTCTTTATGCAGTTTGTCATGTACTCAGGGTCCATTGGCAAAACGTTGCACAAATATTAGTAACAAAGCACTCTGGTGCAATACAGGTTCCATTTTGTTACTACAAGTAAAGCACGTTTCCAGACATTTCCAGTGTATAATTGAGAAATAAATTGCAGTAGGTTTTTGTGTTGACTTGCATAATTTTCCTTAACTGCCGAGCTGATGGCGTGAGGTTTTCAGGCAATGGCACTGAAGAGATCAGGCCAAGAATGATGGGGCAGGTTTGAGAGGACATGTGACGCACTCCTGGTCCTACTTTCTGATATTTTGTGTTTCGGCTATATTTATGTGGCTCAAAAAAATGGTGAAGAGAGTAATGCCCAGAGGAAGAGACCATAATACAGGCCTTATACTCAAATTAGAAAGAGAAACAGAACAAAGAACAGCCCCACTTAATGAGTGAATTTGCACAACTTCACAAAGTGTTTTCATAAATGCTGCTGTGAAATAAACAAGTGAAAAAATGTTGGGAGGTTAATGTATGAAAGGTTAATGGAAAGGACACCAGTACAAATCCTGCCTGGCAATTCTCTAGCCTCTTGTCCTCTTCTGTGCCAGTTTCCCACAGCTGTCAGTCCCTGATATTCCAGAAGCATTTTGTCCCCAGTGACTGAGCCTCCAACCCTCTGGGAAGGGGATTTCAGAGATTCATCACCCCCTCTGAGCAGCGACAGGTGAATCTCTAGAATTCTCCTCCCCCTGGTTCTGTCAGGAGAAGGACTTGCACCGCCTGTTGAAATGAACACTATTTGTAATATAATCTATGACTTGCTCATTTGCTATTTTTGAACAATTCTGAAAGAGCTAATGGAAAGCTGAAAAAACAAATTTGCATTTATTATGTGACTACCCAAGTTGTTGTAAAGCATGCATCTGTTCAGGAAATGTAATTGCTACGTAAGAACGTAACAGAACAGCTTATGATCCCACAAGGAGCAAATTGTTTGCCTAATGTTGGTCAGAGTTGCATATTGATCAGGATACCCAGATTTTCCTGGTAAAGTAAGCAGGGCTTGATTTTAATGTGGCACTTGAGTGAACAGTATAACACTCTTTTACTGTTGTTTCTGCGGGTCCACTAGGACCGTAAACCTGCCGCCAACTGGTAGAGTTATGAAGCAGTCACCAAACTAAAATCAACAGCATCTTGCAATGCGCCCAGTTCTATTCTGCTTCCAAAACACGGACAGCAGTTGGACACAACGTCACTGAGGCTTCCATGTAGATGACTACCTTGGCAAAGTAAATTGCCTCGAGAAGTTCACAGACTTGAGTTGATCCTGAGTTGCAAATGGTAATACTAATGATTTACAAAATTATAAAAGCAAACACATACACATGTTAAACTGGGAGCTGAGCCCATTCATCACTGGCTTCATCACTGGCACAAGCCTTTCCACCACTGAGAAAATCTAGCGAAAGTGGTATCACACCACATGGGAGCGCCCTATCCTCATGACTCCCATCAGGAAGGAGGTACAGGAACCTGGAGACCCACACTCAACATTTTAGCAACAAGTTTCTTCTCTTGCTCAGGGGTTCCCAACCAGGGCTCCACAAACACCTTGCTTAATGGTCAATGGCATTAAAAAAAAGTTCTGAGCCCCTGCAGATTTCTGCACAGTCCATGAACACTAATCTTTTGTACTATTTTTTTGTAACTAGCAACTTCTTTTATGCTTTGCAGTGTACTGTTGTCACTGCTACTACAAGACAACAAATTTGTCAGCATATACCAGTGATACAGTGCCTATAAAAAGTATTCACTCCCCCCATCCCCAGAAGTTTCCATGTTTTATTGTTTTACAATATTGAATTTGATTGAATATTGATTTAATTTGGCTTTTTTGACACTGCACAACAGAAAAGGACTTTTGTGTCAAAGTGAAACAGATCTGTACAAAGTGATTTCAATTAATTACAAATATAAAGCATAAAATTGATTGCATAAGTATTCATCCCCCCCACTGTTTAATATGACACACCAAATCATCACTGGTGCAGTCAATTGGTTTTAGAAGTCACATAATTAGCTAAATGGAGATCTGTTCTTGGAGACCAGTGTGCAGTTAAGGTGTTTCAACTGAATCTATTATAAGTACACCTGTATCTGGAAGGTCCAACTACTGGTGAGTCAGTATCCTGGCAAAAACTACACCACGAAGACCAAAGAACATTCTAAGCAACTCCACAAAAAGTTTATTGAAAAGTACAAGTCAGTAGATGGATACAACAACTGTTGCTCAGGTGCTTCAGCAGTCACAGTTTTATGGGAGAATGGTAAAGAGAAATCCATGGTTGAAAAATCTCATGGGTGAAATCTTGGTTTGTCAGAAGGCATGTGGGGGCTCCTGAAGTCAGCTGGAAGAAGGTTCCATGGTCTGATGAAACCAAAATTGAGTTTTTTGGCCATCAGACTAAACACTATGTGTGGCATAAGACAAAAATGCACTTCATGCTACCATGAACTATGGTGTTGGCTGCATCATGCTGTGGGGATGCTTCACTGCTGCAGGCCCTGGAAAGCTTACAGCAGTAGAGGGTAAAATGAATGCAGCACCATACAGGGAAATCCTGGAGAAAAACCTGATGCAGTCTACAAGAGGACTTGGGAGAGGATTTGTTTTCCAGCAAGACAATGACCCTAAACATAAAGCCAAAGCTACACCGGAATGGCTTAAAAACAACAAAGTTAATGTTCTGGAATGGTCAAGTCAGAGTCCAGAACTCAATCCAATTGAGAATTTGTGGCTGGACTTTAAAAGGGCTGTTCACTCGTGATCCCCAAGCAATCTGACAGAGCTTGACCAGTTTTGTAAAGAAGAATGGGGGAAAATTGCAGTATCCAAGCTGATAGGGGCCTATCCACACAGAAGCAAGGCTGTAAATACTACCAATGATGCATCTACTAAATTACAAACAAGGGAAATTCTGCAGTTGCTGGAAATCCGAGCAAAACCACAAAATGCTGGAGGAACTCAACAGGCCAGGCAGTATCTGGGAAAAGAGTACTGTCAATGTTTTGGGCTGAAACTCTTCGGCAGGACCTGCTTTAGTATTTAGCATCTACTACATACTGTCTTGAAGGGAGTGAATAATTAATTATTTTGCATTTTATATTTGTAATTAATTTAGATCACTTTATAGTGCTCTGTTTTTGCTTTGACAGGAAAGAGTCTTTTCTGTTGATCAGTGTCAAAAAAAAAGGCAAATTAAATGTACTTTGATTCAATGTTGTAAAACAATAAAACATGAAAACTTTCCAAAGGAGGTGAATACTTTTTATAGGCATTGTAATTAATGTGATTCTGAGTCTGATTTTAATTCTGGTGGAGAACAAAATAAACAGTATAGTGTTACCACAGCTCTGAGGGGCCAGTTACGGGGTTCGTAACAATAGCAAGTTGAGACAAGTGTCGGAGGGACTAAAGGGAAAGTCCGTAAGGAACAGTCATGTTCGCAGTATATCTTGATATATTTTCTAATTGGCATTCATCTATAAAGGTGATAATTTAATTAAATGATCTCATTTATAAAGGAATGCCAATTAGAAAATAATCTTTTAAGTATTGAGAATTAAGTACCTAGAGAATTATGACCTGATGTTGTGGTGTTCACAGAGCTGGGCAGTTAGGCTGCAGGCGTTTCATCGTCAGTCAAGGTGATATCCTCGATGTGCAGTTGCTGGTGTTTTTCTGTGGGAGTGGGAGTGTTTCGCAAGCATTGGTCCTGATTGGCTGCTTCTTCACTTGACCTTTGAATTCTGTTGGCTGGTGTTCCTTTGGCTCTTAGGGGGTTCATAAATGGTGTCTATTTTGATATTTTTTTTAAAAACAGTTATGGGAAGTTATCTAAGTGATGTTATGCTGTCATTATTTGTACAAGTAATGAACAGTAGGATTTTAATATAGTGATCACAAAATATTTACTTTCAGTAATTAATCCACATTTTTATTTTACTTTGCCCCGATTTTTATCTACAAATGATTAAAATTTTCCTTTAGTGGAACTTTGTATAAAAGCTGTGCTTCACTCTACCAATGTCATGTATTTCCAGGAGTGAACTAAGTAGAAATATCTAAAGTATTTTAGTAATTGCTGAGATGGCAAATGGGTCCACCTTGCATTCACGTCATTACTTAATAATGGTTTTGTAATGCTGCATGATGTGATGTAGAAGGCTAAGGACTGGGAAAGTGGTATTAGTATAGATGCAACACACACAAAATGCTGGTGGAACGCAGCAGGTCAGGCAGCATCTATAGGGAGAAGTGCTGCCGACGTTTCAGGCGGAGACCCTTCGTCAGGACTAACTGAAAGGAAAGATAGTAAGAGATTTGAAAGTAGGAGGGGGAGGGGGAATTGCAAAATGATAGGAGAAGACCGAAGGGGGTGGGATGAAGCTGAGAGCCGGAAAATTTGATTGGCAAAAGTGATACAGAGCTGGAGAAGGGAAAGGATCATGGGACGGGAGGCCTCGGGAGAAAGAAAGGGGGAGGGGAGCACCAGCAGGAGATGGAGAACAGGCAGAGTGATGGGCAGAAAGAGGGGGAAAAAAGGAGGGGGGAAAGCTAAATATATCAGGTTTGGGGTAAGAAGTGGAGGAGGGGCATTAACAGAAATTAGAGAAGTCAATGTTCATGCCGTCAGGTTGGAGGCTACCCAGCCGATATATAAGGTGTTGTTCCTCCAGCCTGAGTGTGGCTTCATCTTGACAGTAGAGGAGGCCATGGATAGACATATCAGAATGGGAATGGGACGTGGAATTAAAATGTGTGGCCACTGGGAGATCCTGCTTTCTCTGGCGGACAAATCGTAGGTGTTCAGCGAAACGGTTTCCCAGTCTGCGTCGGGTCTCACCAATATATAAAAGGTGGGGTGGTAGGTGAGGACAAGAGGAACCCTATCCCGAGTGGGGTGGTGGGCGAATGGGGTGAGGGCAGATGTGCGGGAAATGGGAGAGATGTGTTTGAGAGCAGAGTTGATGGTGGAAGAAGGGAAGCCCCTTTGTTTAAAAAAGGAAGACATCTCCTTCATCCTGGAATGAAAAGCCTCATCCTGAGAGCAGATGCGGTGGAGACGGAGGAATTGTGAGAAGGGGATAGCATTTTTGCAAGAGACAGGGTGGGAAGAGGAATAGTCCAGGTAGCTGTGAGAGTCTGTAGGCTTATAGTAGATATCAGTAGATAGGCCGTCTCCAGAGATGGAGACAGAAAGATCAAGAAAGGGGGGGGAGGTGTCAGAAATGGACCAGGTAAATTTCAGGGCAGTTTAAAAGTTGGAGGCAAAGTTAATGAAGTCAATGAGCTCAGCATTCGTGCAGGAGGCAGCGCCAATGCAGTCATCGATGTAGCGAAGGAAAAGAGGGGGACGGATACCCATATAGACTTGGAACATGGACTGTTCCACAAAGCCAACAAAAAGGCAGGCATAACTGGGACCCATACAGGTGCCCATGGCTACACCTTTAGTTTGGAGGAAGTGGGAGGAGCCAAAGGAGAAATTATTGAGAGTAAGAACTAATTCCGCTAGACGGAGGAGAGTGGTGGTAGAGGGGAATTGGTTAGGTCTGGAATCCAAAAAGAAGCGAAGAGCTTTGAGACCGTCCGGGTGGGGGATGGAGGTATATAGGGACTGGATGTCCATGGTGAAAATAAGGCAGTAGAGGCCAGGGAACTTAAAATTGTTGAAAAAATTCAAAGCGTGAGAAGTGTCACGAACATAGGTGGGAAGGGATTGAACAACGGGGGATAAGACAGTGTTGAGGTATACAGAAATGAGTTCGGTGGGGCAGGAGCAAGCTGAGACAATAGGTCTACCTGGACAGGCTGGTTTGTGGATCTTGGGTAGGAGGTAGAAACGGGAAGTGCGGGGTGTGGAAACTATGAGGTTGGTGGCAGTGGATGGGAGATCCCCAGAGCTGATAAGGTTGCTGATGGTATAGGAGATAGTGGTCTGGTGCTCCTTAGTGGGGTCATGATCAAGGGGTAAATAAGAGGAGGTATCAGAGAATTGTCACTGTGCCTCGACCAGGTAGAGGTCAGTACGCCAGACAACAACAGCTCCCCCCTTATCAGCGGGTTTTATAGTGAGGTTGGGATTGGTGCGGAGGGAGCAGTGCGTTCGGAAGGAGTGAGGTTGGAATTAGTATGGATGGGTAGTTGATGGACATGGTGGAACAAAGGGCCTGTTTCTGTGGTCTGTCACCCTCTGTACTTCAGGTACAAGTAATACTCGGGCAAATGGTTCTGAGTCGAGGGTCTCAGCCCAAAGTATTTACTCTTTTCTCTAGATGCTGCCTGGCCTGCTGAGTTCCTCCAGCATGTTGTCTGTGTTGCTAGGTAGAGAGGCCTAAGTAGGTTGGAAAGAAGGGCCTGTTGAATTGAATGGTGCAACAGGCTTGACAGGACAAATGGTTCCCTCCCTATTTCCTTTATGACTGCTTCAGCAAAGTAAATTGCCTCAAGAAGCAATTGTTACGTTCTTATGTCTATGTTAGGGGAGATGTGAGTAATGAGAGATTGAAAGTAACAGAACTATTAGGGTGGAGTTGAATATTTGTTCACTCCTCCCCAAGCAAAATATGATTCTGGTCTGGAACTTGCTAATTGGAGGTGTGGACAGGGTAGAAACCTGAAAACTTTCTGAAGTACCTGAATGAGCAAATGCTGGAAGTATGCTGATTGAAGCATGTAAGATTATTAAGGGATTGGACACGCTAGAGGCAGGAAACATGTTCCTGATGTTGGGGGAGTCCAGAACCAGAGGCCACAGTTTAAGAATAAGGGGTAGGCAATTTAGAATGGAGTTGAGGAAAAACTTTTTCACCCAGAGAGTTGTGGATCTATGGAATGCTCTGCCCCAGAAGGCAGTGGAGGCCAATTCTCTGGATGCTTTCAAGAAAGAGTTCAAGAAAGAGATGCTTTCAAGATAAAGATAGCGGAGTGAAGGGATATGGGGAGAAGGCAGGGACAGGGTACTGATTGTGGACGATCAGCCATGATCACAGTGAATGGCAGTGCTGGCTCAAAGGGCCGAATGGCCTACTCCTGCACCGATGTCTATTCTGGTATTTCGGAAACATGAAATAGTTTTTTTTGGAGGGGGAGGAATATCATGATGTAATGGATCAAACAGCCTCTTTCTGTAACATAAATTTGAATGCCTTCAGATTTGGCAGGTGCATTTCTTCCTGTTGCTATTGCAAGTCCTTCGAAGCTTTAACAATCCCTGACTAAAAAGTAATATTACTGACAAATAATTTTGAACAAGGTTGGCACACTCGTCCTATTTGGTGTTGCTTGATTGTTGTATAAGCTTTTTCCTCTGTCTGTCACAGTTAAAAGGTCTGCTATGGCCCTCAGTGTGTGGGAGGCAGTTGGGTTACTGCACAAGACATATTTCACAATTTTCAGCTACTCTACGTTGTTGCTCGAGTGAATATATTTGATATGTGCTTGTCTGTGCACAGTGAAAGGGTTCAGAACAATGGATATCCAAACCAAATCAGGAAATTAGAATTCTTCACACTGACTGTGGTAAATATGTGGGCAGCCACTGGGAGAGTTCACTGCCTAGTCTCCTTCTTCCATAGACCACTGTCCTCTCCTATGAGATTCCTGCTCCTTCAGTCCTTTACTCCTCCTACCCATCCCATCCCAGCTTTCTGACTCAGATCCGTTTATCGCACGTACACTGGAACTACAGTGATGTTAATGCAAATGGTTGCAACTCACACACTCAAGAATGCGCTGGGGGGCAGTCCACAAGTGTCACCACCCATTCCAACATAACCTGCCGGCGGTTTTCAGCAGAGCAACACAGCAATAACAACAACAACTGCACCCAAACAAGACAACAGCAGCAAAACAAACCAGTTTTCAACTCTCCCACCAATTCCCACTTGACGAATTTATTCCATCCCACCCCCACCTCTCCCCTCTCAAAATGTGGTTCGGGTCTGGAATTCACTTCCTGGGTGAGGCAGAAGCCCCGGTCACATGTTTTAACCACCTGAGTGAGTGTGCACCGAGAGCCAAGGGCTAGAAAGTAGAAATGGTTTGTTTTTTAGGAGGAGAACTAGTGTGATGTGACCGATCAGCCTCTTTCTGAAAACTTTGAACAACTTCAAAGTTGCTCTCCCTACAGCAGTTACATTTCTTCCCTGTGCTATTGAGAGTCCTTTGACATTTTACCAATCCCTGAGGAAAAAGTAATATTAGGGGTAAATAATTCTGAACAAAGTTGGCACACTTGTACCAACTTGAACTTTCTCCCCCCCCCCCCCCCACCCACTTTCTACATCACCTGGGTCTCACCTATCACCTGCCAGCTTGTACTACCCTTCTCCCCACCTTCTTATTCTGGCTTTTGCCCCCTCCCTTCCTTTCCAGCGCTTTTGAAGGGTCTGGCCCTGAAGCAGCTGTTTATTCCCCTCCATTGACGCTGCCTCATTTACTGAAGTTCCTCTAGCACTGTGCTTAGTTGCTCTGGATTTCCACCATCTGCAGAACCTCTTGCGTTTGTGATGAGATGAACTGTGCCGTTGTCCTTGGAGCGGGGCGTTTCTGTACGGACATGATGTGCTACGCTGATAATTGGATGAGGAAGGGCTGGAGGAAGCCCGAGTGAAGGACAAAGGTCTGTATGGACTGCGTAGGCAGAAAGGGCCGATCAGGAATATGGATGAGCTGAGGGACCTCGTTGTGCAGGTCTGTAGATCTCCAAATGTTGCAAAGCAGGTAGATGGAATGATGAAAAAGTTGCGGAGCAGGCCTTCATAGTTGGAATGTAGTGCGGCAGATGTTAAGAACTGATGAGACTGCACTGGGAGCATTGCATGCTCACCACTCTATGTGAAGGATGTGGTTGTGCAGGGAAATGTGTAGAGGTGTTGCCTGGATTGGAATATGTTCGTTAGGCAGGAAATTGACTGGACTTGTTTTCCCTGGAGTGAAAGCAACTGAGAGGGTGACCTGACAGAGATACATAAAACTTATAAGAGGCATAGATAGATGATTGGAATCTCTTTCGAGTTCAAGTTTAATTATTGTTCAACCGTACATGAACACAGCCAAAGGAAACAGCATTCCTCCACAGACAAGGTGAAAAACAGACACTGCACAAGGACTCTCAACATATTCAAGGTAGCATAAAAATATGTAAACAGACATATGCACACACAGTATGACATGTCCCACAAATTGTTTGTGCAGTTCCCGGCCGTCTACAGCTGAGTGCAAGTACTGGAGGCCAGCCCCCAACCCCGCGCGGACGCTGTGCTGCACCACCTCCTGTGTCTCCTCTCCTGGGCCGTAGCAGCAGGCAAGCCTGAAGCCAAGGCCTCAGTACAACCGAGGCCGCACAGCTCCCCGGCCACTTGTTGGGCCGTCGAACGAGGGAAACAGGCCTGCGGCATCTTACGTTCTCAATGTCCAATAGGGTTTTGTGATTGCTAGCGAAACGTCCAAGAGAATTTCCTGCCGCTACACTGCACATCACCTTCACGCACCAACTCGGACGCCTTCCTGCAGCAACACAGTCCGCACCAAGTTCGGCTCCCCTCCTGATGAGCACTTGCTCACGGGGTAGATCTTCAGTGCCCACAGTTCTTAAAGAACAGCATTGTTTTCCAATCATAAAAAGGGCATTTAAAGATGACACAAACACTTGGTTGCCCCCGAGAGGCCGCTGCGTTCGAGTGTGACACCATCTCAACAGATGTCAAAGCTTCCATGCGAGTGTATTAAAAAAAACTCAAGGACATAGTTTTAAGGTAGGAAGGAAATTGGAAGGTGATTTGAGGGTAAAGTTTTTTTTAATTACAGTATCTGGATCTCTCTGCGGGAAGTTGTGATGGAATCACAACATTTAAGAAACAGTTAGACAGGTGTTTGAGTGGGCTGGCACAGGAGGATACACACCCAATACAAGCAGATAAGATCGGTGCAGAGGCCATCATGGGTGTGGTGGGCTGATGGCCGATGTCTGATTAATCTGCAGTGGAATTGTAAATGAACGACTGCTGGTAGGCCAATAAATAGTCTATGGGTGATGGGCAAAACAGGAGGTGGTCAACAGTGGGCGGCCTTGCCCCTCAGCACATTATTAGTGACTTTTAATTGTACCTCTGGCTGGGAAGACTGATTTTAATTGCGCCCAGGTATTTAACCCTTCAGTACCCAGGCTGAACTTGGGTAACTTCCCCCAGAACTGACATCAAACCAGGAACAATGGCATTTGCATCGTGGACTTCCTGTCAGATCGCCAGCAGGTTGTAAGAGTGGACTCCCTCGCCTCCAACCCCGGACTCTCAATACAGGAGCCCCTCAGGGCTGCATACTGAGTCCCCTCCTTTACTCCCTATATACCCCTGACTGGATCACCACCCACAGCTCTAATCTGCTAATTAAATTTGCCAGTGGCACTACATTGATTGGCCTTATCTCAAACAATAACAGTGATGTCAAGAAAACAACCTCTTCCTCAATGTCGCAAAAACAAAGGAGCTGGTTGTGGATTACAGAAGGAATGGAGTCTGGCTAACCTCTATTGACATCAATGGATCTGGGGTTGAGAGGGTAAACAGCTTCAAGTTCAGCATCCACATCACTGAAGACCTCACGTGGTCTGTACACACCAGCTGTGTGGTGGAAAAGGCACAACAGCACCTCTTTCACCTCAGAATGTTGAGTAAGTTTGGCATGGGCCCCCAAATCCTAGGAACTTTCTACAGGGGTACAATTGAGAGCATCTTGACTGGCTGCATCACTGCCTGGTATGGGAACTGCACTTTCCTCAATCACAGGACTCTGCAGAGAGTGGTGCGGACAGCCCAGCACATCTGTAGATGTGAACTTTGCATGATTCAGGACATTTACAAGGACAGGTGTGTAAAAAGGGCCCAAAGGATCACTGGGGACCCAAGTCACCCCGACAACAAACTATTCCAACTACTACCGTCCAGGAAACAGTACAGCTGTGTAAAAGCCGGGACCAGCAGGCCCCAGGACAGCTTCCTCCGCCAGGTCATCAGACTGGAACTCACACTGATTTGAGTGTACCCTATATTACACTGACGTCTCTATTTATTATAAATTACTATGATTGGACATGGCACATTTAGATAGAGACGTAACAAAGATTTTTCCTCATGTATGTGAAGGATGTAAGAAATAAAGTCAATTCAATTCTACTTGACTCCGTTTGTACACAGTGGGCCAGGAGTTGCACAAAGCCCCTGGGAAATGCCAGCCTCACCACTAAACTCTCTCCTACATGGAACGGGTCCATGGGCGTGAGCTCCTGTAAAGAAGTCAGCTGATAAGTTCCTGAGCACACACTCGTGCACTCCCTCTCCCTCCTCTACTGAGCTGGTTGGACCCCCACACATCCAAAGAGCTTGAGAGTTTTTTTGATCGAATGGCTGACATTCCAAAATGTTCATCAGCTTTCTAGAACATTAACAAAATAAGCATACTATTAAATATTTCAACATTAAAATATTCCAACTTGGAAAACACTGAACAGTTATGAAAGCACTTAATAAGGTCTCACCTAAAACGGTAGGATGAACTACAGATATTGTTGGATTCTGGTCAGACAGGCAAAATTGCAATGATTTATAAAAATCAGTTGTCTATTGATTACTGTGGAGCAAACACTCTAAGCTATATACTTTTATTCCTGCCTGTGGTGGTGATCACTGTTCCTGTTGCCCTACCTCAGCCGTCAATCATTCCTCAGCACAGACGCAATGGCCCAGGATGTAGGGGCCTGCTTCACCGCTCTCCCGCCCCCCCTCCCCCCCCTCAAACTTTGAGGTACAATATTGGAATCAATCCAGCCCTGGGCTTTGGGCCTGGTATTGCTCCTGATTAACTGTGCAGATTAGCTCCCCATAAATTGCACAGGCAGTCCCTCATACTTGCCCTTTCTACCATTCTCTTGACGGTCACCAACCCCCAGATTGGCCCCACACCATCTGCTCGGTCCTGCTGCTGCTCTCTCAAGGCCATTTCCGTCTTTCTCTCCCCCCCTTGGACTGGGAGAGGCAGTAACGTCTGTGTGAGACTCAGAGTGGGGGAATCTGTGAAGGAGAGGACAGTGGTCAGCACTGGTGACCTGGGGCAAAGCAGTTCAGATTTCAGAATCTGTGATTCCCGCAAACCTGCGATGGGATGGAGCCTGATCAGTTCAACAGAATTAATACCAGTTCTGTGCAGCTTTCCTTGCAGTCATTCCATATCATTGAAGTGAATGGAGATTGTGGTCTTTTACAAAAGACCACTTGACAATTTTATGGCCAAAAGAACATCTTTATCTGAGACAGCAAATGATATTTACAATACAGAGGCTTCCAGGTACCTCGTGCGGCCTGGGTGGAGGATCTATATACAATGCACACTGGGAGTAAAAAAAAAACAGAAGTAAAGACCCCGCCAACCCCGGAACCCGCCTCTGGCTACCACAGCTTCCCAATTAGTATTAACTAACTTTTAATAATACTCACGTTACAACACTTCTCCCACTTTAAAATCCAAAATTCCCTTAATATAGAAGAACTGGGAAATAAAAACAGTGGTATCATTAGCAACAGGTTACCAATACAAAACATCTAAAAAACGTGGCAAATTCAACATTCAATCTACAACAAAAGGAACAATCCAATCGAAGATTCAGTCTGTCAGGAGGTTTGCGAGGGCGCTGTGATCTACACACTACCCCCGGTGACCCAGCAGGCACCGCTGGTGAGGATGTTTTGGGTGGGTCTGGTGTTGGGGATATGAGAGGGGTCTGTGTGTCCACGTGAGAATGTCCATCCTCTTCAGGGGACTCTGCCCCCTCTGCCAGTGTCTCTCCCTCTAGCAAAGTCACTGGTGGACATGCTTTCCTGGTATGCATTAAGTGGTCATTGCTCCTTAACTGTTTTGGACTACTGAGCTTCTTTGAAATCGGTGGCAAGCTATTCTCAGCATTATTGGGATAAACAGCATCTGCAGGTTTGCCGCCTAGCTTGGAACGCACTGAAGAAGGAACTTTGGTTTTTGAACCATTGTCATGACCATGGCTCGGAATAGACCCCATTGCAAAGTTTTCATAGAGTTCCTTGTTAGAACTTGGAACTATCTGGAGCTCAACAGCAGGAAATTGCAATGCGTTTCGGAAAACCTCTTGTGCTTGAACCTCTTGTCTGTTAAATCACTGTCATTGATTTTGATGATACATTCATTCTCCTGGAGCAGGTTCTCTTTTCTTGAACGGCTGTTCTCTACAATACCACAAATACTCAGGCCAAGGAATCTTCCACTCAGCGTAGAGTTAAAGGGCACCACATGGATTCTCAGGGAGCTGCTGTCTCCACAAAATTGTACTTTCTTTGTCAAATCACTTGGAGTGCTTTCTGAATGCTTGTTTGGTGGTCCTGGTGGCTCTGTTCTTACATCGTCTGCGGGTGCCCCGTTTGCGACTGTTTCATTTCATTTTTCAAACTTTTTTATTGATTTTCAAATAAAGAATATACAAATCGGAAGAGGAGTTTAGCAAGTAGATAATATAAAAGACATATAAACAACAATAATAAAAACAAAGTATATAATGTCAAAATCAAATAGGTAAAATATTATGCTGTTATATATACAATGGTCAAAAAAAAACTACAACTCCTCATAGCAATCATGAAAAAAAGATTGGAAATTTTATTGATAAAGAAAAAAACCCACTAAACTGAAACAAAAAAAAGAAAGAAAAAGAAAGATTGGGCAGTCCAATTGAGGATAAAATTAGGAAAAAAGAGGAAAAAAAACACATCCTTCCGGTCATCTCCGAACCTCCATGGATAAGGATTTTCCCCAAAGAGAATAAATAAAAATAAATTAAATAATGTGAAAATATTGAATAAAGGGTCGCCAGACTTGTTCAAAATTAAAGGATGTATCAAATGTCCGGCTTCTAATTTTCTCCAAGCTTAGACATGACATACTGGAGGAGAGCCGATAGAAAACAGTAGGTGGGTTAGATTCTTTCCAGTGTAGCAAAATAGCTCTCCTAGCAACTGTTACAATTGGCTTCACATGCAGGTTCCTGTTAGCGGGATCATCAGGCTGAGATGCACCTTGCTGTAACTGGGCAGGTGGTACAAGAGCTGGGTCACTGCTTCGTCGTACTAGAAGTGGCGTGCTGGCTTTCAGTGCCGAGGGGGTAACTTCAATTGCTCCTATAATAGGCTGAAGAGCTGCGCTGTGCTGCTACCCCACTCTCAAGTGTGTCCGGACTGTCTGTCACTCACATTACCATCGGCCACTTCACCTGCACACTGCACCTCTCGCTCTTCCGTCATGTGTGCATACTTAAATTCATGCCAGTTGAGCCAGATTTTGCGAAGCCAATCGTGGCCCAAAAGACTGGGCCCACTACCCTTAGCTATCACCAGCCTGGCTTCAGCCTTCTGACCCCCGGCTGAAATATCCACATATAACAGCCCTAAATGAGGTATGGGCTGCCCCATATAGGTCCTGAATTGGAGCTTAGACGGTCTGATGGGAGGCAGGTTGTAGGTCTCCTCACTAATGACCGATGCAGAAGCCCCTGAATCAATCTTGAACTTAATGTCCTTTCCCCTGACAGTGACTGTGGCATAATATGGTTCAGGTGGTCCCTCACCCGTTTCCACCCCAAACATGTTGTAGGCACACGCGGTCTCTCCGTCTGCTTCTCCTCGGTGGTGTGAGGCTGCCCGAGTTTGTTGAGCTTTCCCCTGCCCAGGCTTAACCTCACCCTTTACGCTCCTGCACTTTTTAACCAAATGTCCCTTCTTGCTACAAGCATGGCAGACGGTATCTTTGAATTTGCATAGTGCGTCCCTCCACACCGAAAACATTCCACACGCTTTGCCCGTTTACCAGTCTCCCTCCTGACGGAGCACTGCCGCCAACTGTGACCCCCCCCCCCATATCCTCTCTGTATATCCTTGGCATTATTAGCAGCCATTTCCATGCCTTGGGCAACCTCTAGGGCTGTCTGGAAAGTCAATGGTAGGGTTTCCCCCCAACACACGGCGTAATTTATACTAATTTTATCATAGAGCACGTCATTCAACACGGCTTCGAGATTGCAATGCTCTGATAACTGCCGAGGCTCGGCCACAAAACCACCCACAGACTGACCTGGCTTCCGGACACGGCTGTGAAACTTGAACCCTTGGATTATCACCAAAGGTTTCGGATTGTGGTGGTTCCCCACGAACTTGACCAGTTTGTCGTATGGAATTTCTCCCGGTTTCTGCGGTGTAGCTAAGTTCCTTATCAGCTTGTACGTCTTTGCCCCACACACACTCAGGAGAATAGAGCGCTTCTTAGCCTCCTCAGTAATTCCATTAGCACAGAAAAAGTGGCCCAACCTCTCCTCATACTCCAGCCAGTCCTCGATTTGCTCTGCAAATTCACCGATAGACCCGAACGTAGCCATCCGAACGCGAGGCCCCTCGTCCGCTCACAACTCCTGATCGAAAACGGGCCAACCAGTCCACAAAACACGTTCACCTCATCACCAAAAATATGTGGTAACTTCTACTTTACAGAAAGACCACTGGACAATTTTATGGCCAAAAGAACATCTTTATCTGAGGCAGCAAATTATATTTACAATACAGAGGCTTCCAGGTACCTCGTGTGGCCTGGGTGGAGGATCTATATACAATGCACACTGGGAGTAAAAAGAGCGGAAGTAAAGACCCCGCCAACCCCGGATCCCGCCTCATGCTACCACAGCTCCCCGACTGGTATTAAATTACTTTTAATAATACTCACATTACAACAGAGATGCTGCTCTAATCTGGAGAATCTGGAGTAGGTTCAACCCACATAGATCTGAAATTATGGAGATTTCCAGCTCGTCTCCAAATCAAGCTGAAAACTTGGTCACACCCCTTTGTGTCTAATGCAGTCAACCTCACTGGGTGAGGCTGTATCACTGGAACGTGATAGAACAAAGTCATGCTGATCCCGACGGCCTGCCATTAGGACCACTTGGCCTTCTTAACAGTCCATTCCTTTCAGAGGGCAGACGGGACAAGCTGAGTAGCCCCTGATGTGAGAAATGTCATTCAGGAACCAGAACACAGGCACAATGCAAGAGTATCGCGCATCTGTTTTAAATAATTCTGACAAATATTTTGAAAGTTGAAGCATATTTTTAGATAGTTTAACTATCAGAGATAACAGCAGTGATAATTAGCATATGTTAATTTGATGCAGTTTGCAACCTGCCTGGATCTGATGGAGACTAGTCACAGACACCAGTAAAACAAAGTGCCTCCTCCTTGCGCCAGTTCTGGACATTAAAGGGAAAGCTTGTTTGCACTTAACGGGGTAGAGGTGATATCTGACAGTACTGCCCAGAGCAGAAAGATTGGATATGGCTAAGGTTAATACTTTTGGAACAGAGGATGCCAAGGAGTAGGGTTTATAGATTCAAAATTGTTTAATGTCACATCTGATACAAAAGTGTAAAGGAGAATGAAATAGTTCTTACTCCAGATCCAATGCAGCACAAAACAAACAAGATTAAGAACACACTAATAATAATAAACTGATAAATATAAATACACAAGATAGCTTAGACAGATTGCAGGTCCACAAAGATACATTAGACAAAACAGTGTCTGTACACAAGGCGACGGACAAGAAATGACAGAATGGTGGTGGTTGGGGGTGTGGAAGGGTGGGTTAATTGCTGGAGGTGTTGATCAGCCTCACCGCTGGGGGAAAGTAACTGTTTTTTGAGTCTGGTGGTCCTAGTGTGGATGCTACATAGTCTCCTCCCTGACAGGAGTGGGACAAAAGGTCTGTAAGTAGGGTGGTGGACAGGATCCTTCATGATGTTACTGGTCCTTTCTCTATATACGTCCTTGATGGTGGTTAGGTTGGTGCCAGTGATGCGACTACCTGTCTGCCGCAGTGTGGTTTCCATACCACGCAATGATGCGGCTTGTTAGGGTGCTCTCTACTGTGCATCTATCGAAAGACGCGAGTATGGGTGTGCGTAGTCCAGCTCCCTTCAGCCTCCTCAGAAAGTCGAGGAGTTGCTGAGCTTTCCTGTTCTGGGTCCACGAGAGGTTGTGTAAGGTGTGCACTCCCAGGAGTTTAAAACAGCTCAGAGGCTCCACTGCTGCGCCGACAACGTAATTGATGCAAATTCTCCTGAAATCACTATCCATCTCCTTTGGCTTGTTGACACTGAGGAAGACACGACAGCAGCCATTTTTTTAAAAAAAGTAATTGATTGCATAATTACTCACCCCTTTCAAGTTGGTATTTAGTAAATACACCTTTGGCAGCAGTTACAGTTTTGAATCTGTGTGGATAGGTCTCTATCAGCTTTGCACATCTGGACACTGCAATCTTGCCCCATTCTTCTTAACAAAACTGCTCAAGCTCTGTCAGACTGCATGATCACTCAGGTTTTGAGGACGGCCTGCTCTGGGCAGATTTACAGCTGTGCCAAATTCTTTTCACTCAATGATTGACTTAACTGTTCTCCAAGAGATATTCAGTGACTTGGAAACATTTTTTGTATCTATCTCCTGACTTGTGCTTTTCACAATTGCTTGGAGTGTTCTTTTGTCACCTTGGTGTAGTTTTTGCCAGGATACTGTCTCACCAGCAGTTCAACCTTCCAGATGCAAGGAGTAGTTTCACTCCAGTCAATTGAAACCCCTTGACTGCACACAGGTGATCTCCATTTAACTAATCATGTGACTTCTAGAACCAATTGGCTACACCCATGATGATTTGGTGTGTCATGTTGAAAGAGATGAATATTTATACAATCAATTATTTTGTGTCTTATATTTATAATTAATTTAGATCGCTTTGTGGAGATCTGTTTTCACTTTGATATGAAAGAGTCTTTTTCAGTTGACATGTGTCAAAAAAAGCCAAATTAAATCCACTATGATACAATGTTGTAAAACAAAAACACATGAAAACTTCCATGGGGGGGGGGTAAATACTTTTTTATAGGTACTGTAGGTTTAAAGTTAGAGGTGACGTTTTGTAGGGGAGCTGAGAGTCGAGTTTTCTTGCACAGAAACTGATAAAGTGCCAGAGGAAGTGGCAGAATGGGATATAATTACTACATTTAAGACGCACATTTAAAAGGGCAAGGCTTGGACGAGCACAGTCCCAATGCTGGTAAGTGGGATTAGTGTAGATCGTAAGGGGTGTGATGGGTTGAGGAGCTGCTGACTGACTCTTTGACAAACAAGGAGGACAAGAGAAATGGATACATGGGGAAACCGTCACTTGTTGCACACCATCCTGTCTGGAAGATGCCCTTAGCAGATGTCCTAGGAGTACTTTCACCAGACATATTCCAACATTTCAAGACAGCTCACCGCTGATTTCTCAAGGGCATTGAAGGATGGGCAATACATACTTCCTTTGAAGTGACCTCCCGTTCCTGTCAAATGGAATAAGAAAAGCAGTCATAACCACTTTTCATTGAAGTGTGTGTGTGTTTTACATGAGTCTTTATATGATGTTAAGGCTAGAGGATATACTTAGCTTTGAACTGGATCTTAGGCAAAGCTTTATTTACTTGGTGGTTAACATTCGGAACATTTTGCTGCAGGGGAAGCCGCAGGAACCTTTTGATATGAGAAAAGAGGTTTTGTAAATGGACTTTGAGTGCTTGAAGGTTGCTGCCACATCAAGTAGTGGTGGCAAACAACAGCAAGGCAGTGGGATGAGGAGATGAAAGGCAAAGGAATGGCAGTAACTGCTGTGAAATTCTCTACTGCCAATAAACATTGTGCCAACCTTTTCTTTTCACAGGGGAGTAAGGGCCACTACAGGTACCACTGGCAGAGCCACAATGTCAAACAGAGCGGAGTCGATGACATGGTGCTGCTCTCGAAGATCACTGAAGACAGCATTGTCGATAATCTCAAGAAGCGATACATGGATGATTATATTTTTGTATCCTTTCAAAGCCTAGTTTGGGAAGCAGAGAAAGCATTTATGAAGATGGGAGGGGGGGGGGGGGCAAAACTTACTCTATGCTCCTGGATTAACTAGGAATGTCCCTAGGTGTCCTATTGTCATTACAAGCCATCACAGTGTGTGCCGATAACCCCATTAACTGGCCTGTACTAGAGCTGGAAAGGAAAATGAAGGAACCATAGCGACCTGAACACTCCTACTTGAGTTTCCTCTGTAGAAACTAAAGAACACAGGAGCTCTGAATCCGGCTCTTGCAATCTGTTCCGGGGCTGCACGAAACCCATTTGCCGACATTAGAACTGTCTATCGATCATATCTAAGCATCTGTCTAAATCCACAGGCACTTGGAGATCCTCATCCATCAGCTCCTTGGACAAACGTTCTGTGGTCTGTGGCTGGCCAGGATACGATATCCCTGCAGTACAAATTTATGGGAACATCTCTGCAACTGTGGTTTCACAAATTGAATTGATTGGCTGCGTGTTCAATTCCACGATGACAATATTGGGCTCAAGTCACGAGGACTTTTGGCTACTGAGCAAAAGTTATTAATGGTCTTACAGTGTCCTACATTATTTCTGGCCCTATTCGGACTAAGCTTTTCCAACTCATTCAGAAGTAGATTTTGATGCAAAATCACTTCCATTTATTTACGGCACCAATTAAAATGATACCTAGGACTGTCGGGAGGAGAGTTGGTGATGCTTTTGTTCTGAGCGTGAAATTCTCTTCCCTCATCTCCTTGAATCCCCGATGAAAGGAAGTGATTTGTGCTGTAGGCTTTGTGACGGGCAGTAATCTGGCTCATCTGCTTACCTGCTGACAGAGAATTTTGTTCAAACCAATTGTGACAATGAAGAGCTGAGCTCTGCAGAACACAGTCCCCGTTCCTGTCACTGTTTCCGGCACACAGTTGCTGTTTCCATCACTGTTTCTGGCACACAGTCCCCATTCCTGTCACTGTATCCGGCACACAGTTGCTGTTTCCATCACCGTTTCCAGCACACAGTCGCCGTTCCCAGCACCAGTCCCAGTTGCCGTCACCATTCCCAGCACCAGTCGCCGTTCCCGTCACCGTTCCTGGCACCAGTCCCAGTTGCCGTCACCGTTTCCAGCACACAGTCGCCCTTCCCGTCACCGTTCCTGGCACAGTCCCCGTTCTCTTTAACATTTCAGATATGCCAATCTGACAGCTTGATCCCACCCATTCTCCTAACATGGACCTTCCCCACTAATCAGAGAAAGGATTTGGAAACCAGGCATATTGTTTTCCTCCCAAACTGGAAAGGGGATGGAGAAAGGAGGGTTAAAACTACTCCTAAGATTCCTACAACCAACCCAACTGGAAATGGTGACAGGAACAGGGCCTGTGTGCTGGGGGTATCATTTGGAACTCGGATAAGTAGTCATTCTCACTTGTACCAGGCGTGCAACGTGGGCAAGCGATACTGGTGTATCAACGTGGGCACTGGTAAGACATGGCAATGCTTTGCGGCAGCTAACAAAACGTAATAATTCCACTGAATATACTTTTTGGGGACTATGACCATTGTAATCTGCAAGCCGTTGTGAAACGTGCTTTTGAACCATCTATATGACCTGAAGGATTTGGTGAGCTTGCCTCTACAGATTTCAGGAACAGCCACGACAGCCATTGCTAGGATGCACTTGGGGCTAGACTGAAACTTCGAGCCTGATTGAAGTGGCAGGGTCCAGGCCCAAGAGCGGATAATAAACCGATGCTTAGTGAATTTAAGTGCTGAGCCAGATTAAAAAGGTTAAGGCCTCTAGGCCGGGAGTGAAGCATGAACTGCTGTGTGAGACTTCACTCACCTCAGCGCAGAACCTGGCTCCACAGCTGTGGTCTGCAGCCTGCGTTAGAGTCAAAATCAAGTCTATTATCTCTGACATATTATGAAATGTATTAGTTTGCGACAGCAGAACAATGTAATACATTAAAAAAATCTGTAAGCTATAACAAAAATATAAAAAGTAAGTGTGTGCAAAAGGAGAGTGAAATAGTGAGATTTCATGGACCATTCAGAACTCTGACGGTGGAAGGGAAGAAGCTATTTCTAAAACATTGATTGTGTGTCTTCAGGCTCTAGATGGTAGTAATGAGGAGAGGACGTATCCTGGTGATGGGTTCTTGATGATGGTTGCCAACTTCATAAGGAATGGCTTTCTGAAGATGTCCTTGATGGTGGGAAGGCGAGTGCTGATGATGGAGCTGGGAGAGGGGACAACCCTCGGTCCTGTGCTGTGGCCCCTCCATACTGGAAGGTGATGTAACTAGTCAGACTGCTCTCCACGCTACTCCAGTAGATATTCGCAAGAATCTTTGATGGCATACTTTTACAATCCTTGTTTGGGCAGGAGTTGATTCTGGCCTCTCCAGGCACTTCACCACAGTAGATGTGAATGCAGCTGGGCGATGTTGGTTGAGGCAGCTCACTCTGCTCTTGTTGGACACAAATTGGATCCCTTTTGAAGCAAGAGGCAACCTCTGACTACAGCAGAACACTGCAGCACCTATCGGGTAGATCAACAGGGCCTGATGCCTTGCCAAGGATCACCTTCGTGGAAGATATTCTGACGCCAGCCTCTGAGACAGACATCACAGGGTCACCGACTACTGCACGGAACTGCTCAGCTCGAGTTTTGTTCTCCCCATCAAACCCTACAATAAAGGCATTGAACTCATCTGGGACTGTAGCAAGTACAGAGGAAGCCTAACTTCATAAGTGACTGCGGTGCTTCACTCTCTGGTGAGCCGAACATCTTTTGTGCATGCATTGAGAGGGAAAATAAAACTATTGTCCTTATTCTGATCTGGGATGTGGGTATTGTGTAGTGGTGGGGTGGGGGGAAAGTCAGTCCAACATGTACAAAGATTTGTCTGTCATTTTATCTGCCAAATTAGTCTTTGGGAATGGCACGTTGTTACAAAATTCTCAGTGAAATCAAAGCATGGGTTGCATGATGGGTCTTCCCCTGCCTAAGCAGACTAGAACTAAGGTCACAGTCTCAACATAGCAGGTAGACTTGATTAGAGAGAAAAAAAACTTTATTCAGAATGTTTGGCATCGTCTGTCCTGAAGGGCAATGGGTGATGATCATATTATCACAAGCCTGGCTGGAAGATTTGGAGATCCTGAGATGCCCAGTCATCAAGATCTCCCTCTCGGCTTCACCAGTGTAGTTGAAAGGAAAGCTTATGAAGCAATACGTTTGGCACCGGCTTGGCTGCTGGAGCTGCCGGAAGGATGTTCAGTGAGGTCCAGCCGCCTTGGGGGCTCCACTCCGGATTTGCTGTCTGGGTTTACTCCCGAAGCCTTCATCTCTCCCGAGGCTGCCCACAAGACAGTGGGGCTTAGCTGGGGATTATACCCATAGCTGGGGATCTGGTTCATGGGCAACAGGGCGTGTCCACACACCGGTGGGCCTGCGTGCTATTATGTGTGCAGGGGCCAGACCTCCTCCCCATCATCTGTAGTTCAGCCTGAGTCCAAAAGGAGTTCAGTTTCCATGTGTCGCCTGTGAGGAGGCAGTACGTGAGGCTCGCTGCGGAGAGTGTGGTGAACTACAATTATCTGTCTGGACATGCCACCCCCCCCCCCCACCCCCCCATCAGTACGTGAGGCTGTTGGAGAGTCAGTACGTGAGGCTGTTGGAGAGTCAGTACGTGAGACTCGCTGTTGGAGAGTCAGTACGTGAGGCTGTTGGAGAGTCAGTACGTGAGACTCGCTGTTCGAGAGTCTGTACGTGAGACTCGCTGTTGGAGAGTCGGTACGTGAGGCTGTTGGAAAGTCAGTACGTGAGGCTGTTGGAGAGTCGGTACGTGAGACTCGCTGTTGGAGAGTCAGTACGTGAGGCTGTTGGAGAGTCAGTACGTGAGACTGTTGGAGAGTCGGTACGTGAGGCTGTTGGAGAGTCAGTACGTGAGGCTGTTGGAGAGTCGGTACGTGAGGCTGTTGGAGAGTCAGTACGTGAGACTCGCTGTTGGAGAGTCAGTACGTGAGGCTGTTGGAGAGTCAGTACGTGAGGCTGTTGGAGAGTCAGTACGTGAGGCTGTTGGAGAGTCAGTACGTGAGGCTGTTGGAGAGTCAGTACGTGAGGCTGTTGGAGAGTCAGTACGTGAGGCTGTTGGAGAGTCGGTACGTGAGGCTGTTTGAGAGTCAGTACGTGAGACTGTTGGAGAGTCAGTACGTGAGACTGTTGGAGAGTCAGTACGTGAGGCTGTTGGAGAGTCAGTACGTGAGGCTGTTGGAGAGTCAGTACGTGAGACTCGCTGTTGGAGAGTCGGTACGTGAGACTGTTGGAGAGTCAGTACATGAGGCTGTTGGAGAGTCAGTACGTGAGACTCGCTGTTGGAGAGTCAGTACGTGAGGCTGTTGGAGAGTCAGTACGTGAGGCTGTTGGAGAGTCAGTACGTGAGGCTGTTGGAGAGTCAGTACGTGAGGCTGTTGGAGACTCAGTACGTGAGGCTGTTGGAGAGTCGGTACGTGAGGCTGTTGGAGAGTCAGTACGTGAGACTCGCTGTTGGAGAGTCAGTACGTGAGGCTGTTGGAGAGTCAGTACGTGAGGCTGTTGGAGAGTCAGTACGTGATGATGTTGGAGAGTCGGTACATGAGGCTGTTGGAGAGTCAGTACGTGAGACTTGCTGTTGGAGAGTCGGTACGTGAGACTCGCTGTTGGAGAGTCAGTACGTGAGACTGTTGGAGAGTCAGTACGTGAGACTTGCTGTTGGAGAGTCAGTCCGTGAGACTTGCTGTTGGAGAGTCAGTACGTGAGGCTGTTGGAGAGTCAGTACGTGAGGCTGTTGGAGAGTCGGTACGTGAGGCTGTTGGAGAGTCGGTACATGAGGCTGTTGGAGAGTCAGTACGTGAGACTTGCTGATGGAGAGTCGGTACGTGAGACTCGCTGTTGGAGAGTCAGTACGTGAGACTGTTGGAGAGTCAGTACGTGAGACTTGCTGTTGGAGAGTCAGTCCGTGAGACTTGCTGTTGGAGAGTCAGTACGTGAGGCTGTTGGAGAGTCAGTACGTGAGGCTGTTGGAGAGTCGGTACGTGAGGCTGTTGGAGAGTCAGTACGTGAGACTCGCTGTTGGAGAGTCAGTACGTGAGGCTGTTGGAGAGTCAGTACGTGAGGCTGTTGGAGAGTCGGTACGTGAGGCTGTTGGAGAGTCAGTACGTGAGACTGTTGGAGAGTCAGTACGTGAGGCTGTTGGAGAGTCAGTACGTGAGGCTGTTGGAGAGTCAGTACGTCAGGCTGTTGGAGAGTCGGTACGTGAGGCTGTTGGAGAGTCAGTACGTGAGACTCGCTGTTGGAGAGTCAGTACGTGAGGCTGTTGGAGAGTCAGTACGTGAGGCTGTTGGAGAGTCGGTACGTGAGGCTGTTGGAGAGTCGGTACGTCAGGCTGTTGGAGAGTCAGTACGTGAGACTCGCTGTTGGAGAGTCAGTACGTGAGACTCGCTGTTGGAGAGTCAGTACGTGAGGCTGTTGGAGACTCAGTACGTGAGGCTGTTGGAGAGTCGGTACGTGAGGCTGTTGGAGAGTCAGTACGTGAGACTCGCTGTTGGAGAGTCAGTACGTGAGGCTGTTGGAGAGTCAGTACGTGAGGCTGTTGGAGAGTCGGTACGTGAGGCTGTTGGAGAGTCAGTACGTGAGACTTGCTGTTGGAGAGTCGGTACGTGAGACTCGCTGTTGGAGAGCCGGTACGTGAGACTGTTGGAGAGTCAGTACGTGAGGCTGTTGGAGAGTCAGTACGTGAGGCTGTTGGAGAGTCGGTACGTGAGGCTGTTGGAGAGTCAGTACGTGAGACTGTTGGAGAGTCGGTACGCGAGGCTGTTGGAGAGTCAGTACGTGAGACTCGCTGTTGGAGAGCCAGTACGTGAGGCTGTTGGAGAGTCAGTACGTGAGGCTGTTGGAGAGTCAGTACGTGAGGCTGTTGGAGAGTCAGTACGTGAGGCTGTTGGAGAGTCAGGACGTGAGACTCGCTGTTGGAGAGTCAGTGCGTGAGACTGTTGGAGAGTCGGTCTGTGAGGCTGTTGGAGAGTCAGTACGTGAGGCTGTTGGAGAGTCGGAACGTGATGATGTTGGAGAGTCAGTACGTCAGGCTGTTGCAGAGTCGGTACGTGAGACTCGCTGTTGGAGAGTCAATACTTGAGGCTGTTGGAGAGTCAGTACGTGAGGCTGTTGGAGAGTAAGTACGTGAGACTCTTGGAGAGTCGGTACGTGAGACTGTTGGAGAGCCGGTACGTGAGGCTGTTGGAGAGTCAGTACGTGAGACTGTTGGAGAGTCAGTACGTGAGGCTGTTGGAGAGTCAGTACGTGAGGCTGTTGGAGAGTCAGTACGTGAGACTGTTGGAGAGTCGGTACGTGAGGCTGTTGGAGAGTCAGTACGTGAGGCTGTTGGAGAGTCAGTACGTGAGACTGTTGGAGAGTCGGTACGTGAGGCTGTTGGAGAGTCAGTACGTGATGATGTTGGAGAGTCAGTACGTGAGGCTGTTGGAGAGTCAGTACGTGAGGCTATTGGAGAGTCAGTACGTGAGGCTGTTGGAGAGTCGGTACGTGAGGCTGTTGGAGAGTCAGTACGTGAGACTCGCTGTTGGACAGTCAGTACGTGAGGCTGTTGGAGAGTCAGTACGTGAGGCTGTTGGAGAGTCAGTACGTGAGGCTGTTGGAGAGTCAGTACGTGAGGCTGTTGGAGACTCAGTACGTGAGGCTGTTGGAGAGTCGGTACGTGAGGCTGTTGGAGAGTCAGTACGTGAGACTCGCTGTTGGAGAGTCAGTACGTGAGGCTGTTGGAGAGTCAGTACGTGAGGCTGTTGGAGAGTCAGTACGTGATGATGTTGGAGAGTCGGTACATGAGGCTGTTGGAGAGTCAGTACGTGAGACTTGCTGTTGGAGAGTCGGTACGTGAGACTCGCTGTTGGAGAGTCAGTACGTGAGACTGTTGGAGAGTCAGTACGTGAGACTTGCTGTTGGAGAGTCAGTACGTGAGGCTGTTGGAGAGTCAGTACGTGAGGCTGTTGGAGAGTCGGTACGTGAGGCTGTTGGAGAGTCGGTACATGAGGCTGTTGGAGAGTCAGTACGTGAGACTTGCTGTTGGAGAGTCGGTACGTCAGACTCGCTGTTGGAGAGTCAGTACGTGAGACTTGCTGTTGGAGAGTCAGTCCGTGAGACTTGCTGTTGGAGAGTCAGTACGTGAGGCTGTTGGAGAGTCAGTACGTGAGGCTGTTGGAGAGTCGGTACGTGAGGCTGTTGGAGAGTCAGTACGTGAGACTCGCTGTTGGAGAGTCAGTACGTGAGGCTGTTGGAGAGTCGGTACGTGAGGCTGTTGGAGAGTCAGTACGTGAGACTGTTGGAGAGTCAGTACGTGAGGCTGTTGGAGAGTCAGTACGTGAGGCTGTTGGAGAGTCAGTACGTCAGGCTGTTGGAGAGTCGGTACGTGAGGCTGTTGGAGAGTCAGTACGTGAGACTCGCTGTTGGAGAGTCAGTACGTGAGGCTGTTGGAGAGTCAGTACGTGAGGCTGTTGGAGAGTCGGTACGTGAGGCTGTTGGAGAGTCGGTACGTGAGGCTGTTGGAGAGTCAGTACGTGAGACTCGCTGTTGGAGAGTCAGTACGTGAGGCTGTTGGAGACTCAGTACGTGAGGCTGTTGGAGAGTCGGTACGTGAGGCTGTTGGAGAGTCAGTACGTGAGACTCGCTGTTGGAGAGTCAGTACGTGAGGCTGTTGGAGAGTCAGTACGTGAGGCTGTTGGAGAGTCAGTACGTGAGGCTGTTGGAGAGTCAGTACGTGAGGCTGTTGGAGAGTCGGTACGTGAGGCTGTTGGAGAGTCAGTACGTGAGACTTGCTGTTGGAGAGTCGGTACGTGAGACTCGCTGTTGGAGAGCCAGTACGTGAGACTGTTGGAGAGTCAGTACGTGAGGCTGTTGGAGAGTCTCTACGTGAGGCTGTTGGAGAGTCGGTACGTGAGGCTGTTGGAGAGTCAGTACGTGAGACTGTTGGAGAGTCGGTACGCGAGGCTGTTGGAGAGTCAGTACGTGAGACTCGCTGTTGGAGAGCCAGTACGTGAGGCTGTTGGAGAGTCAGTACGTGAGGCTGTTGGAGAGTCAGTACGTGAGGCTGTTGGAGAGTCAGTACGTGAGGCTGTTGGAGAGTCAGTACGTGAGGCTGTTGGAGAGTCAGTACGTGAGGCTGTTGGAGAGTCAGGACGTGAGACTCGCTGTTGGAGAGTCAGTGCGTGAGACTGTTGGAGAGTCGGTCTGTGAGGCTGTTGGAGAGTCAGTACGTGAGGCTGTTGGAGAGTCGGAACGTGATGATGTTGGAGAGTCAGTACGTCAGGCTGTTGCAGAGTCGGTACGTGAGACTCGCTGTTGGAGAGTCAATACTTGAGGCTGTTGGAGAGTCAGTACGTGAGGGTGTTGGAGAGTCGGTACGTGAGACTCGCTGTTGAAGAGTCAGTACGTGAGGCTGTTGGAGAGTCAGTACGTGAGACTGTTGGAGAGTCAGTACGTGAGGCTGTTGGAGAGTCAGTACGTGAGGCTGTTGGAGAGTCGGTACGTGAGGCTGTTGGAGAGTCAGTACGTGAGACTGTTGGAGAGTCGGTACGTGAGGCTGTTGGAGAGTCAGTACGTGAGGCTGTTGGAGAGTCGGTACGTGAGGCTGTTGGAGAGTCAGTACGTGAGACTTGCTGTTGGAGAGTCAGTCCGTGAGACTCGCTGTTGGAGAGTCAGTACGTGAGAATGTTGGAGAGTCAGTACATGAGACTCACTGTTGGAGTGTCAGTACGTGAGGCTGCTAGAGAGTCGGTACGTGAGGCTGTTGGAGAGTCGGTACATGAGACTCGCTGTTGGAGAGTCAATACGTCAGGCTGTTGGAGAGTCGGTACGTGAGGCTGTTGGAGAGTCAGTACGTGAGACTTGCTGTTGGAGAGTCGGTACGTGAGACTCGCTGTGGGAGAGTTAGTACGTGAGGCTGTTGGAGAGTCAGTACGTGAGGCTGTTGGAGAGTCGGTACGTGAGGCTGTTGGAGAGTCAGTACGTGAGACTGTTGGAGAGTCGGTACGTGAGGCTGTTGGAGAGTCAGTACGTGAGACTTGCTGTTGGAGAGTCAGTCCGTGAGACTCGCTGTTGGAGAGTCAGTACGTGAGAATGTTGGAGAGTCAGTACATGAGACTCACTGTTGGAGTGTCAGTACGTGAGACTCGCTGTTGGAGAGTCGGTACGTGAGACTCGCTGTTGGAGAGTCAGTACGTGAGACTCGCTGTTGGAGAGTCGGTACGTGAGACTCGCTGTTGGAGAGTCAGTACGTGAGGCTGTTGGAGAGCCAGTACGTGAGGCTGTTGGAGAGTCAGTACGTGAGGCTGTTGGAGAGTCAGTACGTGAGGCTGTTGGAGAGTCAGTACGTGAGGCTGTTGGAGAGTCAGTACGTGAGACTGTTGGAGAGTCAGTACGTGAGACTGTTGGAGAGTCAGTACGTGTTGATGTTGGAGAGTCAGTACGTGAGACTCGCTGTTGGAGAGTCAGTACGTGAGACTCGCTGTTGGAGAGTCAGTGCGTGAGACTGTTCGAGAGTCGGTCTGTGAGGCTGTTGGAGAGTCAGTACGTGAGGCTGTTGGAGAGGCGGAACGTGATGATGTTGGAGAGTCAGTACGTCAGGCTGTTGCAGAGTCGGTACGTGAGACTCGCTGTGGGAGAGTCAGTACGTGAGGCTGTTGGAGAGTCAGTACGTGAGACTGTTGGAGAGTCAGTACGTGAGACTGTTGGAGAGTCGGTACGTGAGGCTGTTGGAGAGTCAGTACGTGAGACTCGCTGTTGGAGAGTCAGTACGTGAGGCTGTTGGAGAGTCAGTACGTGAGACTGTTGGAGAGTCGGTACGTGAGGCTGTTGGAGAGTCAGTACGTGAGACTTGCTGTTGGAGAGTCAGTACGTGAGACTCGCTGTTGGAGAGTCAGTACGTGAGAATGTTGGAGAGTCAGTACATGAGACTCACTGTTGGAGTGTCAGTACGTGAGGCTGTTGGTGAGTCAGTACGTCAGGCTGTTGCAGAGTCAGTACGTGATGATGTTGGAGAGTCAGTACGTGAGACTCGCTGTTGGAGAGTCGGTACGTGAGGCTGTTGGAGAGTCAGTACGTGAGACTGTTGGAGAGTCAGGACGTGAGACTGTTGGAGAGTCAGTACGTGTTGATGTTGGAGAGTCAGTACGTGAGGCTGTTGGAGAGTCAGTACGTGAGGCTGTTGGAGAGTCAGTACGTGTTGATGTTGGAGAGTCAGTACGTGAGGCTGTTGGAGAGTCAGTACGTGAGGCTGTTGGAGAGTCGGTACGTGACACTGTTGGAGAGTCAGTACGTGAGATTCGCTGTTGGAGAGTCACTACGTGAGACTCGCTGTTGGAGAGTCAGTACGTGAGGCTGTTGGAGAGTCAGTACGTGAGACTGTTGGAGAGTCAGTACGTGAGGCTGTTGGAGAGTCAGTACGTGAGGCTGTTGGAGAGTCAGTACGTGAGGCTGTTGGAGAGTCAGTACGTGAGGCTGTTGGAGAGTCAGTACGTGAGACTCGCTGTTGGAGAGTCAGTGCGTGAGACTGTTCGAGAGTCGGTCTGTGAGGCTGTTGGAGAGTCAGTACGTGAGGCTGTTGGAGAGTCGGAACGTGATGATGTTGGAGAGTCAGTACGTCAGGCTGTTGCAGAGTCGGTACGTGAGACTCGCTGTTGGAGAGTCAATACTTGAGGCTGTTGGAGAGTCAGTACGTGAGACTCTTGGAGAGTCGGTACGTGAGACTGTTGGAGAGCCGGTACGTGAGGCTGTTGGAGAGTCAGTACGTGAGACTGTTGGAGAGTCAGTACGTGAGGCTGTTGGAGAGTTAGTACGTGAGACTCGCTGTTGGAGAGTCAGTACGTGAGTCTGTTGGAGAGTCGGTACGTGAGACTCGCTGTTGGAGAGTCAGTACGTGCGGCTGTTGGAGAGTCAGTACGTGAGACTTGCTGTTGGAGAGTCAGTACGTGCGGCTGTTGGAGAGTCAGTACGTGAGGCTTTTGGAGAGTCAGTACGTGAGACTGTTGGAGAGTCGGTACGTGAGACTGTTGGAGAGCCGGTACGTGAGGCTGTTGGAGAGTCAGTACGTGAGGCTGTTGGAGAGTTAGTACGTGAGGCTGTTGGAGAGTCAGTACGTGAGACTCGCTGTTGCAGAGTCAGTACGTGAGGCTGTTGGAGAGTCAGTACGTGAGGTTGTTGGAGAGTCAGTACGTGAGGCTGTTGGAGAGTTAGTACGTGAGGCTGTTGGAGAGTCAGCACGTGATGATGTTGGAGAGTCGGTACGTGATGATGTTGGAGAGTCGGAACGTGATGATGTTGGAGAGTCAGTACTTGATGATGTTGGAGAGTCGGTACGTGATGATGTTGGAGAGTCAGTACTTGATGATGTTGGAGAGTCGGTACGTGATGATGTTGGAGAGTCAGTACTTGATGATGTTGGAGAGTCGGTACGTGAGACTCGCTGTTGGAGAGTCAGTACGTGAGACTCGCTGTTGGAGAGTCAGTACGTGAGTCTGTTGGAGAGTCGGTACGTGAGACTCGCTGTTGGTGAGTCAGTACGTGCGGCTGTTGGAGAGTCAGTACGTGAGACTCGCTGTTGGAGAGTCAGTACGTGCGGCTGTTGGAGAGTCGGTACGTGAGGCTGTTGGAGAGTCAGTACGTGATGATGTTGGAGAGTCGGTACGTGATGATGTTGGAGAGTCAGTACTTGATGATGTTGGAGAGTCGGTACGTGATGATGTTGGAGAGTCAGTACTTCATGATGTTGGAGAGTCGGTACGTGATGATGTTGGAGAGTCAGTACTTGATGATGTTGGAGAGTCGGTACGTGAGACTCGCTGTTGGAGAGTCAGTACGTGAGACTCGCTGTTGGAGAGTCAGTACGTGAGTCTGTTGGAGAGTCGGTACGTGAGACTCGCTGTTGGAGAGTCAGTACGTGAGACTCGCTGTTGGAGAGTCAGTACGTGAGTCTGTTGGAGAGTCGGTACGTGAGACTCGCTGTTGGAGAGTCAGTACGTGCGGCTGTTGGAGAGTCAGTACGTGAGACTCGCTGTTGGAGAGTCAGTACGTGCGGCTGTTGGGGAGTCGGTACGTGAGGCTGTTGGAGAGTCAGTACGTGAGACTGTTGCAGAGTCAGTACGTGAGGCTGTTGGAGAGTCGGAACGTGATGATGTTGGAGAGTCAGTACGTCAGGCTGTTGGAGAGTCAGTACGTCAGGCTGTTGGAGAGTCAGTACGTGAGGCTGTTGGAGAGTCGGTACGTGAGACTGTTGGAGAGTCAGTACGTGAGGCGGTTGGAGAGTCAGTACGTGAGGCTGTTGGAGAGTCAGTACTTGAGGCTGTTGGAGAGTCGGAACGTGATGATGTTGGAGAGTCAGTACGTCAGGCTGTTGGAGAGTCGGTACGTGAAGCTGTTGGAGAGTCGGTACGTGTGTTTCGCTGTTCAAGAGTCAGTACGTGAGGTTGTTGGAGAGTCAGTACGTGAGGTTGTTGGAGAGTCAGTACGTGAGGCTGTCGGAGAGTCGGTACGTGAGACTGTTGGAGAGCCGGTACGTGAGGCTGTTGTAGAGTCAACACGTGAGGCTGTTGTAGAGTCGGTACGTGAGGCTATTGGAGAGTCAGTACGTGAGACTCGCTGTTGGAGAGTCGGTACGTGAGGCTGTTGCAGAGTCAGTACGTGAGACTGTTGGAGAGCCGGTACGTGAGGCTATTGGAGAGTCAGTACGTGAGGCTGTTGGAGAGTCAGTACGTGAGACTTGCTGTTGGAGAGTCAGTACGTGAGACTCGCTGTTGGAGAGTCAGTACGTGAGACTGTTGGAGAGTCAGTACGTGAGACTTGCAGTTTGGAGAGTCAGTTCGTGACGCTGTTGCAGTGTCAGTACGTGATGATGTTGGAGAGTCAGTACGTGAGACTCGCTGTTGGAGAGTCAGTACGTGACGCTGTTGGAGAGTCAGTACATGAGGCTGTTGGAGAGTCAGTACGTGAGACTGTTGGAGAGTCAGTACGTGAGACTTGCAGTTGGAGAGTCAGTTCGTGACGCTGTTGCAGAGTCAGTACATGATGATGTTGGAGAGTCAGTACTTGATGATGTTGGAGAGTCAGTACGTGAGGCTGTTGGAGAGTCAGTACGTGAGGCTTTTGGAGAGTCAGTACGTGAGACTGTTGGAGAGTCGGAACGTGATGATGTTGGAGAGTCAGTACGTCAGGCTGTTGCAGAGTCGGTACGTGAGACTCGCTGTTGGAGAGTCAATACTTGAGGCTGTTGGAGAGTCAGTACGTGAGGCTGTTGGAGAGTAAGTACGTGAGACTCTTGGAGAGTCGGTACGTGAGACTGTTGGAGAGCCGGTACGTGAGGCTGTTGGAGAGTCAGTACGTGAGACTGTTGGAGAGTCAGTACGTGAGGCTGTTGGAGAGTCAGTACGTGAGGCTGTTGGAGAGTCGGTACGTGAGGCTGTTGGAGAGTCAGTACGTGAGACTGTTGGAGAGTCGGTACGTGAGGCTGTTGGAGAGTCAGTACGTGAGGCTGTTGGAGAGTCGGTACGTGAGGCTGTTGGAGAGTCAGTACGTGAGACTTGCTGTTGGAGAGTCAGTCCGTGAGACTCGCTGTTGGAGAGTCAGTACGTGAGAATGTTGGAGAGTCAGTACATGAGACTCACTGTTGGAGTGTCAGTACGTGAGGCTGCTAGAGAGTCGGTACGTGAGGCTGTTGGAGAGTCGGTACATGAGACTCGCTGTTGGAGAGTCAATACGTCAGGCTGTTGGAGAGTCGGTACGTGAGGCTGTTGGAGAGTCAGTACGTGAGACTTGCTGTTGGAGAGTCGGTACGTGAGACTCGCTGTGGGAGAGTTAGTACGTGAGGCTGTTGGAGAGTCAGTACGTGAGGCTGTTGGAGAGTCGGTACGTGAGGCTGTTGGAGAGTCAGTACGTGAGACTGTTGGAGAGTCGGTACGTGAGGCTGTTGGAGAGTCAGTACGTGAGACTTGCTGTTGGAGAGTCAGTCCGTGAGACTCGCTGTTGGAGAGTCAGTACGTGAGAATGTTGGAGAGTCAGTACATGAGACTCACTGTTGGAGTGTCAGTACGTGAGACTCGCTGTTGGAGAGTCGGTACGTGAGACTCGCTGTTGGAGAGTCAGTACGTGAGACTCGCTGTTGGAGAGTCGGTACGTGAGACTCGCTGTTGGAGAGTCAGTACGTGAGGCTGTTGGAGAGCCAGTACGTGAGGCTGTTGGAGAGTCAGTACGTGAGGCTGTTGGAGAGTCAGTACGTGAGGCTGTTGGAGAGTCAGTACGTGAGGCTGTTGGAGAGTCAGTACGTGAGGCTGTTGGAGAGTCAGTACGTGAGACTGTTGGAGAGTCAGTACGTGAGACTGTTGGAGAGTCAGTACGTGTTGATGTTGGAGAGTCAGTACGTGAGACTCGCTGTTGGAGAGTCAGTACGTGAGACTCGCTGTTGGAGAGTCAGTGCGTGAGACTGTTCGAGAGTCGGTCTGTGAGGCTGTTGGAGAGTCAGTACGTGAGGCTGTTGGAGAGGCGGAACGTGATGATGTTGGAGAGTCAGTACGTCAGGCTGTTGCAGAGTCGGTACGTGAGACTCGCTGTGGGAGAGTCAGTACGTGAGGCTGTTGGAGAGTCAGTACGTGAGACTGTTGGAGAGTCAGTACGTGAGACTGTTGGAGAGTCGGTACGTGAGACTGTTAGAGAGTCAGTACGTGAGGCTGTTGGAGAGTCAGTACGTGAGACTCGCTGTTGGAGAGTCGGTACGTGAGACTCGCTGTTGGAGAGTCAGTACGTGAGGCTGTTGGAGAGTCAGTACGTGAGACTGTTGGAGAGTCGGTACGTGAGGCTGTTGGAGAGTCAGTACGTGAGACTTGCTGTTGGAGAGTCAGTACGTGAGACTCGCTGTTGGAGAGTCAGTACGTGAGAATGTTGGAGAGTCAGTACATGAGACTCACTGTTGGAGTGTCAGTACGTGAGGCTGTTGGTGAGTCAGTACGTCAGGCTGTTGCAGAGTCAGTACGTGATGATGTTGGAGAGTCAGTACGTGAGACTCGCTGTTGGAGAGTCGGTACGTGAGGCTGTTGGAGAGTCAGTACGTGAGACTGTTGGAGAGTCAGGACGTGAGACTGTTGGAGAGTCAGTACGTGTTGATGTTGGAGAGTCAGTACGTGAGGCTGTTGGAGAGTCAGTACGTGAGGCTGTTGGAGAGTCAGTACGTGTTGATGTTGGAGAGTCAGTACGTGAGGCTGTTGGAGAGTCAGTACGTGAGGCTGTTGGAGAGTCGGTACGTGACACTGTTGGAGAGTCAGTACGTGAGACTCGCTGTTGGAGAGTCAGTACGTGAGACTCGCTGTTGGAGAGTCAGTACGTGAGGCTGTTGGAGAGTCAGTACGTGAGACTGTTGGAGAGTCAGTACGTGAGGCTGTTGGAGAGTCAGTACGTGAGGCTGTTGGAGAGTCAGTACGTGAGGCTGTTGGAGAGTCAGTACGTGAGGCTGTTGGAGAGTCAGTACGTGAGACTCGCTGTTGGAGAGTCAGTGCGTGAGACTGTTCGAGAGTCGGTCTGTGAGGCTGTTGGAGAGTCAGTACGTGAGGCTGTTGGAGAGTCGGAACGTGATGATGTTGGAGAGTCAGTACGTCAGGCTGTTGCAGAGTCGGTACGTGAGACTCGCTGTTGGAGAGTCAATACTTGAGGCTGTTGGAGAGTCAGTACGTGAGACTCTTGGAGAGTCGGTACGTGAGACTGTTGGAGAGCCGGTACGTGAGGCTGTTGGAGAGTCAGTACGTGAGACTGTTGGAGAGTCAGTACGTGAGGCTGTTGGAGAGTTAGTACGTGAGACTCGCTGTTGGAGAGTCAGTACGTGAGTCTGTTGGAGAGTCGGTACGTGAGACTCGCTGTTGGAGAGTCAGTACGTGCGGCTGTTGGAGAGTCAGTACGTGAGACTTGCTGTTGGAGAGTCAGTACGTGCGGCTGTTGGAGAGTCAGTACGTGAGGCTTTTGGAGAGTCAGTACGTGAGACTGTTGGAGAGTCGGTACGTGAGACTGTTGGAGAGCCGGTACGTGAGGCTGTTGGAGAGTCAGTACGTGAGGCTGTTGGAGAGTTAGTACGTGAGGCTGTTGGAGAGTCAGTACGTGAGACTCGCTGTTGCAGAGTCAGTACGTGAGGCTGTTGGAGAGTCAGTACGTGAGGTTGTTGGAGAGTCAGTACGTGAGGCTGTTGGAGAGTTAGTACGTGAGGCTGTTGGAGAGTCAGCACGTGATGATGTTGGAGAGTCGGTACGTGATGATGTTGGAGAGTCGGAACGTGATGATGTTGGAGAGTCAGTACTTGATGATGTTGGAGAGTCGGTACGTGATGATGTTGGAGAGTCAGTACTTGATGATGTTGGAGAGTCGGTACGTGATGATGTTGGAGAGTCAGTACTTGATGATGTTGGAGAGTCGGTACGTGAGACTCGCTGTTGGAGAGTCAGTACGTGAGACTCGCTGTTGGAGAGTCAGTACGTGAGTCTGTTGGAGAGTCGGTACGTGAGACTCGCTGTTGGTGAGTCAGTACGTGCGGCTGTTGGAGAGTCAGTACGTGAGACTCGCTGTTGGAGAGTCAGTACGTGCGGCTGTTGGAGAGTCGGTACGTGAGGCTGTTGGAGAGTCAGTACGTGATGATGTTGGAGAGTCGGTACGTGATGATGTTGGAGAGTCAGTACTTGATGATGTTGGAGAGTCGGTACGTGATGATGTTGGAGAGTCAGTACTTCATGATGTTGGAGAGTCGGTACGTGATGATGTTGGAGAGTCAGTACTTGATGATGTTGGAGAGTCGGTACGTGAGACTCGCTGTTGGAGAGTCAGTACGTGAGACTCGCTGTTGGAGAGTCAGTACGTGAGTCTGTTGGAGAGTCGGTACGTGAGACTCGCTGTTGGAGAGTCAGTACGTGAGACTCGCTGTTGGAGAGTCAGTACGTGAGTCTGTTGGAGAGTCGGTACGTGAGACTCGCTGTTGGAGAGTCAGTACGTGCGGCTGTTGGAGAGTCAGTACGTGAGACTCGCTGTTGGAGAGTCAGTACGTGCGGCTGTTGGGGAGTCGGTACGTGAGGCTGTTGGAGAGTCAGTACGTGAGACTGTTGCAGAGTCAGTACGTGAGGCTGTTGGAGAGTCGGAACGTGATGATGTTGGAGAGTCAGTACGTCAGGCTGTTGGAGAGTCAGTACGTCAGGCTGTTGGAGAGTCAGTACGTGAGGCTGTTGGAGAGTCGGTACGTGAGACTGTTGGAGAGTCAGTACGTGAGGCGGTTGGAGAGTCAGTACGTGAGGCTGTTGGAGAGTCAGTACTTGAGGCTGTTGGAGAGTCGGAACGTGATGATGTTGGAGAGTCAGTACGTCAGGCTGTTGGAGAGTCGGTACGTGAAGCTGTTGGAGAGTCGGTACGTGTGTTTCGCTGTTCAAGAGTCAGTACGTGAGGTTGTTGGAGAGTCAGTACGTGAGGTTGTTGGAGAGTCAGTACGTGAGGCTGTCGGAGAGTCGGTACGTGAGACTGTTGGAGAGCCGGTACGTGAGGCTGTTGTAGAGTCAACACGTGAGGCTGTTGTAGAGTCGGTACGTGAGGCTATTGGAGAGTCAGTACGTGAGACTCGCTGTTGGAGAGTCGGTACGTGAGGCTGTTGCAGAGTCAGTACGTGAGACTGTTGGAGAGCCGGTACGTGAGGCTATTGGAGAGTCAGTACGTGAGGCTGTTGGAGAGTCAGTACGTGAGACTTGCTGTTGGAGAGTCAGTACGTGAGACTCGCTGTTGGAGAGTCAGTACGTGAGACTGTTGGAGAGTCAGTACGTGAGACTTGCAGTTTGGAGAGTCAGTTCGTGACGCTGTTGCAGTGTCAGTACGTGATGATGTTGGAGAGTCAGTACGTGAGACTCGCTGTTGGAGAGTCAGTACGTGACGCTGTTGGAGAGTCAGTACATGAGGCTGTTGGAGAGTCAGTACGTGAGACTGTTGGAGAGTCAGTACGTGAGACTTGCAGTTGGAGAGTCAGTTCGTGACGCTGTTGCAGAGTCAGTACATGATGATGTTGGAGAGTCAGTACTTGATGATGTTGGAGAGTCAGTACGTGAGGCTGTTGGAGAGTCAGTACGTGAGGCTTTTGGAGAGTCAGTACGTGAGACTGTTGGAGAGTCAGTACGTGAGGCTGTTGGAGAGTCAGTACGTGAGACTGTTGGAGAGTCGGTACGTGAGGCTGTTGGAGAGTCAGTACGTGAGACTGTTGGAGAGTCAGTACGTGAGACTGTTGGAGAGTCAGTACGTGATGATGTTGGAGAGTCAGTACGTCAGGCTGTTGGAGAGTCGGTACGTGAGGCTGTTGGAGAGTCGGAACGTGTGTTTCGCTGTTGCAGAGTCAATACGTGAGGTTGTTGGAGAGTCAGTACGTGAGGTTGTTGGAGAGTCAGTGCGTGAGACTGTTGGAGAGTCGGTACGTGAGACTTTTGGAGAGCCGGTACGTGAGGCTGTTGTAGAGTCGGTACGTGAGACTCGCTGTTGGAGAGTCAGTACGTGAGGCTGTTGGAGAGTCAGTACTTGATGATGTTGGAGAGTCAGTACTTGAGTCTGTTGGAGAGTCGGTACGTCAGGCTGTTGGAGAGTCGGAACGTGATGAAGTTGGAGAGTCAGTACGTCAGGCTGTTGGAGAGTAGGTACGTGAGGCTGTTGGAGAGTCGGTACGTGTGTTTCGCTTTTGGAGAGTCAGTACGTGAGGTTGTTGGAGAGTCAGTACGTGAGGTTGTTGGAGAGTCAGTACGTGAGACTGTTGGAGAGTCGGTACGTGAGACTGTTGGAGAGCCGGTACGTGAGGCTGTTGGAGAGTCGGTACGTGTGGCTGTTGTAGAGTCGGTACGTGAGACTCGCTGTTGGAGAGTCGGTACGTGAGGCTGTTGGAGAGTCAGTACGTGAGACTGTTGGAGAGTCGGTACGTAAGGCTGTTGGAGAGTCAGTACGTGAGGCTGTTGGAGAGTCAGTCCGTCAGAATCGCTGTTGGAAAGTCAGTACGTGAGACTGTTGGAGAGTCAGTTCGTGAGGCTGTTGCAGAGTCAGTACGTGAGGCTGTTGGAGAGTCAGTACGTGAGGCTGTTGGAGAGTCAGTACGTGAGTCTGTTGGAGAGTCTGTACGTGAGACTCGCTGTTGGAGAGTCAGTACGTGAGGCAGTTTGAGAGTCAGTACGTGAGACTGTTGGAGAGTCAGTACGTGAGACTGCTGGAGAGTCAGTACTTGATGATGTTGGAGAGTCAGTACGTGAAGCAGTTGGAGAGTCAGTACGTGAGACTGTTAGAGAGTCAGTACGTGAGACTGTTGGAGAGTCAGTACGTGAGGCTGTTGGAGAGTCAGTACGTGAGACTCGATGTTGGAGAGTCAGTACGTGAGTCTGTTGGAGAGTCGGTACGTGAGACTCGCTGTTGGAGAGTCAGTACGTGCGGCTGTTGGAGAGTTAGTACGTGAGGCTGTTGGAGAGTCAGTACGTGAGACTCGCTGTTGGAGAGTCTGTACTTGATGATGTTGGAGAGTAAGTACGTGAGGCTGTTGGAGAGTCAGTACGTGAGGCTATTGGAGAGTCAGTACGTGAGACTCGCTGTTTGAGAGTCGGTACGTGAGACTCGCTGTTGGAGAGTCGGTACGTGAGACTCGCTGTTGGAGAGTCAGTACTTGATGTTGGAGAGTCAGTACGTGAGGCTGTTGGAGAGTCAGTAGGTGAGACTGTTGGAGAGTCAGTACGTGAGACTGTTGGAGAGTCAGTACGTGAGGCTGTTGGAGAGTCAGTACGTGAGGCTGTTGGAGAGTCAGTACGTGATGATGTTGAAGAGTCAGTACGTGAGGCTGTTGGAGAGTCGGTACGTGAGTTTGTTGGAGAGTCAGTACGTGAGGCTGTTGGAGAGTCAGTACTTGATGATGTTGGAGAGTCAGTACGTGAGGCTGTTGGAGAGTCAGTACGTGATGATGTTGGAGAGTCGGTACGTGAGACTGTTGGAGAGTCAGTACGTGCTGATGTTGGAGAGTCAGTACGTGAGGCTGTTGGAAAGTCAGTACGTGAGACTGTTGGAGAGTCAGTACGTGAGGCTGTTGGAGAGTCAGTACGTGATGATGTTGGAGAGTCGGTACGTGAGGCTGTTGGAAAGTCAGTACGTGAGGCTGTTGGAGAGTCAGTACGTGAGACTGTTGGACAGTCGGTACGTGAGTTTGTTGGAGAGTCAGTACGTGAGGCTGTTGGAGAGTCAGTACTTGATGATGTTGGAGAGTCGGTACGTGAGGCTGTTGGAGAGTCAGTACGTGAGACTGTTGGAGAGTCAGTACGTGAGACTGTTGGAGAGTCGGTACGTGAGTTTGTTGGAGAGTCAGTACGTGAGGCTGTTGGAGAGTCAGTACTTGATGATGTTGGAGAGTCAGTACGTGAAGCAGTTGGAGAGTCAGTACGTGAGACTGTTAGAGAGTCAGTACGTGAGGCTGTTTGACAGTCAGTACGTGAGACTGTTGGAGAGTCAGTACTTGAGACTGTTGGAGAGTCAGTACGTGAGGCTGTTGGAGAGTCAGTACGTGAGACTCGATGTTGGAGAGTCAGTACGTGAGTCTGTTGGAGAGTCGGTACGTGAGACTCGCTGTTGGAGAGTAGGTACGTGCGGCTGTTGGAGAGTCAGTACGTGAGACTCGCTGTTGGAGAGTCAGTACGTGCGGCTGTTGGAGAGTCAGTACGTGAGGCTGTTGGAGAGTCAGTACGTGAGACTCGCTGTTGGAGAGTCTGTACTTGATGATGTTGGAGAGTCAGTACGTGAGGCTGTTGGAGAGTCAGTACGTGAGGCCGTTGGAGAGTCAGTACGTGAGGCCGTTGGAGAGTCAGTACGTGAGACCGTTGGAGAGTCAGTACGTGAGAATGTTGGAGAGTCAGTACTTGAGACTGTTGGAGAGTCGGTACGTGAGACTCGCTGTTGGAGAGTCAGTACGTGCGGCTGTTGGAGAGTCAGTACGTGAGACTCGCTGTTGGACAGTCAGTACTTGAGACTGTTGGAGAGTCAGTACGTGAGGCTGTTGGAGAGACAGCACGTGAGGCTGTTGGAGAGACAGCACGTGAGGCTGTTGGAGACTCAGTACGTGAGACTGTTGCAGAGTCAGTACGTGAGGCTGTTGGAGAGTCAGTACGTGAGACTGTTGGAGAGTCGGTACGTGAGGCTGTTGGAGAGTCGGTACGTGAGGCTGTTGGAGAGTCAGTACGTCAGACTGTTGGAGAGTCGGTACGTGAGACTGTTGGAGAGTCGGTACGTGAGGCTGTTGGAGAGTCGGTACGTGAGGCTGTTGGAGAGTCAGTACGTGAGGCTGTTGGAGAGTCGGTACGTGAGGCTGTTGGAGAGTCAGTACGTGAGGCTGTTGGAGAGTCAGTACGTGAGGCTGTTGGAGAGTCAGTACGTGAGACTGGCTGTTGGAGAGTCAGTACGTGAGGCTGTTGGAGAGTCGGTACGTGAGGCTGTTGGAGAGTCGGAACGTGATGATGTTGGAGAGTCAGTACGTGAGGCTGTTGGAGAGTCGGTACGTGAGGCTGTTGGAGAGTCGGAACGTGATGATGTTGGAGAGTCAGTACGTCAGGCTGTTGGAGAGTCGGTACGTGATGATGTTGGAGAGTCAGTACGTCAGGCTGTTGGAGAGTCGGTACGTGAGGCTGTTGGAGAGTCGGTACGTGTGTTTCGCTGTTGGAGAGTCAGTACGTGAGGTTGTTGGAGAGTCAGTACGTGAGGCTGTTGGAGAGTCGGTACGTGAGACTCGCTGTTGGAGAGTCGGTACGTGAGACTCGCTGTTGGAGAGTCGGTACGTGAGACTCGCTGTTGGAGAGTCAGTACGTGACGCTGTTTGAGAGTCAGTACGTGAGACTGTTGGAGAGTCAGTACTTGATGATGTTGGAGAGTCAGTACATGAGACTGTTGGAGAGTCAGTACGTGAGGCTGTTGTAGAGTCAGTACGTCAGACTGTTGGAGAGTCAGTACGTGAGGCTGTTGGAGAGTCAGCACGTGAGGCTGTTGGAGAGTCGGTACGTGAGACTCGCTGTTGGAGAGTCAGTACGTGAGACTCGCTGTTAGAGAGTCAGTACGTGCGGCTGTTGGAGAGTCAGTACGTGAGACTCTCTGTTGGAGAGTCAGTACGTGCGGCTGTTGGAGAGTCCGTACGTGAGGCTTTTGGAGAGTCAGTACGTGAGGCTGTTGGATAGTCAGTACGTGACGCTGTTGGAGAGTCAGTACGTGAGGCTTTTGGAGAGTCAGTACGTGAAGCTGTTGGAGAGTCCGTACGTGAGGCTGTTGGAGAGTCGGAACGTGATGATGTTGGAGAGTCAGTACGTCAGGCTGTTGGAGAGTCGGTACGTGAGACTCGCTGTTAGAGAGTCAGTACGTGAGGCTGTTGGAAAGTCAGTACGTGAGACTGTTGGAGAGTCAGTACGTGAGGCTTTTGGAGAGTCAGTTCGTGATGATGTTGGAGAGTCGGTACGTGAGACTGTTGGAGAGTCAGTACGTGATGATGTTGGAAAGTCAGCACGTGAGACTCGCTGTCGGAGAGTCAGTACGTGAGGCTTTTGGAGAGTCGGTACGTGCGGCTGTTGGAGAGTCAGTTCGTGATGATGTTGGATAGTCGGTACGTGAGACTGTTGGAGAGTCAGTACGTGAGGCTGTTGGAAAGTCAGCACGTGAGACTCGCTGTCGGAGAGTCAGTACGTGAGGCTTTTGGAGAGTCGGTACGTGCGGCTGTTGGAGAGTCAGTACGTGATGATGTTGGAGAGTCACTACGTGAGGCTTTTGGAGAGTCGGTACATGAGACTCGCTGTTGGAGAGTCAGTACGTGATGATGTTGGAGAGTCAGTACGTGAGGCTGTTGGAGAGTCAGTACGTGACGCTTTTGGAGAGTCGGTACATGAGACTCGCTGTTGGAGAGTCAGTACGTGAGGCTGTTGGAGAGTCAGTACGTGAGACTGTTGGAGAGTCGGTACGTGAGGCTGTTGGAGAGTCAGTACGTGAGGCTGTTGGTGAGTCGGTACGTAAGGTTGTTGGAGAGTCGGTACGTGAGACTGTTGGAGAGTCTGTACGTGAGACTCGCTGTCGGAGATTCAGTACGTGAGGCTGTTGGAGAGTCGGTACGTGAGGCTGTTGGAGAGTCAGTACGTGATGATGTTGTAGAGTCAGTACGTGAGACTCGCTGTTGGAGAGTCGGTACGTGAGACTCGCTGTTGGAGAGTCGATACGTGAGGCTGTTGGAGAGTCAGTACGTGAGACTGTTGGAGAGCCGGTACGTCAGGCTGTTGGAGAGTCAGTACGTGAGGCTGTTGGAGAGTCAGTACGTGAGGCTGTTCGAGAGTCAGTACGTGAGACTAGCTGTTGGAGAGTCGGTACGTGAGAATCGCTGTTGGAGAGTCGGTACGTGAGGCTGTTGGAGAGTCAGTACGTGAGACTGTTGGAGAGTCGGTACGTGAGACTGTTGGAGAGTCAGTACGTGATGCTGTTGGAGAGTCGGTACGTGAGACTCGCTGTTGGAGAGTCAGTACTTGATGATGTTGGAGAGTCAGTACGTGAGGCTGTTGGAGAGTCAGTAGGTGAGACTCGATGTTGGAGAGTCAGTACGTGTGTCTGTTGGAGAGTCGGTACGTGAGACTCGCTGTTGGAGAGTAGGTACGTGCGGCTGTTGGAGAGTCAGTACGTGAGACTCGCTGTTGGAGAGTCAGTACGTGCGGCTGTTGGAGAGTCAGTACGTGAGGCTGTTGGAGAGTCAGTACGTGAGACTCGCTGTTGGAGAGTCTGTACTTGATGATGTTGGAGAGTCAGTACGTGAGGCTGTTGGAGAGTCAGTACGTGAGGCTGTTGGAGAGTCAGTACGTGAGACCGTTGGAGAGTCAGTACGTGAGGCTGTTGGAGAGTTGGCACGTGAGACTCGCTGTTGGAGCGTCAGTACTTGATGATGTTGGAGAGTCAGTACGTGAGGCTGTTGGAGAGTCAGTACGTGAGACTGTTGGAGAGTCAGTACGTGAGACTGTTGGAGAGTCAGTACGTGAGAATGTTGGAGAGTCAGTACGTGAGGCTGTTGGAGAGTCAGTATATGAGGCTGTTGGAGAGTCAGTACTTGAGACTGTTGGAGAGTCGGTACGTGAGACTCGCTGTTGGAGAGTCAGTACGTGCGGCTGTTGGAGAGTCAGTACGTGAGACTCGCTGTTGGACAGTCAGTACTTGAGACTGTTGGAGAGTCAGTACGTGAGGCTTTTGGAGAGACAGCACGTGAGGCTGTTGGAGAGACAGCACGTGAGGCTGTTGGAGAGTCAGTACGTGAGACTGTTGCAGAGTCAGTACGTGAGGCTGTTGGAGAGTCAGTACGTGAGACTGTTGGAGAGTCGGTACGTGAGGCTGTTGGAGAGTTGGTACGTGAGGCTGTTGGAGAGTCAGTACGTCAGACTGTTGGAGAGTCGGTACGTGAGACTGTTGGAGAGTCGGTACGTGAGGCTGTTGGAGAGTCAGTACGTGAGGCTGTTGGAGAGTCAGTACGTGAGGCTGTTGGAGAGTCGGTACGTGAGGCTGTTGGAGAGTCAGTACGTGAGGCTGTTGGAGAGTCAGTACGTGAGGCTGTTCGAGAGTCAGTACGTGAGACTAGCTGTTGGAGAGTCGGTACGTGAGACTCGCTGTTGGAGAGTCGGTACGTGAGGCTGTTGGAGAGTCAGTACGTGAGACTGTTGGAGAGTCGGTACGTGAGACTGTTGGAGAGTCAGTACGTGATGCTGTTGGAGAGTCGGTACGTGAGACTCGCTGTTGGAGAGTCAGTACTTGATGATGTTGGAGAGTCAGTACGTGAGGCTGTTGGAGAGTCAGTAGGTGAGACTGTTGGAGAGTCAGTACGTCAGACTGTTGGAGAGTCAGTACGTGAGGCTGTTGGAGAGTCAGTACGTGAGGCTGTTGGAGCGTCAGTACGTGATGATGTTGAAGAGTCAGTACGTGAGGCTGTTGGAGAGTCAGTACGTGAGGCTGTTGGAGAGTCAGTACGTGATGATGTTGGAGAGTCGGTACGTGAGACTGTTGGAGAGTCAGTACGTGCTGATGTTGGAGAGTCAGTACGTGAGGCTGTTGGAAAGTCAGTACGTGAGACTGTTGGAGAGTCAGTACGTGAGGCTGTTGGAGAGTCAGTACGTGATGATGTTGGAGAGTCAGTACGTGAGGCTGTTGGAAAGTCAGTACGTGAGACTGTTGGAGAGTCAGTACGTGAGACTGTTGGAGAGTCGGTACGTGAGTTTGTTGGAGAGTCAGTACGTGAGGCTGTTGGAGAGTCAGTACTTGATGATGTTGGAGAGTCAGTACGTGAAGCAGTTGGAGAGTCAGTACGTGAGACTGTTAGAGAGTCAGTACGTGAGACTGTTGGAGAGTCAGTACGTGAGGCTGTTGGAGAGTCAGTACGTGAGACTCGATGTTGGAGAGTCAGTACGTGAGTCTGTTGGAGAGTCGGTACGTGAGACTCGCTGTTGGAGAGTCAGTACGTGCGGCTGTTGGAGAGTTAGTACGTGAGGCTGTTGGAGAGTCAGTACGTGAGACTCGCTGTTGGAGAGTCTGTACTAGATGATGTTGGAGAGTAAGTACGTGAGGCTGTTGGAGAGTCAGTACGTGAGGCTGTTGGAGAGTCAGTACGTGAGACTGTTGGAGAGTCAGTACGTGAGGCCGTTGGAGAGTCAGTACGTGAGGCTGTTGGAGAGTCGGCACGTGAGACTCGCTGTTGGAGCGTCAGTACTTGATGATGTTGGAGAGTCAGTACGTGAGGCTGTTGGAGAGTCAGCACGTGAGACTGTTGGAGAGTCAGTACGTGAGACTGTTGGAGAGTCAGTACGTGAGAATGTTGGAGAGTCAGTACTTGAGACTGTTGGAGCGTCAGTACGTGAGGCTGTTGGAGAGTCAGTACGTGAGACTGTTGGAGAGTCAGTACGTGAGGCTGTTGGAGAGTCAGTACGTGAGACTGTTGGAGAGTCAGTACTTGATGATGTTGGAGAGTCAGTACGTGAGACTGTTGGGGAGTCAGTACTTGATGATGTTGGAGAGTCAGTACGTGAGACTGTTGGAGAGTCAGTACGTGAGGCTGTTGTAGAGTCAGTACGTCAGACTGTTGGAGAGTCAGTACGTGAGGCTGTTGGAGAGTCAGCACGTGAGGCTGTTGGAGAGTCAGTACGTGATGATGTTGGAGAGTCAGTACTTGATGATGTTGTAGAGTCAGTATGTGAGACTGTTGGAGAGTCAGTACGTGAGACTGTTGGAGAGTCAGTACGTGAGGCTGTTGGAGAGTCAGTACATGAGGCTGTTGGAGAGTCAGTACGTGAGGCTGTTGGAGAGTCAGTACGTGAGACTCGCTGTTGGAGAGTCAGTACGTGAGTCTGTTGGAGAGTCGGTACGTGAGGCTGTTGGAGAGTCGGTACGTGAGACTCGCTGTTGGAGAGTCGGTACGTGAGGCTGTTGGAGAGTCAGCACGTGAGTCTGTTGGAGAGTCAGCACGTGAGGCTGTTGGAGAGTCAGTACGTGAGACTGTTGCAGAGTCAGTACCTGAGGCTGTTGGAGAGTCAGTACGTGAGGCTGTTGGAGAGTCAGTACCTGAGGCGGTTGGAGAGTCGGAACGTGATGATGTTGGAGAGTCAGTACGTCAGGCTGTTGGAGAGTCGGTACGTGAGGCTGTTAGAGAGTCAGTACGTGAGGCTGTTGGAGAGTCGGAACGTGATGATGTTGGAGAGTCAGTACGTCAGGCTGTTGGAGAGTCGGTACGTGAGGCTGTTGGAGAGTTGGTACGAGAGGCTGTTGGAGAGTCGGAACGTGTGTTTCGCTGTTGCAGAGTCTATACGTGAGGTTGTTGGAGAGTCAGTACGTGAGGTTGTTGGAGAGTCAGTACGTGAGACTGTTGGAGAGTCGGTACGTGAGACTTTTGGAGAGCCGGTACGTGAGGCTGTTGTAGAGTCGGTACGTGAGACTCGCTGTTGGAGAGTCAGTACGTGAGGCTGTTGGAGAGTCAGTACTTGATGATGTTGGAGAGTCAGTACTTGAGTCTGTTGGAGAGTCGGTACGTCAGGCTGTTGGAGAGTCGGAACGTGATGAAGTTGGAGAGTCAGTACGTCAGGCTGTTGGAGAGTAGGTACGTGAGGCTGTTGGAGAGTCGGTACGTGTGTTTCGCTTTTGGAGAGTCAGTACGTGAGGTTGTTGGAGAGTCAGTACGTGAGGTTGTTGGAGAGTCAGTACGTGAGACTGTTGGAGAGTCGGTACGTGAGACTGTTGGAGAGCCGGTACGTGAGGCTGTTGGAGAGTCGGTACGTGTGGCTGTTGTAGAGTCGGTACGTGAGACTCGCTGTTGGAGAGTCGGTACGTGAGGCTGTTGGAGAGTCAGTACGTGAGACTGTTGGAGAGTCGGTACGTAAGGCTGTTGGAGAGTCAGTACGTGAGGCTGTTGGAGAGTCAGTCCGTCAGAATCGCTGTTGGAAAGTCAGTACGTGAGACTGTTGGAGAGTCAGTTCGTGAGGCTGTTGCAGAGTCAGTACGTGAGGCTGTTGGAGAGTCAGTACGTGAGGCTGTTGGAGAGTCAGTACGTGAGTCTGTTGGAGAGTCTGTACGTGAGACTCGCTGTTGGAGAGTCAGTACGTGAGGCACTTTGAGAGTCAGTACGTGAGACTGTTGGAGAGTCAGTACGTGAGACTGCTGGAGAGTCAGTACTTGATGATGTTGGAGAGTCAGTACGTGAAGCAGTTGGAGAGTCAGTACGTGAGACTGTTAGAGAGTCAGTACGTGAGACTGTTGGAGAGTCAGTACGTGAGGCTGTTGGAGAGTCAGTACGTGAGACTCGATGTTGGAGAGTCAGTACGTGAGTCTGTTGGAGAGTCGGTACGTGAGACTCGCTGTTGGAGAGTCAGTACGTGCGGCTGTTGGAGAGTTAGTACGTGAGGCTGTTGGAGAGTCAGTACGTGAGACTCGCTGTTGGAGAGTCTGTACTTGATGATGTTGGAGAGTAAGTACGTGAGGCTGTTGGAGAGTCAGTACGTGAGGCTGTTGGAGAGTCAGTACGTGAGACTCGCTGTTGGAGAGTCGGTACGTGAGACTCGCTGTTGGAGAGTCGGTACGTGAGACTCGCTGTTGGAGAGTCAGTACTTGATGTTGGAGAGTCAGTACGTGAGGCTGTTGGAGAGTCAGTAGGTGAGACTGTTGGAGAGTCAGTACGTGAGACTGTTGGAGAGTCAGTACGTGAGGCTGTTGGAGAGTCAGTACGTGAGGCTGTTGGAGAGTCAGTACGTGATGATGTTGAAGAGTCAGTACGTGAGGCTGTTGGAAAGTCAGTACGTGAGACTGTTGGAGAGTCAATACGTGAGACTGTTGGAAAGTCAGTACGTGAGACTGTTGGAGAGTCAGTACGTGAGGCTGTTGGAGAGTCAGTACGTGATGATGTTGGAGAGTCAGTACGTGAGGCTGTTGGAAAGTCAGTACGTGAGACTGTTGGAGAGTCAGTACGTGAGACTGTTGGAGAGTCGGTACGTGAGTTTGTTGGAGAGTCAGTACGTGAGGCTGTTGGAGAGTCAGTACGTGAGGCTGTTTGACAGTCAGTACGTGAGACTGTTAGAGAGTCAGTACGTGAGGCTGTTTGACAGTCAGTACGTGAGACTGTTGGAGAGTCAGTACTTGAGACTGTTGGAGAGTCAGTACGTGAGGCTGTTGGAGAGTCAGTACGTGAGACTCGATGTTGGAGAGTCAGTACGTGAGTCTGTTGGAGAGTCGGTACGTGAGACTCGCTGTTGGAGAGTAGGTACGTGCGGCTGTTGGAGAGTCAGTACGTGAGACTCGCTGTTGGAGAGTCAGTACGTGCGGCTGTTGGAGAGTCGGTACGTGAGACTGTTGGAGAGTCAATACGTGAGACTCGCTGTTGGAGAGTCAGTACGTGAGACTGTTGGAGAGTCAGTACGTGAGGCTGTTGGAGAGTCAGTACGTGAGACTCGCTGTTGGAGAGTCTGTACTTGATGATGTTGGAGAGTCAGTACGTGAGGCTGTTGGAGAGTCAGTACGTGAGGCCGTTGGAGAGTCAGTACGTGAGGCCGTTGGAGAGTCAGTACGTGAGACCGTTGGAGAGTCAGTACGTGAGGCCGTTGGAGAGTCAGTACGTGAGGCTGTTGGAGAGTTGGCACGTGAGACTCGCTGTTGGAGCGTCAGTACTTGATGATGTTGGAGAGTCAGTACGTGAGGCTGTTGGAGAGTCAGTACGTGAGACTGTTGGAGAGTCAGTACGTGAGACTGTTGGAGAGTCGGTACGTGAGACTCGCTGTTGGAGAGTCAGTACGTGCGGCTGTTGGAGAGTCAGTACGTGAGACTCGCTGTTGGACAGTCAGTACTTGAGACTGTTGGAGAGTCAGTACGTGAGGCTGTTGGAGAGACAGCACGTGAGGCTGTTGGAGAGACAGCACGTGAGGCTGTTGGAGAGTCAGTACGTGAGACTGTTGCAGAGTCAGTACGTGAGGCTGTTGGAGAGTCAGTACGTGAGACTGTTGGAGAGTCGGTACGTGAGGCTGTTGGAGAGTCGGTACGTGAGGCTGTTGGAGAGTCAGTACGTGAGACTGTTGGAGAGTCGGTACGTGAGACTGTTGGAGAGTCGGTACGTGAGGCTGTTGGAGAGTCAGTACGTGAGGCTGTTGGAGAGTCAGTACGTGAGGCTGTTGGAGAGTCGGTACGTGAGGCTGTTGGAGAGTCAGTACGTGAGGCTGTTGGAGAGTCAGTACGTGAGGCTGTTGGAGAGTCAGTACGTGAGACTGGCTGTTGGAGAGTCAGTACGTGAGGCTGTTGGAGAGTCGGTACGTGAGGCTGTTGGAGAGTCGGAACGTGATGATGTTGGAGAGTCAGTAGGTGAGGCTGTTGGAGAGTCGGTACGTGAGGCTGTTGGAGAGTCGGAACGTGATGATGTTGGAGAGTCAGTACGTCAGGCTGTTGGAGAGTCGGTACGTGAGGCTGTTGGAGAGTCGGAACGTGATGATGTTGGAGAGTCAGTACGTGAGACTGTTGGAGAGTCGGTACGTCAGGCTGTTGGAGAGTCGGTACGTCAGGCTGTTGGAGAGTCGGTACGTGAGGCTGTTGGAGAGTCAGTACGTCAGGCTGTTGGAGAGTCAGTACGTGAGACTGTTGGAGAGTCGGTACGTCAGGCTGTTGGAGAGTCGGTACGTGAGGCTGTTGGAGAGTCAGTACGTCAGGCTGTTGGAGAGTCGGAACGTGATGATGTTGGAGAGTCAGTACGTCAGGCTGTTGGAGAGTCGGTACGTGAGGCTGTTGGAGAGTCGGTACGTGTGTTTCGCTGTTGGAGAGTCAGTACGTGAGGTTGTTGGAGAGTCAGTACGTGAGGCTGTTGGAGAGTCGGTACGTGAGACTCGCTGTTGGAGAGTCGGTACGTGAGACTCGCTGTTGGAGAGTCAGTACGTGAGACTGTTGGAGAGTCGGTACGTGAGGCTGTTGGAGAGTCAGTACGTGAGGCTGTTGGAGAGTCGGTACGTGAGACTTGCTGTTGGAGAGTCAGTACGTGAGGCTGTTGGAGAGTCAGTACGTGATGATGTTGGAGAGTCAGTACTTGATGATGTTGGAGAGTCAGTACGTGAGACTGTTGGAGAGTCAGTACGTCAGGCTGTTGGAGAGTCGGTACGTGAGACTCGCTGTTAGAGAGTCAGTACGTGAGGCTGTTGGAAAGTCAGTACGTGAGACTGTTGGAGAGTCAGTACGTGAGGCTTTTGGAGAGTCAGTTCGTGATGATGTTGGAGAGTCGGTACGTGAGACTGTTGGAGAGTCAGTACGTGAGGCTTTTGGAGAGTCAGTTCGTGATGATGTTGGAGAGTCAGTACGTGAGGCTGTTGGAGAGTCAGTTCGTGAGACTCGCTGTTGGAAAGTCCGTACGTTAGACTCGCTGTTGGAGAGTCGGTACGTGAGACTCGCTGTTGGAGAGTCAGTTCGTGAGGCTGTTGCAGAGTCAGTACATGATGATGTTGGAGAGTCAGTACTTGATGATGTTGCAGAGTCAGTACGTGAAACTGTTGGAGAGTCGGTACGTGAGGCTGTTGGAGAGTCAGTACGTGAGACTCGCTGTTGGAAAGTCCGTACGTTAGACTCGCTGTTGGAGAGTCAGTTCGTGAGGCTGTTGGAGAGTCAGTACGTGAGGCTGTTGGAGAGTCAGTACGTGATGATGTTGAAGAGTCAGTACGTGAGGCTGTTGGAAAGTCAGTACGTGAGACTGTTGGAGAGTCAATACGTGAGACTGTTGGAAAGTCAGTACGTGAGACTGTTGGAGAGTCAGTACGTGAGGCTGTTGGAGAGTCAGTACGTGATGATGTTGGAGAGTCAGTACGTGAGGCTGTTGGAAAGTCAGTACGTGAGACTGTTGGAGAGTCAGTACGTGAGACTGTTGGAGAGTCGGTACGTGAGTTTGTTGGAGAGTCAGTACGTGAGGCTGTTGGAGAGTCAGTACGTGAGGCTGTTTGACAGTCAGTACGTGAGACTGTTAGAGAGTCAGTACGTGAGGCTGTTTGACAGTCAGTACGTGAGACTGTTGGAGAGTCAGTACTTGAGACTGTTGGAGAGTCAGTACGTGAGGCTGTTGGAGAGTCAGTACGTGAGACTCGATGTTGGAGAGTCAGTACGTGAGTCTGTTGGAGAGTCGGTACGTGAGACTCGCTGTTGGAGAGTAGGTACGTGCGGCTGTTGGAGAGTCAGTACGTGAGACTCGCTGTTGGAGAGTCAGTACGTGCGGCTGTTGGAGAGTCGGTACGTGAGACTGTTGGAGAGTCAATACGTGAGACTCGCTGTTGGAGAGTCAGTACGTGAGACTGTTGGAGAGTCAGTACGTGAGGCTGTTGGAGAGTCAGTACGTGAGACTCGCTGTTGGAGAGTCTGTACTTGATGATGTTGGAGAGTCAGTACGTGAGGCTGTTGGAGAGTCAGTACGTGAGGCCGTTGGAGAGTCAGTACGTGAGGCCGTTGGAGAGTCAGTACGTGAGACCGTTGGAGAGTCAGTACGTGAGGCCGTTGGAGAGTCAGTACGTGAGGCTGTTGGAGAGTTGGCACGTGAGACTCGCTGTTGGAGCGTCAGTACTTGATGATGTTGGAGAGTCAGTACGTGAGGCTGTTGGAGAGTCAGTACGTGAGACTGTTGGAGAGTCAGTACGTGAGACTGTTGGAGAGTCGGTACGTGAGACTCGCTGTTGGAGAGTCAGTACGTGCGGCTGTTGGAGAGTCAGTACGTGAGACTCGCTGTTGGACAGTCAGTACTTGAGACTGTTGGAGAGTCAGTACGTGAGGCTGTTGGAGAGACAGCACGTGAGGCTGTTGGAGAGACAGCACGTGAGGCTGTTGGAGAGTCAGTACGTGAGACTGTTGCAGAGTCAGTACGTGAGGCTGTTGGAGAGTCAGTACGTGAGACTGTTGGAGAGTCGGTACGTGAGGCTGTTGGAGAGTCGGTACGTGAGGCTGTTGGAGAGTCAGTACGTGAGACTGTTGGAGAGTCGGTACGTGAGACTGTTGGAGAGTCGGTACGTGAGGCTGTTGGAGAGTCAGTACGTGAGGCTGTTGGAGAGTCAGTACGTGAGGCTGTTGGAGAGTCGGTACGTGAGGCTGTTGGAGAGTCAGTACGTGAGGCTGTTGGAGAGTCAGTACGTGAGGCTGTTGGAGAGTCAGTACGTGAGACTGGCTGTTGGAGAGTCAGTACGTGAGGCTGTTGGAGAGTCGGTACGTGAGGCTGTTGGAGAGTCGGAACGTGATGATGTTGGAGAGTCAGTAGGTGAGGCTGTTGGAGAGTCGGTACGTGAGGCTGTTGGAGAGTCGGAACGTGATGATGTTGGAGAGTCAGTACGTCAGGCTGTTGGAGAGTCGGTACGTGAGGCTGTTGGAGAGTCGGAACGTGATGATGTTGGAGAGTCAGTACGTGAGACTGTTGGAGAGTCGGTACGTCAGGCTGTTGGAGAGTCGGTACGTCAGGCTGTTGGAGAGTCGGTACGTGAGGCTGTTGGAGAGTCAGTACGTCAGGCTGTTGGAGAGTCAGTACGTGAGACTGTTGGAGAGTCGGTACGTCAGGCTGTTGGAGAGTCGGTACGTGAGGCTGTTGGAGAGTCAGTACGTCAGGCTGTTGGAGAGTCGGAACGTGATGATGTTGGAGAGTCAGTACGTCAGGCTGTTGGAGAGTCGGTACGTGAGGCTGTTGGAGAGTCGGTACGTGTGTTTCGCTGTTGGAGAGTCAGTACGTGAGGTTGTTGGAGAGTCAGTACGTGAGGCTGTTGGAGAGTCGGTACGTGAGACTCGCTGTTGGAGAGTCGGTACGTGAGACTCGCTGTTGGAGAGTCAGTACGTGAGACTGTTGGAGAGTCGGTACGTGAGGCTGTTGGAGAGTCAGTACGTGAGGCTGTTGGAGAGTCGGTACGTGAGACTTGCTGTTGGAGAGTCAGTACGTGAGGCTGTTGGAGAGTCAGTACGTGATGATGTTGGAGAGTCAGTACTTGATGATGTTGGAGAGTCAGTACGTGAGACTGTTGGAGAGTCAGTACGTCAGGCTGTTGGAGAGTCGGTACGTGAGACTCGCTGTTAGAGAGTCAGTACGTGAGGCTGTTGGAAAGTCAGTACGTGAGACTGTTGGAGAGTCAGTACGTGAGGCTTTTGGAGAGTCAGTTCGTGATGATGTTGGAGAGTCGGTACGTGAGACTGTTGGAGAGTCAGTACGTGAGGCTTTTGGAGAGTCAGTTCGTGATGATGTTGGAGAGTCAGTACGTGAGGCTGTTGGAGAGTCAGTTCGTGAGACTCGCTGTTGGAAAGTCCGTACGTTAGACTCGCTGTTGGAGAGTCGGTACGTGAGACTCGCTGTTGGAGAGTCAGTTCGTGAGGCTGTTGCAGAGTCAGTACATGATGATGTTGGAGAGTCAGTACTTGATGATGTTGGAGAGTCAGTACGTGAAACTGTTGGAGAGTCGGTACGTGAGGCTGTTGGAGAGTCAGTACGTGAGACTCGCTGTTGGAAAGTCCGTACGTTAGACTCGCTGTTGGAGAGTCAGTTCGTGAGGCTGTTGCAGAGTCAGTACATGATGATGTTGGAGAGTCAGTACTTGATGATGTTGGAGAGTCAGTACGTGAAACTGTTGGAGAGTCAGTACGTGAGGCTGTTGGAGAGTCGGTACGTGAGACTCGCTGTTGGAGAGTCAGTACGTGACGCTGTTTGAGAGTCAGTACGTGAGACTGTTGGAGAGTCAGTACTTGATGATGTTGGAGAGTCAGTACATGAGACTGTTGGAGAGTCAGTACGTGAGGCTGTTGTAGAGTCAGTACGTCAGACTGTTGGAGAGTCAGTACGTGAGGCTGTTGGAGAGTCAGCACGTGAGGCTGTTGGAGAGTCGGTACGTGAGACTCGCTGTTGGAGAGTCAGTACGTGAGACTCGCTGTTAGAGAGTCAGTACGTGCGGCTGTTGGAGAGTCAGTACGTGAGACTCTCTGTTGGAGAGTCAGTACGTGCGGCTGTTGGAGAGTCCGTACGTGAGGCTTTTGGAGAGTCAGTACGTGAGGCTGTTGGAGAGTCAGTACGTGACGCTGTTGGAGAGTCAGTACGTGAGGCTTTTGGAGAGTCAGTACGTGAAGCTGTTGGAGAGTCCGTACGTGAGGCTGTTGGAGAGTCGGAACGTGATGATGTTGGAGAGTCAGTACGTGAGGCTTTTGGAGAGTCCGTACGTGAGGCTTTTGGAGAGTCAGTACGTGAGGCTGTTGGAGAGTCAGTACGTGACGCTGTTGGAGAGTCAGTACGTGAGGCTTTTGGAGAGTCAGTACGTGAAGCTGTTGGAGAGTCCGTACGTCAGGCTGTTGGAGAGTCGGTACGTGAGACTCGCTGTTAGAGAGTCAGTACGTGAGGCTGTTGGAGAGTCAGTACGTGAGACTGTTGGAGAGTCAGTACGTGAGGATTTTGGAGAGTCAGTTCGTGATGATGTTGGAGAGTCAGTACGTGAGACTGTTGGAGAGTCAGTACGTGAGGCTGTTGGAAAGTCAGCACGTGAGACTCGCTGTCGGAGAGTCAGTACGTGAGGCTTTTGGAGAGTCGGTACGTGCGGCTGTTGGAGAGTCAGTACGTGATGATGTTGGAGAGTCACTACGTGAGGCTTTTGGAGAGTCGGTACATGAGACTCGCTGTTGGAGAGTCAGTACGTGATGATGTTGGAGAGTCAGTACGTGAGGCTGTTGGAGAGTCAGTACGTGACGCTTTTGGAGAGTCGGTACATGAGACTCGCTGTTGGAGAGTCAGTATGTGAGGCTGTTGGAGAGTCAGTACGTGAGACTGTTGGAGAGTCGGTACGTGAGGCTGTTGGAGAGTCAGTACGTGAGGCTGTTGGTGAGTCGGTACGTAAGGTTGTTGGAGAGTCGGTACGTGAGACTGTTGGAGAGTCTGTACGTGAGACTCGCTGTCGGAGATTCAGTACGTGAGGCTGTTGGAGAGTCGGTACGTGAGGCTGTTGGAGAGTCAGTACGTGATGATGTTGTAGAGTCAGTACGTGAGGCTGTTGGAGAGTCGGTACGTGAGACTGTTGGAGAGTCAGTACGTGAGACTGTTGGAGAGTCGGTACGTGAGACTGTTGGAGAGTCAGTACGTGATGCTGTTGGAGAGTCGGTACGTGAGACTCGCTGTTGGAGAGTCAGTACTTGATGATGTTGGAGAGTCAGTACGTGAGGCTGTTGGAGAGTCAGTAGGTGAGACTGTTGGAGAGTCAGTACGTCAGACTGTTGGAGAGTCAGTACGTGAGGCTGTTGGAGAGTCAGTACGTGAGGCTGTTGGAGCGTCAGTACGTGATGATGTTGAAGAGTCAGTACGTGAGGCTGTTGGAGAGTCAGTACGTGAGGCTGTTGGAGAGTCAGTACGTGATGATGTTGGAGAGTCGGTACGTGAGACTGTTGGAGAGTCAGTACGTGCTGATGTTGGAGAGTCAGTACGTGAGGCTGATGGAAAGTCAGTACGTGAGACTGTTGGAGAGTCAGTACGTGAGGCTGTTGGAGAGTCAGTACGTGATGATGTTGGAGAGTCAGTACGTGAGGCTGTTGGAAAGTCAGTACGTGAGACTGTTGGAGAGTCAGTACGTGAGACTGTTGGAGAGTCAGTACGTGAGACTGTTGGAGAGTCAGTACGTGAGACTGTTGGAGAGTCGGTACGTGAGTTTGTTGGAGAGTCAGTACGTGAGGCTGTTGGAGAGTCAGTACTTGATGATGTTGGAGAGTCAGTACGTGAAGCAGTTGGAGAGTCAGTACGTGAGACTGTTAGAGAGTCAGTACGTGAGACTGTTGGAGAGTCAGTACGTGAGGCTGTTGGAGAGTCAGTACGTGAGACTCGATGTTGGAGAGTCAGTACGTGAGTCTGTTGGAGAGTCGGTACGTGAGACTCGCTGTTGGAGAGTCAGTACGTGCGGCTGTTGGAGAGTTAGTACGTGAGGCTGTTGGAGAGTCAGTACGTGAGACTCGCTGTTGGAGAGTCTGTACTTGATGATGTTGGAGAGTAAGTACGTGAGGCTGTTGGAGAGTCAGTACGTGAGGCTGTTGGAGAGTCAGTACGTGAGACTGTTGGAGAGTCAGTACGTGAGGCCGTTGGAGAGTCAGTACGTGAGGCTGTTGGAGAGTCGGCACGTGAGACTCGCTGTTGGAGCGTCAGTACTTGATGATGTTGGAGAGTCAGTACGTGAGGCTGTTGGAGAGTCAGTACGTGAGACTGTTGGAGAGTCAGTACGTGAGACTGTTGGAGAGTCAGTACGTGAGAATGTTGGAGAGTCAGTACTTGAGACTGTTGGAGCGTCAGTACGTGAGGCTGTTGGAGAGTCAGTACGTGAGACTGTTGGAGAGTCAGTACGTGAGGCTGTTGGAGAGACAGTACGTGAGACTGTTGGAGAGTCAGTACTTGATGATGTTGGAGAGTCAGTACGTGAGACTGTTGGGGAGTCAGTACTTGATGATGTTGGAGAGTCAGTACGTGAGACTGTTGGAGAGTCAGTACGTGAGGCTGTTGTAGAGTCAGTACGTCAGACTGTTGGAGAGTCAGTACGTGAGGCTGTTGGAGAGTCAGCACGTGAGGCTGTTGGAGAGTCGGTACGTGAGACTGTTAGAGAGTCAGTACGTGAGACTGTTGGAGAGTCAGTACGTGAGGCTGTTGGAGAGTCAGTACGTGAGACTCGATGTTGGAGAGTCAGTACGTGAGTCTGTTGGAGAGTCGCTACGTGAGACTCGCTGTTGGAGAGTCAGTACGTGCGGCTGTTGGAGAGTCCGTACGTGAGACTCGCTGTTGGAGAGTCAGTACGTGCGGCTGTTGGAGAGTTAGTACGTGAGGCTGTTGGAGAGTCAGTACGTGAGACTCGCTGTTGGAGAGTCTGTACTTGATGATGTTGGAGAGTCAGTACGTGAGGCTGTTGGAGAGTCAGTACGTGAGGCTGTTGGAGAGTCAGTACGTGAGGCTGTTGGAGAGTCAGCACGTGAGGCTGTTGGAGAGTCAGTACGTGAGACTGTTGGAGAGTCAGTACGTGTGGCCGTTGGAGAGTCAGTACGTGAGGCTGTTGGAGAGTCGGCACGTGAGACTCGCTGTTGGAGCGTCAGTACTTGATGATGTTGGAGAGTCAGTACGTGAGGCTGTTGGAGAGTCAGTACGTGAGACTGTTGGAGAGTCAGTACGTGAGACTGTTGGAGAGTCAGTTCGTGAGGCTGTTGGAGAGTCAGTACGTGAGACTCGCTGTTGGAAAGTCCGTACGTTAGACTCGCTGTTGGAGAGTCGGTACGTGAGACTCGCTGTTGGAGAGTCAGTTCGTGAGGCTGTTGCAGAGTCAGTACATGATGATGTTGGAGAGTCAGTACTTGATGATGTTGGAGAGTCAGTACGTGAAACTGTTGGAGAGTCAGTACGTGAGGCTGTTGGAGAGTCGGTACGTGACGCTGTTTGAGAGTCAGTACGTGAGACTGTTGGAGAGTCAGTACTTGATGATGTTGGAGAGTCAGTACGTGAGACTCGCTGTTAGAGAGTGAGTACGTGAGGCTGTTGGAAAGTCAGTACGTGAGACTGTTGGAGAGTCAGTACGTGAGGCTTTTGGAGAGTCAGTTCGTGATGATTTTGGAGAGTCGGTACGTGAGACTGTTGGACAGTCGGTACGTGATGATGTTGGAGAGTCACTACGTGAGGCTTTTGGAGAGTCGGTACATGAGACTCGCTGTTGGAGAGTCAGTACGTGAGGCTTTTGGAGAGTCGGTACGTGCGGCTGTTGGAGAGTCAGTACGTGATGATGTTGGAGAGTCACTACGTGAGGCTTTTGGAGAGTCGGTACGTGAGACTCGCTGTTGGAGAGTCAATACGTGAGGCTGTTGGAGAGTCAGTACGTGAGACTGTTGGAGAGTCGGTACGTGAGGCTGTTGGAGAGTCAGTACGTGAGGCTGTTGGTGAGTCGGTACGTAAGGTTGTTGGAGAGTCGGTACGTGAGACTGTTGGAGAGTCTGTACGTGAGACTCGCTGTCGGAGATTCAGTACGTGAGGCTGTTGGAGAGTCGGTACGTGAGGCTGTTGGAGAGTCAGTACGTGATGATGTTGGAGAGTCAGTACGTGAGACTCGCTGTTGGAGAGTCGGTACGTGAGACTCGCTGTTGGAGAGTCGATACGTGAGGCTGTTGGAGAGTCAGTACGTGAGACTGTTGGAGAGCCGGTACGTCAGGCTGTTGGAGAGTCAGTACGTGAGGCTGTTGGAGAGTCAGTACGTGAGGCTGTTGGAGAGTCAGTACGTGAGACTAGCTGTTGGAGAGTCGGTACGTGAGACTCGCTGTTGGAGAGTCGGTACGTGAGGCTGTTGGAGAGTCAGTACGTGAGACTGTTGGAGAGTCGGTACGTGAGACTGTTGGAGAGTCAGTACGTGATGCTGTTGGAGAGTCGGTACGTGAGACTCGCTGTTGGAGAGTCAGTACTTGATGATGTTGGAGAGTCAGTACGTGAGGCTGTTGGAGAGTCAGTAGGTGAGACTCGATGTTGGAGAGTCAGTACGTGAGTCTGTTGGAGAGTCGGTACGTGAGACTCGCTGTTGGAGAGTAGGTACGTGCGGCTGTTGGAGAGTCAGTTCGTGAGGCTGTTGGCGAGTCAGTACGTGAGACTGTCTGTTGGAGAGTCGGTACGTGAGGCTGTTGGAGAGTCAGTACGTGAGACCGTTGGAGAGTCAGTACGTGAGGCCGTTGGAGAGTCAGTACGTGAGGCTGTTGGAGAGTTGGCACGTGAGACTCGCTGTTGGAGCGTCAGTACTTGATGATGTTGGAGAGTCAGTACGTGAGGCTGTTGGAGAGTCAGTACGTGAGACTGTTGGAGAGTCAGTACGTGAGACTGTTGGAGAGTCAGTACGTGAGAATGTTGGAGAGTCAGTACTTGAGACTGTTGGAGAGTCGGTACGTGAGACTCGCTGTTGGAGAGTCAGTACGTGCGGCTGTTGGAGAGTCAGTACGTGAGACTCGCTGTTGGACAGTCAGTACTTGAGACTGTTGGAGAGTCAGTACGTGAGGCTGTTGGAGAGACAGCACGTGAGGCTGTTGGAGAGACAGCACGTGAGGCTGTTGGAGAGTCAGTACGTGAGACTGTTGCAGAGTCAGTACGTGAGGCTGTTGGAGAGTCAGTACGTGAGACTGTTGGAGAGTCGGTACGTGAGGCTGTTGGAGAGTCGGTACGTGAGGCTGTTGGAGAGTCAGTACGTCAGACTGTTGGAGAGTCGGTACGTGAGACTGTTGGAGAGTCGGTACGTGAGGCTGTTGGAGAGTCAGTACGTGAGGCTATTGGAGAGTCAGTACGTGAGGCTGTTGGAGAGTCGGTACGTGAGGCTGTTGGAGAGTCAGTACGTGAGGCTGTTGGAGAGTCAGTACGTGAGGCTGTTGGAGAGTCAGTACGTGAGACTAGCTGTTGGAGAGTCGGTACGTGAGGCTGTTGGAGAGTCAGTACGTGAGACTGTTGGAGAGTCAGTACGTGAGACTGTTGGAGAGTCGGTACGTGAGACTGTTGGAGAGTCAGTACGTGATGCTGTTGGAGAGTCGGTACGTGAGACTCGCTGTTGGAGAGTCAGTACTTGATGATGTTGGAGAGTCAGTACGTGAGGCTGTTGGAGAGTCAGTAGGTGAGACTGTTGGAGAGTCAGTACGTGAGGCTGTTGGAGAGTCAGTACGTGAGGCTGTTGGAGCGTCAGTACGTGATGATGTTGAAGAGTCAGTACGTGAGGCTGTTGGAAAGTCAGTACGTGAGACTGTTGGAGAGTCAGTACGTGAGGCTGTTGGAGAGTCAGTACGTGATGATGTTGGAGAGTCGGTACGTGAGACTGTTGGAGAGTCAGTACGTGCTGATGTTGGAGAGTCAGTACGTGAGGCTGTTGGAAAGTCAGTACGTGAGACTGTTGGAGAGTCAGTACGTGAGGCTGTTGGAGAGTCAGTACGTGAGACTGATGGAGAGTCAGTACGTGAGACTGTTGGAGAGTCAGTACGTGAGACTGATGTTGGAGAGTCAGTACGTGAGGCTGTTGGAAAGTCAGTACGTGAGACTGTTGGAGAGTCAGTACGTGTGGCCGTTGGAGAGTCAGTACGTGAGGCTGTTGGAGAGTCGGCACGTGAGACTCGCTGTTGGAGCGTCAGTACTTGATGATGTTGGAGAGTCAGTACGTGAGACTGTTGGAGAGTCAGTACGTGAGACTGTTGGAGAGTCAGTACGTGAGACTGTTGGAGAGTCAGTTCGTGAGGCTGTTGGAGAGTCAGTACGTGAGACTCGCTGTTGGAAAGTCCGTACGTTAGACTCGCTGTTGGAGAGTCGGTACGTGAGACTCGCTGTTGGAGAGTCAGTTCGTGAGGCTGTTGGAGAGTCGGTACGTGAGACTCGCTGTTGGAGAGTCAGTACGTGACGCTGTTTGAGAGTCAGTACGTGAGACTGTTGGAGAGTCAGTACTTGATGATGTTGGAGAGTCAGTACGTGAGACTGTTGGAGAGTCAGTACTTGATGATGTTGGAGAGTCAGTACATGAGACTGTTGGAGAGTCAGTACGTGAGGCTGTTGTAGAGTCAGTACGTCAGACTGTTGGAGAGTCAGTACGTGAGGCTGTTGGAGAGTCAGCACGTGAGGCTGTTGGAGAGTCGGTACGTGAGACTCGCTGTTGGAGAGTCAGTACGTGCGGCTGTTGGAGAGTCAGTACGTGAGACTCTCTGTTGGAGAGTCAGTACGTGCGGCTGTTGGAGAGTCCGTACGTGAGGCTTTTGGAGAGTCAGTACGTGAGGCTGTTGGAGAGTCAGTACGTGACGCTGTTGGAGAGTCAGTACGTGAGGCTTTTGGAGAGTCAGTACGTGAAGCTGTTGGAGAGTCCGTACGTGAGGCTGTTGGAGAGTCGGAACGTGATGATGTTGGAGAGTCAGTACGTGAGGCTGTTGGAGAGTCGGTACGTGAGACTCGCTGTTAGAGAGTCAGTACGTGAGGCTGTTGGAAAGTCAGTACGTGAGACTGTTGGAGAGTCAGTACGTGAGATTCGCTGTTAGAGAGTCAGTACGTGAGACTGTTGGAGAGTCAGTACGTGAGACTGTTGGAGAGTCAGTACGTGAGGCTTTTGGAGAGTCAGTTCGTGATGATTTTGGAGAGTCGGTACGTGAGACTGTTGGAGAGTCAGTACGTGATGATGTTGGAGAGTCAGTACGTGAGACTGTTGGAGAGTCAGTACGTGATGATGTTGGAGAGTCAGTACGTGAGACTGTTGGAGAGTCAGTACGTGAGGCTGTTGGAGAGTCAGTACGTGAGACTGTTGGAAAGTCAGTACGTGAGACTGTTGGAGAGTCGGTACGTGCGGCTGTTGGAGAGTCAGTACGTGATGATGTTGGAGAGTCACTACGTGAGGCTTTTGGAGAGTCGGTACAAGAGACTCGCTGTTGGAGAGTCAGTACGTGATGATGTTGGAGAGTCAGTACGTGAGGCTGTTGGAGAGTCAGTACGTGACGCTTTTGGAGAGTCGGTACATGAGACTCGCTGTTGGAGAGTCAATACGTGAGGCTGTTGGAGAGTCAGTACGTGAGACTGTTGGAGAGTCGGTACGTGAGGCTGTTGGAGAGTCAGTACGTGAGGCTGTTGGTGAGTCGGTACGTAAGGTTGTTGGAGAGTCGGTACGTGAGACTGTTGGAGAGTCTGTACGTGAGACTCGCTGTCGGAGATTCAGTACGTGAGGCTGTTGGAGAGTCGGTACGTGAGGCTGTTGGAGAGGCAGTACGTGATGATGTTGGAGAGTCAGTACGTGAGACTCGCTGTTGGAGAGTCGGTACGTGAGACTCGCTGTTGGAGAGTCGATACGTGAGGCTGTTGGAGAGTCAGTACGTGAGACTGTTGGAGAGCCGGTACGTCAGGCTGTTGGAGAGTCAGTACGTGAGGCTGTTGGAGAGTCAGTACGTGAGGCTGTTGGAGAGTCAGTACGTGAGACTAGCTGTTGGAGAGTCGGTACGTGAGACTCGCTGTTGGAGAGTCGGTACGTGAGGCTGTTGGAGAGTCAGTACGTGAGACTGTTGGAGAGTCGGTACGTGAGACTGTTGGAGAGTCAGTACGTGATGCTGTTGGAGAGTCGGTACGTGAGACTCGCTGTTGGAGAGTCAGTGCTTGATGATGTTGGAGAGTCAGTACGTGAGGCTGTTGGAGAGTCAGTAGGTGAGACTCGATGTTGGAGAGTCAGTACGTGAGTCTGTTGGAGAGTCGGTACGTGAGACTCGCTGTTGGAGAGTAGGTACGTGCGGCTGTTGGAGAGTCAGTTCGTGAGGCTGTTGGCGAGTCAGTACGTGAGACTGGCTGTTGGAGAGTCGGTACGTGAGGCTGTTGGAGAGTCAGTACGTGAGACCGTTGGAGAGTCAGTTCGTGAGGCTGTTGGCGAGTCAGTACGTGAGACTGGCTGTTGGAGAGTCGGTACGTGAGGCTGTTGGAGAGTCAGTACGTGAGACCGTTGGAGAGTCAGTACGTGAGACTCGCTGTTGGAGCGTCAGTACTTGATGATGTTGGAGAGTCAGTACGTGAGGCTGTTGGAGAGTCAGTACGTGAGACTGTTGGAGAGTCAGTACGTGAGACTGTTGGAGAGTCAGTACGTGAGAATGTTGGAGAGTCAGTACTTGAGACTGTTGGAGAGTCGGTACGTGAGACTCGCTGTTGGAGAGTCAGTACGTGCGGCTGTTGGAGAGTCAGTACGTGAGACTCGCTGTTGGACAGTCAGTACTTGAGACTGTTGGAGAGTCAGTACGTGAGGCTGTTGGAGAGACAGCACGTGAGGCTGTTGGAGAGACAGCACGTGAGGCTGTTGGAGAGACAGCACGTGAGGCTGTTGGACAGACAGCACGTGAGGCTGTTGGAGAGTCAGTACGTGAGGCTGTTGGAGAGACAGCACGTGAGACTGTTGGAGAGTCAGTACGTGAGGCTGTTGGAGAGACAGCACGTGAGGCTGTTGGAGAGACAGCACGTGAGGCTGTTGGAGAGTCAGTACGTGAGACTGTTGCAGAGTCAGTACGTGAGGCTGTTGGAGAGTCAGTACGTGAGACTGTTGGAGAGTCGGTACGTGAGGCTGTTGGAGAGTCGGTACGTGAGGCTGTTGGAGAGTCAGTACGTCAGACTGTTGGAGAGTCGGTACGTGAGATTGTTGGAGAGTCGGTACGTGAGGCTGTTGGAGAGTCAGTACGTGAGGCTGTTGGAGAGTCAGTACGTGAGGCTGTTGGAGAGTCGGTACGTGAGGCTGTTGGAGAGTCAGTACGTGAGGCTGTTGGAGAGTCAGTACGTGAGGCTGTTCGAGAGTCAGTACGTGAGACTAGCTGTTGGAGAGTCGGTACGTGAGACTCGCTGTTGGAGAGTCGGTACGTGAGGCTGTTGGAGAGTCAGTACGTGAGACTGTTGGAGAGTCGGTACGTGAGACTGTTGGAGAGTCAGTACGTGATGCTGTTGGAGAGTCGGTACGTGAGACTCGCTGTTGGAGAGTCAGTACTTGATGATGTTGGAGAGTCAGTACGTGAGGCTGTTGGAGAGTCAGTAGGTGAGACTGTTGGAGAGTCAGTACGTCAGACTGTTGGAGAGTCAGTACGTGAGGCTGTTGGAGAGTCAGTACGTGAGGCTGTTGGAGCGTCAGTACGTGATGATGTTGAAGAGTCAGTACGTGAGGCTGTTGGAAAGTCAGTACGTGATGATGTTGGAGAGTCGGTACGTGAGACTGTTGGAGAGTCAGTACGTGCTGATGTTGGAGAGTCAGTACGTGAGGCTGTTGGAAAGTCAGTACGTGAGACTGTTGTAGAGTCAGTACGTGAGGCTGTTGGAGAGTCAGTACGTGATGATGTTGGAGAGTCAGTACGTGAGGCTGTTGGAAAGTCAGTACGTGAGACTGTTGGAGAGTCAGTACGTGAGACTGTTGGAGAGTCGGTACGTGAGTTTGTTGGAGAGTCAGTACGTGAGGCTGTTGGAGAGTCAGTACTTGATGATGTTGGAGAGTCAGTACGTGAAGCAGTTGGAGAGTCAGTACGTGAGACTGTTAGAGAGTCAGTACGTGAGACTGTTGGAGAGTCAGTACGTGAGGCTGTTGGAGAGTCAGTACGTGAGACTCGATGTTGGAGAGTCAGTACGTGAGTCTGTTGGAGAGTCGGTACGTGAGACTCGCTGTTGGAGAGTCAGTACGTGCGGCTGTTGGAGAGTTAGTACGTGAGGCTGTTGGAGAGTCAGTACGTGAGACTCGCTGTTGGAGAGTCTGTACTTGATGATGTTGGAGAGTAAGTACGTGAGGCTGTTGGAGAGTCAGTACGTGAGGCTGTTGGAGAGTCAGTACGTGAGACTGTTGGAGAGTCAGTACGTGAGGCCGTTGGAGAGTCAGTACGTGAGGCTGTTGGAGAGTCGGCACGTGAGACTCGCTGTTGGAGCGTCAGTACTTGATGATGTTGGAGAGTCAGTACGTGAGGCTGTTGGAGGGTCAGTACGTGAGACTGTTGGAGAGTCAGTACGTGAGACTGTTGGAGAGTCAGTACGTGAGGCTGTTGGAGAGTCAGTACGTGAGACTGTTGGAGAGTCAGTACTTGATGATGTTGGAGAGTCAGTACGTGAGACTGTTGGGGAGTCAGTACTTGATGATGTTGGAGAGTCAGTACGTGAGACTGTTGGAGAGTCAGTACGTGAGGCTGTTGTAGAGTCAGTACGTCAGACTGTTGGAGAGTCAGTACGTGAGGCTGTTGGAGAGTCAGCACGTGAGGCAGTTGGAGAGTCGGTACGTGAGACTCGCTGTTGGAGAGTCAGTACGTGAGTCTGTTGGAGAGTCGGTACGTGAGACTGTTAGAGAGTCAGTACGTGAGACTGTTGGAGAGTCAGTACGTGAGACTCGATGTTGGAGAGTCAGTACGTGAGTCTGTTGGAGAGTCGGTACGTGAGACTCGCTGTTGGAGAGTCAGTACGTGCGGCTGTTGGAGAGTCCGTACGTGAGACTCGCTGTTGGAGAGTCAGTACGTGCGGCTGTTGGAGAGTTAGTACGTGAGGCTGTTGGAGAGTCAGTACGTGAGACTCGCTGTTGGAGAGTCTGTACTTGATGATGTTGGAGAGTCAATACGTGAGGCTGTTGGAGAGTCAGCACGTGAGGCTGTTGGAGAGTCAGTACGTGAGACTGTTGGAGAGTCAGTACGTGTGGCCGTTGGAGAGTCAGTACGTGAGGCTGTTGGAGAGTCGGCACTTGAGACTCGCTGTTGGAGCGTCAGTACTTGATGATGTTGGAGAGTCAGTACGTGAGGCTGTTGGAGAGTCAGTACGTGAGACTGTTGGAGAGTCAGTACGTGAGACTGTTGGAGAGTCAGTACGTGAGAATGTTGGAGAGTCAGTACTTGAGACTGTTGGAGAGTCAGTACGTGAGGCTGTTGGAGAGTCAGTACGTGAGGCTGTTGGAGAGTCAGTACGTGAGACTGTTGGAGAGTCAGTACTTGATGATGTTGGAGAGTCAGTACGTGAGGCTGTTGGAGAGTCAGTACGTGAGGCTGTTGGAGAGTCCGTACGTGAGGCTGTTGGAGAGTCGGTATGTGAGGCTGTTGGAGAGTCGGAACGTGATGATGTTGGAGAGTCAGTACGTCAGGCTGTTGGAGAGTCGGTACGTGAGACTCGCTGTTAGAGAGTCAGTACGTGCGGCTGTTGGAGAGCCAGTACGTGAGGCTGTTGGAGAGTCAGTACGTGAGACTGTTGGAGAGACGGTACGTGAGACTGTTGGAGAGTCAGTACGTGAGGCTGTTGGAAAGTCAGTACGTGAGACTGTTGGAGAGTCAGTACGTGATGATGTTGAAGAGTCAGTACGTGAGGCTGTTGGAAAGTCAGTACGTGAGACTGTTGGTGAGTCGGTACGTGATGATGTTGGAGAGTCGGTACGTGAGACTGTTGGAGAGTCAGTACGTGCTGATGTTGGAGAGTCAGTACGTGAGGCTGTTGGAAAGTCAGTACGTGAGACTGTTGGAGAGTCAGTACGTGAGGCTGTTGGAGAGTCAGTACGTGATGATGTTGGAGAGTCAGTACGTGAGGCTGTTGGAAAGTCAGTACGTGAGACTGTTGGAGAGTCAGTACGTGAGGCTGTTGGAAAGTCAGTACGTGAGACTGTTGGAGAGTCAGTACGTGAGACTGTTGGAGAGTCGGTACGTCAGGCTGTTGGAGAGTAGGTACGTCAGGCTGTTGGAGAGTAGGTACGTGCGGCTGTTGGAGAGTCCGTACGTGAGACTCGCTGTTGGAGAGTCAGTACGTGCGGCTGTTGGAGAGTTAGTACGTGAGGCTGTTGGAGAGTCAGTACGTGAGACTCGCTGTTGGAGAGTCTGTACTTGATGATGTTGGAGAGTCAATACGTGAGGCTGTTGGAGAGTCAGCACGTGAGGCTGTTGGAGAGTCAGTACGTGAGACTGTTGGAGAGTCAGTACGTGTGGCCGTTGGAGAGTCAGTACGTGAGGCTGTTGGAGAGTCGGCACTTGAGACTCGCTGTTGGAGCGTCAGTACGTGAGACTGTTGGAGAGTCAGTACGTGAGAATGTTGGAGAGTCAGTACTTGAGACTGTTGGAGAGTCAGTACGTGAGGCTGTTGGAGAGTCAGTACGTGAGGCTGTTGGAGAGTCAGTACGTGAGACTGTTGGAGAGTCAGTACGTGAGACTGTTGGGGAGTCGGTACGTGAGGCTGTTGGAGAGTCGGTACGTCAGGCTGTTGGAGAGTCAGTACGTGAGGCTGTTGGAGAGTCAGTACGTGAGGCTGTTGGAGAGTCAGTACGTGAGACTAGCTGTTGGAGAGTCGGTACGTGAGACTCGTTGTTGGAGAGTCGGTACGTGAGGCTGTTGGACAGTCAGTACGTGAGGCTGTTGGAGAGTCGGTACGTGAGACTGTTAGAGAGTCAGTACGTGAGACTGTTGGAGAGTCAGTACGTGAGGCTGTTGGAGAGTCAGTATGTGATGATGTTGGAGAGTCGGTACGTGAGACTGTTGGAGAGTCAGTACGTGCTGATGTTGGAGAGTCAGTACGTGAGGCTGTTGGAAAGTCAGTACGTGAGACTGTTGGAGAGTCAGTACGTGAGGCTGTTGGAGAGTCAGTACGTGAGGCTGTTGGAGAGTCCGTACGTGAGGCTGTTGGAGAGTCGGTATGTGAGGCTGTTGGAGAGTCGGAACGTGATGATGTTGGAGAGTCAGTACGTCAGGCTGTTGGAGAGTCGGTACGTGAGACTCGCTGTTAGAGAGTCAGTACGTGCGGCTGTTGGAGAGTCAGTACGTGAGACTGTTGGAGAGTCAGTACGTGATGATGTTGGAGAGTCAGTACGTTAGGCTGTTGGAGAGTCAGTACGTGAGGCTGTTGGAGAGTCAGTACGTGATGATGTTGGAGAGTCAGTACGTGAGGTTGTTGGAAAGTCAGTACGTGAGACTGTTGGAGAGTCAGTACGTGAGGCTTTTGGAGAGTCGGTACATGAGACTCGCTGTTGGAGAGTCAGTACGTGAGGCTGTTGGAGAGTCAGTACGTGAGACTGTTGGAGAGTCAGTACGTGAGGCTTTTGGTGAGTCGGTACGTGAGGTTGTTGGAGAGTCGGTACGTGAGACTGTTGGAGAGTCTGTACGTGAGACTCGCTGTCGGAGATTCAGTACGTGAGGCTGATGGAGAGTCGGTACGTGTGGCTGTTGGAGAGTCAGTACGTGATGATGTTGGAGAATCAGTACGTGAGACTCGCTGTTGGAGAGTCGGTACGTGAGACTCGCTGTTGGAGAGTCGATACGTGAGGCTGTTGGAGAGTCAGTACGTGACACTGTTGGAGAGCCGGTACGTCAGGCTGTTGGAGAGTCAGTACGTGAGGCTGTTGGAGAGTCAGTACGTGAGGCTGTTGGAGAGTCAGTACGTGAGACTAGCTGTTGGAGAGTCGGTACGTGAGACTCGCTGTTGGAGAGTCGGTACGTGAGGCTGTTGGAGAGTCAGTACGTGAGACTGTTGGAGAGTCAGTACGTGAGACTGTTGGAGAGTCAGTACGTGAGACTGTTGGAGAGTCAGTACGTGAGACTCGCTGTTGGAGAGCCGGTACGTGAGGCTGTTGGAGAGTCAGTACGTGAGACTGTTGGAGAGTCAGTACGTGAGACTGTTGGAGAGTCAGTACGTGAGACTGTTGGAGAGTCGGTACGTGAGACTCGCTGTTGGAGAGTCAGTACTTGATGATGTTGAAGAGTCAGTACGTGAGGCTGTTGGAGAGTCAGTACGTGAGACTGTTGGAGAGACGGTACGTGAGACTGTTGGAGAGTCAGTACGTGAGGCTGTTGGAAAGTCAGTACGTGAGACTGTTGGAGAGTCAGTACGTGATGATGTTGAAGAGTCAGTACGTGAGACTGTTGGAGAGTCAGTACGTGAGACTGTTGGAGAGTCGGTACGTGAGACTCGCTGTTGGAGAGTCAGTACGTGAGGCTGTTGGAAAGTCAGTACGTGAGACTGTTGGTGAGTCGGTACGTGATGATGTTGGAGAGTCGGTACGTGAGACTGTTGGAGAGTCAGTACGTGAGTCTGTTGGAGAGTCGGTACGTGAGACTGTTGGAGAGTCAGTACGTGCTGATGTTGGAGAGTCAGTACGTGAGGCTGTTGGAAAGTCAGTACGTGAGACTGTTGGAGAGTCAGTACGTGAGGCTGTTGGAGAGTCAGTACGTGATGATGTTGGAGAGTCAGTACGTGAGGCTGTTGGAAAGTCAGTACGTGAGGCTGATGGAAAGTCAGTACGTGAGACTGTTGGAGAGTCAGTACGTGAGACTGTTGGAGAGTCGGTACGTGAGTTTGTTGGAGAGTCAGTACGTGAGGCTGTTGGAGAGTCAGTACGTGAGGCTGTTGGAGAGTCAGTACTTGATGATGTTGGAGAGTCAGTACGTGAAGCAGTTGGAGAGTCAGTACGTGAGACTGTTAGAGAGTCAGTACGTGAGGCTGTTGGAAAGTCAGTACGTGAGTTTGTTGGAGAGTCAGTACATGAGACTGTTGGAGAGTCAGTACGTGAGACTGTTGGAAAGTCAGTACGTGAGTTTGTTGGAGAGTCAGTACGTGAGGCTGTTGGAGAGTCAGTACTTGATGATGTTGGAGAGTCAGTACGTGAAGCAGTTGGAGAGTCAGTACGTGAGACTGTTAGAGAGTCAGTACGTGAGGCTGTTTGACAGTCAGTACGTGAGGCTGTTGGAGAGTCAGTACGTGAGACTGTTGGAGAGTCAGTACGTGAGACTGTTGGAGAGTCAGTACGTGAGGCTGTTGGAGAGTCAGTACTTGAGACTCGATGTTGGAGAGTCAGTACGTGAGTCTGTTGGAGAGTCGGTACGTGAGACTCGCTGTTGGAGAGTCAGTACGTGCGGCTGTTGGAGAGTCAGTACGTGAGACTCGCTGTTGGAGAGTCAGTACGTGAGAATGTTGGAGAGTCAGTACTTGAGACTGTTGGAGAGTCAGTACGTGAGGCTGTTGGAGAGTCAGTACGTGAGGCTGTTGGAGAGTCAGTACGTGAGACTGTTGGAGAGTCAGTACTTGATGATGTTGGAGAGTCAGTACGTGAGACTGTTGGAGAGTCAGTACGTGAGGCTGTTGTAGAGTCAGTATGTCAGACTGTTGGAGAGTCAGTACGTGAGGCTGTTGGAGAGTCAGCACGTGAGGCTGTTGGAGAGTCGGTACGTGAGACTCGCTGTTGGAGAGTCAGTACGTGAGTCTGTTGGAGAGTAGGTACGTGAGACTCGCTGTTAGAGAGTCAGTACGTGAGGCTTTTGGAGAGTCGGTACGTGCGGCTGTTGGAGAGTCAGTACGTGAGACTGTTGGAGAGTCAGTACGTGAGACTGTTGGAGAGTCAGTACGTGAGGCTTTTGGAGAGTCGGTACGTGAGACTCGCTGTTGGAGAGTCAGTACGTCAGGCTGTTGGAGAGTCAGTACGTGAGACTGTTGGAGAGTCAGTACGTGAGACTCGCTGTTGGAGAGTCAGTACGTGAGGCTGTTGGAGAGTCAGTACGTGAGGCTTTTGGAGAGTCGGTACGTGAGACTCGCTGTTGGAGAGTCAGTACGTGAGGCGGTTGGAGAGTCAGTACGTGAGACTGTTGGAGAGTCGGTACGTGAGACTGTTAGAGAGTCAGTACGTGAGACTGTTGGAGAGTCAGTACGTGAGGCTGTTGGAGAGTCAGTACGTGAGACTCGATGATGGAGAGTCAGTACGTGAGTCTGTTGGAGAGTCGGTACGTGAGACTCGCTGTTGGAGAGTCAGTACGTGCGGCTGTTGGAGAGTCCGTACGTGAGACTCGCTGTTGGAGAGTCAGTACGTGCGGCTGTTGGAGAGTTAGTACGTGAGGCTGTTGGAGAGTCAGTACGTGAGACTCGCTGTTGGAGAGTCTGTACTTGATGATGTTGGAGAGTCAATACGTGAGGCTGTTGGAGAGTCAGCACGTGAGGCTGTTGGAGAGTCAGTACGTGAGACTGTTGGAGAGTCAGTACGTGTGGCCGTTGGAGAGTCAGTACGTGAGGCTGTTGGAGAGTCGGCACTTGAGACTCGCTGTTGGAGCGTCAGTACTTGATGATGTTGGAGAGTCAGTACGTGAGGCTGTTGGAGAGTCAGTACGTGAGACTGTTGGAGAGTCAGTACGTGAGACTGTTGGAGAGTCAGTACTTGATGATGTTGGAGAGTCAGTACGTGAGGCTGTTGGAGAGTTAGTACGTGAGGCTGTTGGAGAGTCAGTACGTGAGACTCGCTGTTGGAGAGTCTGTACTTGATGATGTTGGAGAGTCAATACGTGAGGCTGTTGGAGAGTCAGCACGTGAGGCTGTTGGAGAGTCAGTACGTGAGACTGTTGGAGAGTCAGTACGTGTGGCCGTTGGAGAGTCAGTACGTGAGGCTGTTGGAGAGTCGGCACTTGAGACTCGCTGTTGGAGCGTCAGTACTTGATGATGTTGGAGAGTCAGTACGTGAGGCTGTTGGAGAGTCAGTACGTGAGACTGTTGGAGAGTCAGTACGTGAGACTGTTGGAGAGTCAGTACTTGATGATGTTGGAGAGTCAGTACGTGAGGCTGTTGGAGAGTCAGTACGTGAGGCTGTTGGAGAGTCAGTACTTGATGATGTTGGAGAGTCAGTACGTGAGGCTGTTGGAGAGTCAGTACGTGAGACTGTTGGAGAGTCAGTACGTGAGACTGTTGGAGAGTCAGTACGTGAGAATGTTGGAGAGTCAGTACTTGAGACTGTTGGAGAGTAAGTACGTGAGGCTGTTGGAGAGTCAGTACGTGAGGCTGTTGGAGAGTCAGTACGTGAGGCTGTTGGAGAGTCAGTACGTGAGACTGTTGGAGAGTCAGTACGTGAGGCTGTTGGAGAGTCAGTACGTGAGACTGTTGGAGAGTCAGTACGTGAGACTGTTGGTGAGTCAGTACGTGAGGCTGTTGTAGAGTCAGTATGTCAGACTGTTGGAGAGTCAGTACGTGAGGCTGTTGGAGAGTCAGCACGTGAGGCTGTTGGAGAGTCGGTACGTGAGACTCGCTGTTGGAGAGTCAGTACGTGAGTCTGTTGGAGAGTAGGTACGTGAGACTCGCTGTTAGAGAGTCAGTACGTGAGGCTTTTGGAGAGTCGGTACGTGCGGCTGTTGGAGAGTCAGTACGTGAGACTGTTGGAGAGTCAGTACGTGAGACTGTTGGAGAGTCAGTACGTGAGGCTTTTGGAGAGTCGGTACGTCAGACTCGCTGTTGGAGAGTCAGTACGTCAGGCTGTTGGAGAGTCAGTACGTGAGACTGTTGGAGAGTCAGTACGTGAGACTCGCTGTTGGAGAGTCAGTACGTGAGGCTGTTGGAGAGTCAGTACGTGAGGCTTTTGGAGAGTCGGTACGTGAGACTCGCTGTTGGAGAGTCAGTACGTGAGGCTGTTGGAGAGTCAGTACGTGAGACTGTTGGAGAGTCGGTACGTGAGGCTGTTGGAGAGTCGGTACGTCAGGCTGTTGGAGAGTCGGTACGTCAGGCTGTTGGAGAGTCAGTACGTGAGGCTGTTGGAGAGTCAGTACGTGAGGCTGTTGGAGAGTCAGTACGTGAGACTAGCTGTTGGAGAGTCGGTACGTGAGACTCGTTGTTGGAGAGTCGGTACGTGAGGCTGTTGGACAGTCAGTACGTGAGGCTGTTGGAGAGTCGGTACGTGAGACTGTTAGAGAGTCAGTACGTGAGACTGTTGGAGAGTCAGTACGTGAGGCTGTTGGAGAGTCAGTATGTGATGATGTTGGAGAGTCGGTACGTGAGACTGTTGGAGAGTCAGTACGTGCTGATGTTGGAGAGTCAGTACGTGAGGCTGTTGGAAAGTCAGTACGTGAGACTGTTGGAGAGTCAGTACGTGAGGCTGTTGGAGAGTCAGTACGTGAGGCTGTTGGAGAGTCCGTACGTGAGGCTGTTGGAGAGTCGGTATGTGAGGCTGTTGGAGAGTCGGAACGTGATGATGTTGGAGAGTCAGTACGTGCGGCTGTTGGAGAGTCAGTACGTGAGACTGTTGGAGAGTCAGTACGTGATGATGTTGGAGAGTCAGTACGTTAGGCTGTTGGAGAGTCAGTACGTGAGGCTGTTGGAGAGTCAGTACGTGATGATGTTGGAGAGTCAGTACGTGAGGTTGTTGGAAAGTCAGTACGTGAGACTGTTGGAGAGTCAGTACGTGAGGCTTTTGGAGAGTCGGTACATGAGACTCGCTGTTGGAGAGTCAGTACGTGAGGCTGTTGGAGAGTCAGTACGTGAGACTGTTGGAGAGTCAGTACGTGAGGCTGTTGGTGAGTCGGTACGTGAGGTTGTTGGAGAGTCGGTACGTGAGACTGTTGGAGAGTCTGTACGTGAGACTCGCTGTCGGAGATTCAGTACGTGAGGCTGATGGAGAGTCGGTACGTGTGGCTGTTGGAGAGTCAGTACGTGATGATGTTGGAGAATCAGTACGTGAGACTCGCTGTTGGAGAGTCGGTACGTGAGACTCGCTGTTGGAGAGTCGATACGTGAGGCTGTTGGAGAGTCAGTACGTGACACTGTTGGAGAGCCGGTACGTCAGGCTGTTGGAGAGTCAGTACGTGAGGCTGTTGGAGAGTCAGTACGTGAGGCTGTTGGAGAGTCAGTACGTGAGACTAGCTGTTGGAGAGTCGGTACGTGAGACTCGCTGTTGGAGAGTCGGTACGTGAGGCTGTTGGAGAGTCAGTACGTGAGACTGTTGGAGAGTCAGTACGTGAGACTGTTGGAGAGTCAGTACGTGAGACTGTTGGAGAGTCGGTACGTGAGACTCGCTGTTGGAGAGTCAGTACTTGATGATGTTGGAGAGTCAGTACGTGAGGCTGTTGGAGAGTCAGTAGGTGAGACTGTTGGAGAGTCAGTACGTGAGGCTGTTGGAGAGTCAGTACGTGATGATGTTGAAGAGTCAGTACGTGAGGCTGTTGGAAAGTCAGTACGTGAGGCTGTTGGAGAGTCAGTACGTGATGATGTTGAAGAGTCAGTACGTGAGGCTGTTGGAGAGTCAGTACGTGAGGCTGTTGGTGAGTCGGTACGTGAGGTTGTTGGAGAGTCAGTACGTGAGACTGTTGGTGAGTCGGTACGTGAGACTGTTGGAGAGTCAGTACGTGAGACTCGCTGTTGGAGAGTCAGTACGTGCGGCTGTTGGAGAGTCAGTACGTGAGGCTGTTGGAGAGTCAGTACGTGAGACTCGCTGTTGGAGAGTCTGTACTTGATGATGTTGGAGAGTCAGTACGTGAGGCTGTTGGAGAGTCAGTACGTAAGGCTGTTGGAGAGTCAGTACGTGAGACTGTTGGAGAGTCAGTACGTGAGGCCGTTGGAGAGTCAGTACGTGAGGCTGTTGGAGAGTCAGTACGTGAGACTGTTGGAGAGTCAGTACGTGAGACTGTTGGAGAGTCAGTACGTGAGAATGTTGGAGAGTCAGTACGTGAGGCTGTTGGAGAGTCAGTACGTGCGACTGTTGGAGAGTCAGTACGTGAGGCTGTTGGAGAGTCAGTACGTGAGACTGTTGGAGAGTCAGGACGTGAGGCTGTTGGAGAGTCAGTACTTGATGATGTTGGAGAGTCAGTACGTGTGACTCGCTGTTGGAGAGCCGGTACGTGAGGCTGTTGGAGAGTCAGTACGTGAGACTGTTGGAGAGTCAGTACGTGAGACTGTTGGAGAGTCAGTACGTGAGACTGTTGGAGAGTCGGTACGTGAGACTCGCTGTTGGAGAGTCAGTACTTGATGATGTTGAAGAGTCAGTACGTGAGGCTGTTGGAGAGTCAGTACGTGAGACTGTTGGAGAGACGGTACGTGAGACTGTTGGAGAGTCAGTACGTGAGGCTGTTGGAAAGTCAGTACGTGAGACTGTTGGAGAGTCAGTACGTGATGATGTTGAAGAGTCAGTACGTGAGACTGTTGGAGAGTCAGTACGTGAGACTGTTGGAGAGTCGGTACGTGAGACTCGCTGTTGGAGAGTCAGTACGTGAGGCTGTTGGAAAGTCAGTACGTGAGACTGTTGGTGAGTCGGTACGTGATGATGTTGGAGAGTCGGTACGTGAGACTGTTGGAGAGTCAGTACGTGAGTCTGTTGGAGAGTCGGTACGTGAGACTGTTGGAGAGTCAGTACGTGCTGATGTTGGAGAGTCAGTACGTGAGGCTGTTGGAAAGTCAGTACGTGAGACTGTTGGAGAGTCAGTACGTGAGGCTGTTGGAGAGTCAGTACGTGATGATGTTGGAGAGTCAGTACGTGAGGCTGTTGGAAAGTCAGTACGTGAGGCTGATGGAAAGTCAGTACGTGAGACTGTTGGAGAGTCAGTACGTGAGACTGTTGGAGAGTCGGTACGTGAGTTTGTTGGAGAGTCAGTACGTGAGGCTGTTGGAGAGTCAGTACGTGAGGCTGTTGGAGAGTCAGTACTTGATGATGTTGGAGAGTCAGTACGTGAAGCAGTTGGAGAGTCAGTACGTGAGACTGTTAGAGAGTCAGTACGTGAGGCTGTTGGAAAGTCAGTACGTGAGTTTGTTGGAGAGTCAGTACATGAGACTGTTGGAGAGTCAGTACGTGAGACTGTTGGAAAGTCAGTACGTGAGTTTGTTGGAGAGTCAGTACGTGAGGCTGTTGGAGAGTCAGTACTTGATGATGTTGGAGAGTCAGTACGTGAAGCAGTTGGAGAGTCAGTACGTGAGACTGTTAGAGAGTCAGTACGTGAGGCTGTTTGACAGTCAGTACGTGAGGCTGTTGGAGAGTCAGTACGTGAGACTGTTGGAGAGTCAGTACGTGAGACTGTTGGAGAGTCAGTACGTGAGGCTGTTGGAGAGTCAGTACTTGAGACTCGATGTTGGAGAGTCAGTACGTGAGTCTGTTGGAGAGTCGGTACGTGAGACTCGCTGTTGGAGAGTCAGTACGTGCGGCTGTTGGAGAGTCAGTACGTGAGACTCGCTGTTGGAGAGTCAGTACGTGAGAATGTTGGAGAGTCAGTACTTGAGACTGTTGGAGAGTCAGTACGTGAGGCTGTTGGAGAGTCAGTACGTGAGGCTGTTGGAGAGTCAGTACGTGAGACTGTTGGAGAGTCAGTACTTGATGATGTTGGAGAGTCAGTACGTGAGACTGTTGGAGAGTCAGTACGTGAGGCTGTTGTAGAGTCAGTATGTCAGACTGTTGGAGAGTCAGTACGTGAGGCTGTTGGAGAGTCAGCACGTGAGGCTGTTGGAGAGTCGGTACGTGAGACTCGCTGTTGGAGAGTCAGTACGTGAGTCTGTTGGAGAGTAGGTACGTGAGACTCGCTGTTAGAGAGTCAGTACGTGAGGCTTTTGGAGAGTCGGTACGTGCGGCTGTTGGAGAGTCAGTACGTGAGACTGTTGGAGAGTCAGTACGTGAGACTGTTGGAGAGTCAGTACGTGAGGCTTTTGGAGAGTCGGTACGTGAGACTCGCTGTTGGAGAGTCAGTACGTCAGGCTGTTGGAGAGTCAGTACGTGAGACTGTTGGAGAGTCAGTACGTGAGACTCGCTGTTGGAGAGTCAGTACGTGAGGCTGTTGGAGAGTCAGTACGTGAGGCTTTTGGAGAGTCGGTACGTGAGACTCGCTGTTGGAGAGTCAGTACGTGAGGCTGTTGGAGAGTCAGTACGTGAGACTGTTGGAGAGTCGGTACGTGAGACTGTTAGAGAGTCAGTACGTGAGACTGTTGGAGAGTCAGTACGTGAGGCTGTTGGAGAGTCAGTACGTGAGACTCGATGTTGGAGAGTCAGTACGTGAGTCTGTTGGAGAGTCGGTACGTGAGACTCGCTGTTGGAGAGTCAGTACGTGCGGCTGTTGGAGAGTCCGTACGTGAGACTCGCTGTTGGAGAGTCAGTACGTGCGGCTGTTGGAGAGTTAGTACGTGAGGCTGTTGGAGAGTCAGTACGTGAGACTCGCTGTTGGAGAGTCTGTACTTGATGATGTTGGAGAGTCAATACGTGAGGCTGTTGGAGAGTCAGCACGTGAGGCTGTTGGAGAGTCAGTACGTGAGACTGTTGGAGAGTCAGTACGTGTGGCCGTTGGAGAGTCAGTACGTGAGGCTGTTGGAGAGTCGGCACTTGAGACTCGCTGTTGGAGCGTCAGTACTTGATGATGTTGGAGAGTCAGTACGTGAGGCTGTTGGAGAGTCAGTACTTGATGATGTTGGAGAGTCAGTACGTGAGGCTGTTGGAGAGTCAGTACTTGATGATGTTGGAGAGTCAGTACGTGAGACTGTTGGAGAGTCAGTACGTGAGACTGTTGGAGAGTCAGTACGTGAGGCTTTTGGAGAGTCGGTACGTGAGACTCGCTGTTGGAGAGTCAGTACGTCAGGCTGTTGGAGAGTCAGTACGTGAGACTGTTGGAGAGTCAGTACGTGAGACTCGCTGTTGGAGAGTCAGTACGTGAGGCTGTTGGAGAGTCAGTACGTGAGGCTTTTGGAGAGTCGGTACGTGAGACTCGCTGTTGGAGAGTCAGTACGTGAGGCTGTTGGAGAGTCAGTACGTGAGACTGTTGGAGAGTCGGTACGTGAGGCTGTTGGAGAGTCGGTACGTCAGGCTGTTGGAGAGTCGGTACGTCAGGCTGTTGGAGAGTCAGTACGTGAGGCTGTTGGAGAGTCAGTACGTGAGGCTGTTGGAGAGTCAGTACGTGAGACTAGCTGTTGGAGAGTCGGTACGTGAGACTCGTTGTTGGAGAGTCGGTACGTGAGGCTGTTGGACAGTCAGTACGTGAGGCTGTTGGAGAGTCGGTACGTGAGACTGTTAGAGAGTCAGTACGTGAGACTGTTGGAGAGTCAGTACGTGAGGCTGTTGGAGAGTCAGTATGTGATGATGTTGGAGAGTCGGTACGTGAGACTGTTGGAGAGTCAGTACGTGCTGATGTTGGAGAGTCAGTACGTGAGGCTGTTGGAAAGTCAGTACGTGAGACTGTTGGAGAGTCAGTACGTGAGGCTGTTGGAGAGTCAGTACGTGAGGCTGTTGGAGAGTCCGTACGTGAGGCTGTTGGAGAGTCGGTATGTGAGGCTGTTGGAGAGTCGGAACGTGATGATGTTGGAGAGTCAGTACGTCAGGCTGTTGGAGAGTCGGTACGTGAGACTCGCTGTTAGAGAGTCAGTACGTGCGGCTGTTGGAGAGTCAGTACGTGAGACTGTTGGAGAGTCAGTACGTGATGATGTTGGAGAGTCAGTACGTTAGGCTGTTGGAGAGTCAGTACGTGAGGCTGTTGGAGAGTCAGTACGTGATGATGTTGGAGAGTCAGTACGTGAGGTTGTTGGAAAGTCAGTACGTGAGACTGTTGGAGAGTCAGTACGTGAGGCTTTTGGAGAGTCGGTACATGAGACTCGCTGTTGGAGAGTCAGTACGTGAGGCTGTTGGAGAGTCAGTACGTGAGACTGTTGGAGAGTCAGTACGTGAGGCTGTTGGTGAGTCGGTACGTGAGGTTGTTGGAGAGTCGGTACGTGAGACTGTTGGAGAGTCTGTACGTGAGACTCGCTGTCGGAGATTCAGTACGTGAGGCTGATGGAGAGTCGGTACGTGTGGCTGTTGGAGAGTCAGTACGTGATGATGTTGGAGAATCAGTACGTGAGACTCGCTGTTGGAGAGTCGGTACGTGAGACTCGCTGTTGGAGAGTCGATACGTGAGGCTGTTGGAGAGTCAGTACGTGACACTGTTGGAGAGCCGGTACGTCAGGCTGTTGGAGAGTCAGTACGTGAGGCTGTTGGAGAGTCAGTACGTGAGGCTGTTGGAGAGTCAGTACGTGAGACTAGCTGTTGGAGAGTCGGTACGTGAGACTCGCTGTTGGAGAGTCGGTACGTGAGGCTGTTGGAGAGTCAGTACGTGAGACTGTTGGAGAGTCAGTACGTGAGACTGTTGGAGAGTCAGTACGTGAGACTGTTGGAGAGTCGGTACGTGAGACTCGCTGTTGGAGAGTCAGTACTTGATGATGTTGGAGAGTCAGTACGTGAGGCTGTTGGAGAGTCAGTAGGTGAGACTGTTGGAGAGTCAGTACGTGAGGCTGTTGGAGAGTCAGTACGTGAGGCTGTTGGAGAGTCAGTACGTGATGATGTTGAAGAGTCAGTACGTGAGGCTGTTGGAAAGTCAGTACGTGAGGCTGTTGGAGAGTCAGTACGTGATGATGTTGAAGAGTCAGTACGTGAGGCTGTTGGAGAGTCAGTACGTGAGGCTGTTGGTGAGTCGGTACGTGAGGTTGTTGGAGAGTCAGTACGTGAGACTGTTGGTGAGTCGGTACGTGAGACTGTTGGAGAGTCAGTACGTGAGACTCGCTGTTGGAGAGTCAGTACGTGCGGCTGTTGGAGAGTCAGTACGTGAGGCTGTTGGAGAGTCAGTACGTGAGACTCGCTGTTGGAGAGTCTGTACTTGATGATGTTGGAGAGTCAGTACGTGAGGCTGTTGGAGAGTCAGTACGTAAGGCGGTTGGAGAGTCAGTACGTGAGACTGTTGGAGAGTCAGTACGTGAGGCCGTTGGAGAGTCAGTACGTGAGGCTGTTGGAGAGTCAGTACGTGAGACTGTTGGAGAGTCAGTACGTGAGACTGTTGGAGAGTCAGTACGTGAGAATGTTGGAGAGTCAGTACGTGAGGCTGTTGGAGAGTCAGTACGTGCGACTGTTGGAGAGTCAGTACGTGAGGCTGTTGGAGAGTCAGTACGTGAGACTGTTGGAGAGTCAGGACGTGAGGCTGTTGGAGAGTCAGTACTTGATGATGTTGGAGAGTCAGTACGTGTGACTGTTGGAGAGTCAGTACTTGATGATGTTGGAGAGTCAGTACGTGAGACTGTTGGAGAGTCAGTACGTGAGGCTGTTGTAGAGTCAGTACGTCAGACTGTTGGAGAGTCAGTACGTGAGGCTGTTGGAGAGTCAGTACGTGAGGCTGTTGGTGAGTCGGTACGTGCGGTTGTTGGAGAGTCGGTACGTGAGACTGTTGGAGAGTCTGTACGTGAGACTCGCTGTCGGAGATTCAGTACGTGAGGCTGTTGGAGAGTCGGTACGTGAGGCTGTTGGAGAGTCGGTACGTGATGATGTTGGAGAGTCAGTACGTGAGACTCGCTGTTGGAGAGTCGGTACGTGAGACTCTCTGTTGGAGAGTCGATACGTGAGGCTGTTGGAGAGTCAGTACGTGAGACTGTTGGAGAGCCGGTACGTCAGGCTGTTGGAGAGTCAGTACGGGAGGCTGTTGGAGAGTCAGTACGTGAGGCTGTTGGACAGTCAGTACGTGAGACTAGCTGTTGGAGAGTCGGTACGTGAGACTCGCTGTTGGAGAGTCGGTACGTGAGGCTGTTGGACAGTCAGTACGTGAGGCTGTTGGAGAGTCAGTCCGTGAGACTGTTGGAGAGTCAGTACTTGATGATGTTGGAGAGTCAGTACGTGAGACTGTTGGAGAGTCAGTACGGAAGGCTGTTGTAGAGTCAGTACGTCAGACTGTTGGAGAGTCAGAACGTGAGGCTGTTGGAGAGTCGGTACGTGAGACTCGCTGTTGGAGAGTCAGTACGTGAGTCTGTTGGAGAGTCAGTACGTGAGACTTGCTGTTAGAGAGTCAGTACGTGCGGCTGTTGGAGAGTCAGTACGTGAGACTCGCTGTTGGAGAGTCAGTACGTGCGGCTGTTGCAGAGTCAGTACGTGAGACTCGCTGTTAGAGAGTCAGTACGTGAGGCTTTTGGAGAGTCGGTACGTGCGGCTGTTGGAGAGTCAGTACGTGATGATGTTGGAGAGTCAGTACGTGAGACTCGCTGTTGGAGAGTCAGTACTTGAGGCTGTTGGAGAGTCAGTACGTGAGGCTTTTGGAGAGTCGGTACGTGAGACTCGCTTTTGGAGAGTCAGTACGTGAGGCTGTTGGAGAGTCAGTACGTGAGACTGTTGGAGAGTCGGTACGTGAGGCTGTTGGAGAGTCAGTACGTGAGGCTGTTGGTGAGTCGGTACGTGAGGTTGTTGGAGAGTCGGTACGTGAGACTGTTGGAGAGTCTGTACGTGAGACTCGCTGTCGGAGATTCAGTACGTGAGGCTTTTGGAGAGTCGGTACGTGAGGCTGTTGGAGAGTCAGTACGTGATGATGTTGGAGAGTCAGTACGTGAGACTCGCTGTTGGAGAGTCGGTACGTGAGACTCGCTGTTGGAGAGTCGATACGTGAGGCTGTTGGAGACTCAGTACGTGAGACTGTTGGAGAGCCGGTACGTCAGGCTGTTGGAGGGTCAGTACGTGAGGCTGTTGGAGAGTCAGTACGTGAGGCTGTTGGAGAGTCAGTGCGTGAGACTAGCTGTTGGAGAGTCGGTACGTGAGACTCGCTGTTGGAGAGTCGGTACGTGAGGCTGTTGGAGAGTCAGTACGTGAGACTGTTGGAGAGTCAGTACGTGAGACTGTTGGAGAGTCAGTACGTGATGATGTTGGAGAGTCAGTACGTGAGACTCGCTGTTGGAGAGTCAGTACGTGAGACTCGCTGTTGGAGAGTCAGTACGTGAGGCTGTTGGAGAGTCAGTACGTGATGCTGTTGGAGAGTCGGTACGTGAGACTCGCTGTTGGAGAGTCAGTACTTGATGATGTTGGAGAGTCAGTACGTGAGGCTGTTGGAGAGTCAGTAGGTGAGACTGTTGGAGAGTCAGTACGTGAGACTGTTGGAGAGTCAGTACGTGAGGCTGTTGGAGAGTCAGTACGTGAGGCTGTTGGAGAGTCAGTACGTGATGATGTTGAAGAGTCGGTACGTGAGACTGTTGGAGAGTCAGTACGTGCTGATGTTGGAAAGTCAGTACGTGAGACTGTTGGCGAGTCAGTACGTGAGGCTGTTGGAGAGTCAGTACGTGATGATGTTGGAGAGTCAGTACGTGAGACTCGCTGTTGGAGAGTCAGTACGTGAGACTGTTGGAGAGTCAGTACGTGAGACTGTTGGAGAGTCGGTACGTGAGTTTGTTGGAGAGTCAGTACGTGAGACTCGATGTTGGAGAGTCAGTACGTGAGGCGGTTGGAGAGTCAGTACGTGAGACTGTTGGAGAGTCGGTACGTGAGACTCGCTGTTGGAGAGTCAGTACGTGAGACTCGCTGTTGGAGAGTCGTTACGTGAGACTGTTGCAGAGTCAGTACGTGAGGCGGTTGGAGAGTCGGTACGTGATGATGTTGGAGAGTCAGTACGTGAGACTGTTGGAGAGTCAGTACGTGAGGCTGTTGGAGAGTCAGTACGTGTGTTTCGCTGTTGGAGAGTCAGTACGTGAGGTTGTTGGAGAGTCAGTACGTGAGGCTGTTGGAGAGTCGGTACGTGAGACTGTTGGAGAGTCCGTACGTGAGGCTGTTCGAGAGTCCGTACGTGAGGCTGCTGGAGAGTCAGTAAGTACAGGCTGTTTGAGAATCAGTCCGTGAGACTCGCTGTTGGAGAGTCAGTTCGTGAGGCTGTTGCAGAGTCAGTACATGATGATGTTGGAGAGTCAGTACTTGATGATGTTGGAGAGTCAGTACGTGAAACTGTTGGAGAGTCAGTACGTGAGGCTGTTGGAGAGTCGGTACGTGAGACTCGCTGTTGGAGAGTCAGTACGTGACGCTGTTGGAGAGTCAGTACGTGAGACTGTTGGAGAGTCAGTACTTGATGATGTTGGAGAGTCAGTACGTGAGACTGTTGGAGAGTCAGTACTTGATGATGTTGGAGAGTCAGTACGTGAGACTGTTGGAGAGTCAGTACGTGAGGCTGTTGTAGAGTCAGTACGTGAGACTGTTGGAGAGTCAGTACGTGAGGCTGTTGGAGAGTCAGCACGTGAGGCTGTTGGAGAGTCAGTACGTGAGTGTTGGAGAGTCGGTACGTGAGACTGTTGGTGAGTCAGTACGTGAGGCTGTTAGAGAGTCAGTACGTGCGGCTGTTGGAGAGTCAGTACGTTAGACTCGCTGTTGGAGAGTCAGTACGTGCGGCTGTTGGAGAGTCAGTACGTGAGGCTTTTGGAGAGTCAGTACGTGAGGCTTTTGGAGAGTCAGTACGTGAGGCTGTTGGAGAGTCAGTACGTGACGCTGTTGGAGAGTCAGTACGTGAGGCTGTTTGAGAGTCAGTACGTGAGACTGTTGGAGAGTCAGTACGTGACGCTGTTGGAGAGTCAGTACGTGAGGCTGTTGGAGAGCCAGTACGTGAGGCTGTTGGAGAGTCAGTACGTGAGACTGTTGCAGAGTCCGTACGTGAGACTGTTGGAGAGTCAGTACGTGAGGCTGTTGGAGAGTCAGTACGTGAGGCTGTTGGAGAGTCAGTACGTGAGGCTGTTGGAGAGTCGGTACGTGAGACTGTTGGAGAGTCAGTACGTGAGACTGTTGCAGTGTCCGTACGTGAGACTGTTGGAGAGTCAGTACGTGAGGCTGTTGGAGAGTCAGCACGTGAGGCTGTTGGAGAGTCGGTACGTGAGACTCACTGTTAGAGAGTCAGTACGTGCGGCTTTTGGAGAGTCAGTACGTGAGACTCGCTGTTGGAGAGTCAGTACGTGCGGCTGTTGGAGAGTCAGTACGTGAGGCTTTTGGAGAGTCAGTACGTGAGGCTGTTGGAGAGTCAGTACGTGAGGCTGTTGGAGAGTCAGTACGTGAGGCTTTTGGAGAGTCAGTACGTGAGGCTGTTGGAGAGTCAGTACGTGAGACTGTTGGAGAGACAGTACGTGAGGCTGTTGGAGAGTCAGTACGTGAGGCTGTTGGAGAGTCGGAACGTGATGATGTTGGAGAGTCAGTACGTCAGGCTGTTGGAGAGTCGGTACGTGAGGCTGTTGGAGAGTCAGTACGTGAGGCTGTTGGAGAGTCGGAACGTGATGAAGTTGGAGAGTCAGTACGTCAGGCTGTTGGAGAGTAGGTACGTGAGGCTGTTGGAGAGTCGGTACGTGTGTTTCGCTGTTGGAGAGTCAGTACGTGAGGTTGTTGGAGAGTCAGTACGTGAGGTTGTTGGAGAGTCAGTACGTGAGACTGTTGCAGAGTCGGTACGTGAGAATGTTGGAGAGCCGGTTCGTGAGGCTGTTGGAGAGTCGGTACGTGTGGCTGTTGTAGAGTCGGTACGTGAGACTCGCTGTTGGAGAGTCGGTACGTGAGGCTGTTGGAGAGTCAGTACGTGAGACTGTTGGAGAGTCGGTACGTGAGGCTTTGGAGAGTCAGTACGTGAGGCTGTTGGAGAGTCAGTCCGTCAGAATCGCTGTTGGAAAGTCAGTACGTGAGACTGTTGGAGAGTCAGTTCGTGAGGCTGTTGCAGAGTCAGTACGTGAGGCTGTTGGAGAGTCAGTACGTGAGGCTGTTTGAGAGTCAGTACGTGAGGCTGTTTGAGAGTCAGTACGTGAGACTGTTGGAGAGTCAGTACATGAGACTGTTGGAGAGTCGGTATGTGAGGCTGTTGGAGAGTCAGTACGTGAGGCTGTTGGTGAGTCGGTACGTGAGGTTGTTGGAGAGTCGGTACGTGAGACTGTTGGAGAGTCTGTACGTGAGACTCGCTGTCGGAGATTCAGTACGTGAGGCTGTTGGAGAGTCGGTACGTGAGGCTGTTGGAGAGTAAGTACGTGATGATGTTGGAGAGTCAGTACGTGAGACTCGCTGTTGGAGAGTCGGTACGTGAGACTCGTTGTTGGAGAGTCGATACGTGAGGCTGTTGGAGAGTAAGTACGTGAGACTGTTGGAGAGCCGGTACGTCAGGCTGTTGGAGAGTCAGTACGTGAGGCTGTTGGAGAGTCAGTACGTGAGGCTGTTGGAGAGTCAGTACGTGAGACTAGCTGTTGGAGAGTCGGTACGTGAGACTCGCTGTTGGAGAGTCGGTGCGTGAGGCTGTTGGAGAGTCAGTACGTGAGACTGTTGGAGAGTCAGTACGTGAGACTGTTGGAGAGTCAGTACGTGATGCTGTTGGAGAGTCGGTACGTGAGACTCGCTGTTGGAGAGTCAGTACTTGATGATGTTGGAGAGTCAGTACGTGAGGCTGTTGGAGAGTCAGTAGGTGAGACTGTTGGAGAGTCAGTACGTGAGACTGTTGGAGAGTCAGTACGTGAGGCTTTTGGAAAGTCAGTACGTGAGACTGTTGGAGAGTCAGTACGTGATGATGTTGGAGAGTCGGTACGTGAGACTGTTGGAGAGTCAGTACGTGCTGATGTTGGAGAGTCAGTACGTGAGGCTGTTGGAAAGTCAGTACGTGAGGCTGTTGGAGAGTCACTACGTGATGATGTTGGAGAGTCAGTACGTGAGGCTGTTGGACAGTCAGTACGTGAGACTGTTCGAGAGTCAGTACGTGAGACTGTTGGAGAGTCAGTACGTGAGGCTGTTGGAGAGTCAGTACGTGAGACTCGATGTTGGAGAGTCAGTACGTGAGTTTGTTGGAGAGTCGGTACGTGAGACTCGCTGTTGGAGAGTCAGTACGTGCGGCTGTTGGAGAGTCAGTACGTGAGACTCGCTGTTGGAGAGTCAGTACGTGCGGCTGTTGGAGAGTCAGTACGTGAGGCTGTTGGAGAGTCAGTACGTGAGACTCGCTGTTGGAGAGTCTGTACTTGATGATGTTGGAGAGTCAGTACGTGAGGCTGTTGGAGAGTCAGTACGTGAGGCTGTTGGAGAGTCAGTACGTGAGACTGTTGGAGAGTCAGTACGTGAGGCCGTTGGAGAGTCAGTACGTGAGGCTGTTGGAGAGTCGGCACGTGAGACTCGCTGTTGGAGCGTCAGTACTTGATGATGTTGGAGAGTCAGTACGTGAGGCTGTTGGGGAGTCAGTACGTGAGACTGTTGGAGAGTCAGTACGTGAGACTGTTGGAGAGTCAGTACGTGAGACTGTTGGAGAGTCAGTACGTGAGAATGTTGGAGAGTCAGTAATTGAGACTGTTGGAGAGTCAGTACGTGAGGCTGTTGGAGAGTCAGTACGTAAGACTCGCTGTTGGAGAGTCAGTACGTGAGTCTGTTGGAGAGTCGGTACGTGAGACTCGCTGTTGGAGAGTCAGTACGTGCGGCTGTTCGAGAGTCAGTACTTGCGGCTGTTGGAGAGTCAGTACGTGAGGCTTTTGGAGAGTCAGTACGTGGGGCTGTTGGAGAGTCACTACGTGAGGCTGTTGGAGAGTCAGTACGTGAGACTGTTGGAGAGTCAGTACGTGAGGCTGTTGGAGAGTCAGTACGTGAGGCTGTTGGAGAGTCGGTACATGAGACTGTTGGAGAGTCGGTACGTGAGACTGTTGCAGAGTCAGTACGTGAGGCGGTTGGAGAGTCGGTACGTGATGATGTTGGAGAGTCAGTACGTGTGTTTCGCTGTTGGAGAGTCAGTACGTGAGGTTGTTGGAGAGTCAGTACGTGAGGCTGTTGGAGAGTCGGTACGTGAGACTGTTGGAGAGTCAGTACGTGAGGCTGTTGGAGAGTCCGTACGTGAGGCTGTTGGAGAGTCAGTAAGTACAGGCTGTTTGAGAATCAGTCCGTGAGACTCACTGTTGGAAAGTCAGTACGTGAGACTGTTGGAGAGTCAGTACTTGATGATGTTGGAGAGTCAGTACGTGAGACTGTTGGAGAGTCAGTACGTGAGGCTGTTGTAGAGTCAGTACGTGAGACTGTTGGAGAGTCAGTACGTGAGGCTGTTGGAGAGTCAGCACGTGAGGCTGTTGGAAAGTCAGTACGTGAGACTGTTGGAGAGTCAGTACGTGAGGCTGTTGGAGAGTCAGTACGTGATGATGTTGGAGAGTCAGTACGTGAGGCTGTTGGAAAGTCAGTACGTGAGACTGTTGGAGAGTCAGTACGTGAGAGTGTTGGAGAGTCGGTACGTGAGTTTGTTGGAGAGTCAGTACGTGAGGCTGTTGGAGAGTCAGTACTTGATGATGTTGGAGAGTCAGTACGTGAAGCAGTTGGAGAGTCAGTACGTGAGACTGTTAGAGAGTCAGTACGTGAGGCTGTTTGACAGTCAGTACGTGAGGCTGTTGGAGAGTCAGTACGTGAGACTGTTGGAGAGTCAGTACGTGAGGCTGTTGGAGAGTCAGTACTTGAGACTCGATGTTGGAGAGTCAGTACGTGAGTCTGTTGGAGAGTCGGTACGTGAGACTCGCTGTTGGAGAGTCAGTACGTGCGGCTGTTGGAGAGTCAGTACGTGAGACTCGCTGTTGGAGAGTCAGTACGTGCGGCTGTTGGAGAGTCAGTACGTGAGGCTGTTGGAGAGTCAGTACGTGAGACTCGCTGTTGGAGAGTCTGTACTTGATGACGTTGGAGAGTCAGTACGTGAGGCTGTTGGAGAGTCAGTACGTAAGGCTGTTGGAGAGTCAGTACGTGAGACTGTTGGAGAGTCAGTACGTGAGGCCGTTGGAGAGTCAGTACGTGAGGCTGTTGGAGAGTCGGCACGTGAGACTCGCTGTTGGAGCGTCAGTACTTGATGATGTTGGAGAGTCAGTACGTGAGGCTGTTGGAGAGTCAGTACGTGAGACTGTTGGAGAGTCAGTACGTGAGACTGTTGGAGAGTCAGTACGTGAGAATGTTGGAGAGTCAGTACTTGAGACTGTTGGAGAGTCAGTACGTGAGGCTGTTGGAGAGTCAGTACGTGCGACTGTTGGAGAGTCAGTACGTGAGGCTGTTGGAGAGTCAGTACGTGAGACTGTTGGAGAGTCAGTACTTGATGATGTTGGAGAGTCAGTACGTGTGACTGTTGGAGAGTCAGTACTTGATGATGTTGGAGAGTCAGTACGTGAGACTGTTGGAGAGTCAGTACGTGAGGCTGTTGTAGAGTCAGTACGTCAGACTGTTGGAGAGTCAGTACGTGAGGCTGTTGGAGAGTCAGTACGTGAGGCTGTTGGTGAGTCGGTACGTGCGGTTGTTGGAGAGTCGGTACGTGAGACTGTTGGAGAGTCTGTACGTGAGACTCGCTGTCGGAGATTCAGTACGTGAGGCTGTTGGAGAGTCGGTACGTGAGGCTGTTGGAGAGTCGGTACGTGATGATGTTGGAGAGTCAGTACGTGAGACTCGCTGTTGGAGAGTCGGTACGTGAGACTCTCTGTTGGAGAGTCGATACGTGAGGCTGTTGGAGAGTCGGTACGTGAGACTGTTGGAGAGCCGGTACGTCAGGCTGTTGGAGAGTCAGTACGGGAGGCTGTTGGAGAGTCAGTACGTGAGGCTGTTGGAGAGTCAGTACGTGAGACTAGCTGTTGGAGAGTCGGTACGTGAGACTCGCTGTTGGAGAGTCGGTACGTGAGGCTGTTGGACAGTCAGTACGTGAGGCTGTTGGAGAGTCAGTACCTGATGATGTTGGAGAGTCAGTACGTGAGACTCGCTGTGGGAGAGTCAGTACGTGAGGCTGTTGGAGAGTCAGTACGTGAGACTGTTGGAGAGTCAGTACGTGAGACTGTTGGAGAGTCGGTACGTGAGACTGTTAGAGAGTCAGTACGTGAGGCTGTTGGAGAGTCAGTACTTGATGATGTTGGAGAGTCAGTACGTGAGACTGTTGGAGAGTCAGTACGGAAGGCTGTTGTAGAGTCAGTACGTCAGACTGTTGGAGAGTCAGAACGTGAGGCTGTTGGAGAGTCGGTACGTGAGACTCGCTGTTGGAGAGTCAGTACGTGAGTCTGTTGGAGAGTCAGTACGTGAGACTTGCTGTTAGAGAGTCAGTACGTGCGGCTGTTGGAGAGTCAGTACGTGAGACTCGCTGTTGGAGAGTCAGTACGTGCGGCTGTTGCAGAGTCAGTACGTGAGACTCGCTGTTAGAGAGTCAGTACGTGAGGCTTTTGGAGAGTCGGTACGTGCGGCTGTTGGAGAGTCAGTACGTGATGATGTTGGAGAGTCAGTACGTGAGACTCGCTGTTGGAGAGTCAGTACATGAGGCTGTTGGAGAGTCAGTACGTGAGGCTTTTGGAGAGTCGGTACGTGAGACTCGCTTTTGGAGAGTCAGTACGTGAGGCTGTTGGAGAGTCAGTACGTGAGACTGTTGGAGAGTCGGTACGTGAGGCTGTTGGAGAGTCAGTACGTGAGGCTGTTGGTGAGTCGGTACGTGAGGTTGTTGGAGAGTCGGTACGTGAGACTGTTGGAGAGTCTGTACGTGAGACTCGCTGTCGGAGATTCAGTACGTGAGGCTTTTGGAGAGTCGGTACGTGAGGCTGTTGGAGAGTCAGTACGTGATGATGTTGGAGAGTCAGTACGTGAGACTCGCTGTTGGAGAGTCGGTACGTGAGACTCGCTGTTGGAGAGTCGATACGTGAGGCTGTTGGAGACTCAGTACGTGAGACTGTTGGAGAGCCGGTACGTCAGGCTGTTGGAGGGTCAGTACGTGAGGCTGTTGGAGAGTCAGTACGTGAGGCTGTTGGAGAGTCAGTATGTGAGACTAGCTGTTGGAGAGTCGGTACGTGAGACTCGCTGTTGGAGAGTCGGTACGTGAGGCTGTTGGAGAGTCAGTACGTGAGACTGTTGGAGAGTCAGTACGTGAGACTGTTGGAGAGTCAGTACGTGATGCTGTTGGAGAGTCGGTACGTGAGACTCGCTGTTGGAGAGTCAGTACTTGATGATGTTGGAGAGTCAGTACGTGAGGCTGTTGGAGAGTCAGTAGGTGAGACTGTTGGAGAGTCAGTACGTGAGACTGTTGGAGAGTCGGTACGTGAGACTGTTGGAGAGTCAGTACGTGAGACTGGTGAAGAGTCAGTACGTGAGGCTGTTGGAAAGTCAGTACGTGAGACTGTTGGAGAGTCAGTACGTGAGGCTGTTGGAGAGTCAGTACGTGATGATGTTGGAGAGTCGGTACGTGAGACTGTTGGAGAGTCAGTACGTGCTGATGTTGGAGAGTCAGTACGTGAGGCTGTTGGAAAGTCAGTAGGTGAGACTGTTGGAGAGTCAGTACGTGAGGCTGTTGGAGAGTCAGTACGTGATGATGTTGGAGAGTCAGTACGTGAGACTCGCTGTTGGAGAGTCAGTACGTGAGACTGTTGGAGAGTCAGTACGTGAGACTGTTGGAGAGTCAGTACGTGAGACTGTTGGAGAGTCAGTACGTGAGACTCGATGTTGGAGAGTCAGTACGTGAGTCTGTTGCAGAGTCAGTACGTGAGGCGGTTGGAGAGTCAGTACGTGAGACTCGATGTTGGAGAGTCAGTACGTGAGTCTGTTGCAGAGTCAGTACGTGAGGCGGTTGGAGAGTCGGTACGTGTGTTTCGCTGTTGGAGAGTCAGTACGTGAGGTTGTTGGAGAGTCAGTACGTGAGGCTGTTGGGAGAGTCGGTACGTGAGACTGTTGGAGAGTCCGTACGTGAGGCTGTTGGAGAGTCCGTACGTGAGGCTGTTGGAGAGTCCGTACGTGAGGCTGTTGGAGAGTCAGTACGTGAGACTCGCTGTTGGAAAGTCAGTACGTGAGACTGTTGGAGAGTCAGTTCGTGAGGCTGTTGGAGAGTCAGTACGTGAGACTCGCTGTTGGAGAGTCCGTACGTGAGACTCGCTGTTGGAGAGTCAGTTCGTGAGGCTGTTGCAGAGTCAGTACATGATGATGTTGGAGAGTCAGTACTTGATGATGTTGGAGAGTCAGTACGTGAAACTGTTGGAGAGTCAGTACGTGAGGCTGTTGGAGAGTCGGTACGTGAGACTCGCTGTTGGAGAGTCAGTACGTGACGCTGTTGGCGAGTCAGTACGTGAGACTGTTGGAGAGTCAGTACTTGATGATGTTGGAGAGTCAGTACGTGAGACTGTTGGAGAGTCAGTACTTGATGATGTTGGAGAGTCAGTACGTGAGACTCACTGTTGGAGAGTCGGTACGTGAGACTGTTGGAGAGTCAGTACGTGAGGCTGTTGGAGAGTCAGCACGTGAGGCTGTTGGAGAGTCAGTACGTGAGTCTGTTGGAGAGTCGGTACGTGAGACTGTTGGTGAGTCAGTACGTGAGGCTGTTAGAGAGTCAGTACGTGCGGCTGTTGGAGAGTCAGTACGTGAGACTCGCTGTTGGAGAGTCAGTACGTGAGACTCGCTGTTGGTGAGGTCAGTACGTGAGGCTGTTGGAGAGTCAGCACGTGAGGCTGTTGGAGAGTCAGTACATGAGGGTGTGTTGGAGAGTCAGTACGTGAGGCTGTTGTAGAGTCAGTACGTGAGACTGTTGGAGAGTCAGTACGTGAGGCTGTTGGAGAGTCAGCACGTGAGGCTGTTGGAGAGTCAGTACGTGAGTCTGTTGGAGAGTCGGTACGTGAGACTGTTGGTGAGTCAGTACGTGAGGCTGTTAGAGAGTCAGTACGTGCGGCTGTTGGAGAGTCAGTACGTTAGACTCGCTGTTGGAGAGTCAGTACGTGCGGCTGTTGGAGAGTCAGTACGTGAGGCTTTTGGAGAGTCAGTACGTGAGGCTTTTGGAGAGTCAGTACGTGAGGCTGTTGGAGAGTCAGTACGTGAGACTGTTGGAGAGTCAGTACGTGAGGCTGTTGGAGAGTCAGTACGTGACGCTGTTGGAGAGTCAGTACGTGACGCTGTTGGAGAGTCAGTACGTGAGGCTGTTGGAGAGTCAGTACGTGAGGCTGTTGGAGAGTCAGTACGTGACGCTGTTGGAGAGTCAGTACGTGAGGCTGTTTGAGAGTCAGTACGTGAGACTGTTGGAGAGTCAGTACGTGACGCTGTTGGAGAGTCAGTACGTGAGGCTGTTGGAGAGTCAGTACGTGACGCTGTTGGAGAGTCAGTACGTGAGGCTGTTGGAGAGTCAGTACGTGACGCTGTTGGAGAGTCAGTACGTGAGGCTGTTTGAGAGTCAGTACGTGAGACTGTTGGAGAGTCAGTACGTGACGCTGTTGGAGAGTCAGTACGTGAGGCTGTTGGAGAGCCAGTACGTGAGGCTGTTGGAGAGTCAGTACGTGAGACAGTTGCAGAGTCCGTACGTGAGACTGTTGGAGAGTCAGTACGTGAGGCTGTTGGAGAGTCAGTACGTGAGGCTATTGGAGAGTCAGTACGTGAGGCTGTTGGAGAGCCAGTACGTGAGGCTGTTGGAGAGTCGGTACGTGAGACTGTTGGAGAGTCAGTACGTGAGACTGTTGCAGTGTCCCGTACGTGAGACTGTTGGAGAGTCAGTACGTGAGGCTGTTGGAGAGTCAGCACGTGAGGCTGTTGGAGAGTCGGTACGTGAGACTCACTGTTAGAGAGTCAGTACGTGCGGCTTTTGGAGAGTCAGTACGTGAGACTCGCTGTTGGAGAGTCAGTACGTGCGGCTGTTGGAGAGTCAGTACGTGAGGCTTTTGGAGAGTCAGTACGTGAGGCTGTTGGAGAGTCAGTACGTGAGGCTGTTGGAGAGTCAGTTCGTGAGGCTTTTGGAGAGTCAGTACGTGAGGCTGTTGGAGAGTCAGTACGTGAGACTGTTGGAGAGACAGTACGTGAGGCTGTTGGAGAGTCAGTACGTGAGGCTGTTGGAGAGTCGGAACGTGATGATGTTGGAGAGTCAGTACGTCAGGCTGTTGGAGAGTCGGTACGTGAGGCTGTTGGAGAGTCAGTACGTGAGGCTGTTGGAGAGTCGGAACGTGATTAAGTTGGAGAGTCAGTACGTCAGGCTGTTGGAGAGTAGGTACGTGAGGCTGTTGGAGAGTCGGTACGTGTGTTTCGCTGTTGGAGAGTCAGTACGTGAGGTTGTTGGAGAGTCAGTACGTGAGGTTGTTGGAGAGTCAGTACGTGAGACTGTTGCAGAGTCGGTACGTGAGAATGTTGGGAGAGCCGGTTCGTGAGGCTGTTGGAGAGTCGGTACGTGTGGCTGTTGTAGAGTCGGTACGTGAGACTCGCTGTTGGAGAGTCGGTACGTGAGGCTGTTGGAGAGTCAGTACGTGAGACTCGATGTTGGAGAGTCAGTACGTGAGTTTGTTGGAGAGTCGGTACGTGAGACTCGCTGTTGGAGAGTCAGTACGTGAGACTCGCTGTTGGAGAGTCAGTACGTGCGGCGTTGGAGAGTCAGTACGTGAGACTCGCTGTTGGAGAGTCTGTACTTGATGATGTTGGAGAGTCAGTACGTGAGGCTGTTGGAGAGTCAGTACGTGAGGCTGTTGGAGAGTCAGTACGTGAGACTGTTGGAGAGTCAGTACGTGAGGCCGTTGGAGAGTCAGTACGTGAGGCTGTTGGAGAGTCGGCACGTGAGACTCGCTGTTGGAGCGTCAGTACTTGATGATGTTGGAGAGTCAGTACGTGAGGCTGTTGGGGAGTCAGTACGTGAGACTGTTGGAGAGTCAGTACGTGAGACTGTTGGAGAGTCAGTACGTGAGACTGTTGGAGAGTCAGTACGTGAGAATGTTGGAGAGTCAGTACTTGAGACTGTTGGAGAGTCAGTACGTGAGTCTGTTGGAGAGTCGGTACGTGAGGACTCGCTGTTGGAGAGTCAGTACGTGCGGCTGTTCGAGAGTCAGTACGTTGAGACTGTTGCAGAGTCCGTACG